>NC_038043.1:46517797-46837945 GCF_002211085.1 Panicum hallii | reverse complement strand
GCTCTCGACACCGCCGGCAAGAGCACCGGTTCGAAATCCGGCAAGAAGAGCGGGCCCGCGCCGCTCCGCGTCTACAACCTCGGCAACACCTCCCCCGTGCCCGTCACCCGGATGGTCGCCATCCTCGAGAAGCTGCTCGGCAAGAAGGCCAACAAGCGCATCGTCACCATGCCCAGCAACGGCGATGTGCCCTTCACCCACGCCAATGTCAGCCACGCCGCGCACGATTTCGGCTACCGCCCCACCACCTCCCTCGAGGCCGGCCTCCGGCACTTCGTCGACTGGTTCGTGGAGTACTACAAGCTCGACACCAAGATCGCCAAGGGCGCCCGCAGCGCCGCCGCCAAGCCCGCGAAGAAGAAGAAGGCCGCGGCGGCCATGTCGGCGTCGGCGTGATCGATCAAGCACAGCACACAGAGACAGAGCACCACCACCACAACACCAAGCCATCAAGTGTGTATTCTCTAGCTAGTTCTTGGAGGCTTTTGTCTGTAACCATGTATTGTTTAAGCCCTTGCTACTTGCTTCTTCTTCTTCTTCTTCTTCTTCTAATCCTCCTTATGCTGATAGAGATTAGTAGGAATAATGATGCAAACAACTGTTGCATGCATATTGGTAGATAAAGATTGGAAGGGGTATAGTCGTATAGATGATGATAAGATCAAACAGAGGAGCCAGGACGGATGAAAGATGAAGTCTCTGGCTCCCTATCAATCAAATTGTTCTTTTGCACAATGTCACTTATTTTGTTCTTGCTCCCCATCTCGTGATCTGAAAGGCCATGTACGTCAAGATTCTATGCTGGAACGGGAGGATGCAGAAGCAAAACCACACCACACAGCTCCGATACTTTCAGCTCTGCCTGTACACCGCATTTCTGTATTCTGAATCCTTCCCATCCAAAGCCGATATCCGAACAAACTTGCACACATTCGGGCCCTGCTGCTACATTTCGGTCCGGTCCTTGAACAGGGGACCTTTGCTACTTGTGTCCAGCAGTGCGTGTGTTCATGTGGTCGTGCTTCGTGCAGCACTGCCCCGGGTCTGGGTGAAGTAATGAAGCTGGCTGGTGAAGGGTTCACAGCATGGTCCAATCCGCTGCTCGTTTTAGCATCTTTAATGGGCGGCATGAGCCCATTGGTACAGGCCGCTGTGCCGGCCGTTTCGGAAGGAGAGAGCCTTCTGGCTGCTGCCAATTCAGGCCAGGGCCACGAACCCACTGTTGCGAGGTTTTGCGTTTGGAGACTTCAGTGGCGAGGTGGAAGTGTCTGCCAGTTGCGATGCTAAATATTTTAAGAACCAACGGAATGTCGGCACGATGCCACGAGAGGCTACTGACCTACTGTTGCATGTTTGCATCTTAAGATTTGCAGAACAAGATTCAGTTCATCCACAAGCTATATACATACCTTCTCTTCTTGCATCAGAGTTACTGGAACTCTGAAATGCCAGTCATTTTCTTCTCTTTTTCCCCTGATGGTGAGTGGAAATGGAGATCATGCATGATGGTGGAGAGTTGATGGAGACACCGCGCAATTGTGCATTTCTGCAGTGGCGTTCTGCAAAAGATATAGTGCAGTGATGAGGAGCACAACATTGGATCCCTTCTAAGCCCAATTTATTCCCAAGTGCCAACATATCTGTCTGTCCATGCTGGCACCCGTTCTGATCCATCCATCCATCATCATGCATGACGGTTCTTCTCCACACTCCTGCCTTCAGACCACCACACAGGCTTGTTTGTTTGTTTGTTTGTTTGAGTTGTAGCTTTTGGAGCTTTTTAAAAAGCTGCAGCTGGTTTTTTGCTTCTGAAAAGCCAATAATAGCTCTTAGATGATGCTTTTAACTTTCTGGACTCAAAACGCTAAAAAAAAAACTCAGAAAACTAAGCTTTTCAGCTTTCCATATAAACTCAGATTTTCTGAGCTTTTGGCTTCCGGAAGCTGCGCGGAAGTTTGCTGTTTGTTTGGTCTTCTAACTTTTCAGGACGAAAAGCTGACAAGCTCAAACAAACTGGGCATTAGCCTTGTGCTACAGGCTCCAAGAAGAGAAACAAACGCATCACCTTTGCATGCGTACCCTGTGAAAATTGCTTCTACTGCAGGCAAAAATCTGGCCTTATCGATACCTGTCTCCATGAATGAACCCTGACTTCCTCCTGATTGGGTTGCAGCTCATCTATGAAGCGATCCAAGTAGTCAGGACTGGTGTTTGCTCGCTAAATTGGGCAACCAGTTCGCACTAGCATTTTTCAGTGAACATCTCTCTTTTAAAGAAAAAATGGGGCATTTTCAGTGCACATCATGGAACCAAGAACATGGACCAACTTATACCAGGGAAAATAAATTCGCTGTCGGCATCTAGATGGTTCTTGCAATCTGATGCCACGGCCCACGCTGCAGCCCGAACAACACATTGAATCGAGCAGGGGTAGTAGGACCGAGAGAAGAATCTGATAAATTATGCAGAAAGCAACAAATATGCCTTTGGAATTGGAGAAGCCGCGTACGAGTACTTAAAATGCTGTGTGGTGATGAACGAGGTGTGTCCGCACAACAGCCTGAAGATCTCGTTAAGCATAACAAAATCTTTTGTGGGCAGGAAAGGCACTTCGGATTTGAGGCTTTGGGTCTTGGAAATGGTGTGCAATGTACATGGGTCAAGATCCTGGCTTCCCTTTCTTTCTGCATACTTCAGGTTACTGCATTAGGTGGGGTTGCTAAAGACAGCTAAGCACTGGCATTTCACAGCCACTAGTTTAATCATATGGTTAGGAAGTGTACCTGTACCTGAGAAATTGTATAGTGCCTTGAAGCCAGTGCTATAGTGTTGGTGCTAGAGAGAAGTTTGGTCCCCGGCAACCTCTCTCTGACTTGCCTTGCAATGGTATTAGACCAGAAACTTTGACCTAACCTTGGCATGATCTGCAACTGCAAGTGCTTCACCACTTGCCCGAAAGTGAGTCCTCCCCTCTCATGCTCCGAGTTGATGTGCCCCCAGTTCTCCTTTCACTGACTTGATAGTGGTATAATGCCAAGTGTACACCGATCCAATCCAACTGCATATGCATTGGTCACTGTGAACATGCACGTTCCTATCCTTCTGGCTCGCCTCCAATACGCGTTACCCGTTCCGGCTCCGTGCCGGTCTCAGAGAAACCGGCGTGTCTACACATCCAGCAGCAGGAAAATTCAGTTGGGATTGCTGGCTGGCTGCCAGACCCACTAACCAAGTCCATTAGCAAATCAAAATTTGCTCCCTGCCTTCCGTGTTATTGCATTGTTAGCGCCTGTATTCTGTACTCCTTACATAGGCAGAATCGAATTTTTATCTGCGAAAAATGTCGAACTAAGGAGACCCACCATTTGGGCGACCATGGCTTGAATGCCAATGCTTAGATTCATAGTGGCGGTGGTTGGGAGGATTTGGTTCTTACTTTCTGGACATTATCCAAAAACCTGATCTCCTTTTCTTTTTTATATTGACCCTCGTTTGGATTTTGGCCGGATTATCCCTTGTGAGTTGTGACTCAAGTTTCGCGTCACTGGGCAAATGGGTCAAACTCTCACTTTCCATGGTTTCAGAAAAGGAAAAGGAAAAGGAAAAGGAATTCCAGGATAATATAATAAAAGATAAAAAGGAATCCGTTTGTTTTAAAAATAGAAACTGCCATGGTCAGTGGCATGATGATTGATCAAGTCATCTGGCTGGATTGAAATCTGAAAAGGAAGCGAAGGAAAGGAAGAATTGCTGAAGCGTCGCCTCGTTTTACCAAGCGTGAACTGATGCGGAGGCGACCTGCTGAACCGAGCTGGCAATCTGGCATGTGGAACGCCTGAACCAACGGCCTCCGGCGCGCGCGCGGGGTTCACCAAGTTCAATCCGCCGCCGGACACCATGAGGGGCCTAAATGCAAAAATGTGGATAAATATTTGCACAAAGACCCCTGAATCTATACTGTGAATTAACGGATCCTTTCGAGGGGCCGATTTGCAAAACATTCTCACCGGCGTCCGCTCGCGCCCGCCTGGCGACGTCCTCCCGAGCAAGGCCACCACGCCGTGAGAAGCTCTTCCTATCCGCCGCCGTCGGCCTCGCCGTTGACGCCGAGCTCACGCGCCGACTCCTCCGTAATCAGCCACCACCACGGCACCGCTCGATGCTCACACCGCCGTCCCGTCCGGGACTGTACCGGCGGCCGACGTGGAGCAGATGGGCGGCCCAGGGTCCCGTCCCGTGCTGCTCGGAGGCTGCCTCCTCGCACAGAGTTACGCCGCCTCGCCGCAAACGAGGCGCCGTTCGTCGCCACTGCCGTCGCGGGATCCATGCCATGAGGGTGTTTTTGCGACGGCAAATAACTCCGCAGGGGGTTTTCCGAGATATTCGCTCCCGGTACACTCCCCCCTATCGTTAATCTGGGCCGCCCACGTACCATTGGACGGTCACCGAAGACCCAGGCTGCGGATGGTGTCTCATTTACCGTCCTGCCCTGCTCGGTATACTTCGTCTACCGACTTCGCACGAGAGCTTCAGAATGAGGTGTCCTTCCCTTCCACGAGGTCTCCCCTCGCCGCTCGTTTGCCCCCGACGGCTGTGGCGGCGGACGCCGTGCGGCCGTAGCGAATCGTTGAAGGATTTTCCGGAAACCGATCCGTGTCGCTGGGAGACGAGATGAACGGAGCTGCGTCAGGCCGGTCAGATGGCGGACGTGTCCTTCAGGCGTGGAATGTCTGCTTCCATCAGGAATTTACGAATGGCCGTGTCGATGATCGAACGGAGAAGGAATCCACGTGCTCGTAGCTTCTCAAGCAAACGGCTCACAGGCAGCTACGAGATCAGGAATGAGAGTTTTGACTCGGCTGCTCACCCGTGTGCATATCTGAAACAATCAGAAAGCAGGCCTGGTTCTGTTAAAAGATGCAGGACAATCAGGAATTTGCTCAGAGAGTAGCTGCAGCGAGCATGCTCTAAAGTGAGGTTCTTTGTCAGCAGTAGATGCTGCTTCATCGTCGACGCGTGCCCGACCCGTGATGCATCAATGATCAGTTCATCTGGTCCGCAATGCAACGCGCGTGATGATGGAGGGACGCAGGACACAACGTGGTTGATCACCTGATCCTGAATCTGATTCCAGAGTGCCCAGCACAACATGTTCTTTCTTATTCCCACGCTAGACATCCAATCAGGCAGACCGCATACAACCGCACGACACAGTGTTCTCATAAACATCGCCGTGCACGCATGCACGCCGGCCGGCCGGCTCACTCCTCGTCCTCCCCTCCCATTTCCACGACGATCTTGCCGGTGGCGTGCCCTCCGATGCTCTTGGCCCACGCCTCCTGCGCCCGGCTCAACGGGTACCTGGAGTCGACCACCGTCTTGAGCTTCCCCTGCCGCGTCATGTCCGCCAGCCACTCCATCTCCTCCTTCCTGGGCATCAGGATCAGCGGCACCAGCCTCTGCTTGGCGAACGTCACCTTCTGCAGGAACGACTTGGCGGCGGCGGCGATCCCGGGCGTCACGTCGACGACCGTGGCCTCGCCGGCCAGCACCGGCGCGAACACCGACCACGGGGTGCCCGTCGCGCAGTGCATCACCGCGTCGTACTTCCGGCCGGAGGGGCTCTGCAGACTGGCGCCCTCGGGGGTCTTGTAGTCCACCACCTCGTCGGCGCCCAGGCCCCGGACGAGGCCCAGGTTGCGCGCGCCGCAGGTGGCCGTGACGTGGAGCCCCGCCAGCTTGGCTAGCTGCACGGCGTAGTGGCCGACGCCGCCGGAGGCCGCGGTGACCAGCACGTTCTTGGGGCCGTTGCTGCCGCCGGACCCGTCGAAGCTGCTGACCCCCGCGGCCTTCAGCTGTTGGAGCGCGGTGGACGCGGCCGTCGGCAGAGAGGCGCCTTCGGCCGCGGACATCTCAGGCGGCCGTGCCACCGTGAGCGACGCCGGCGCCACTGCGTACTCCGCGAGCCCGCCGCCATTCTTCCACGGTGGCCAGTGATCCATGAACGTGTAATGTGTTAGTCAGGCAATGCACAATTAGCCTAACAAAATCACTGTTTCTTACTGGCAGAGATGACAAGTTCATCACTGCTCGAGGGGAACTCTGCAAGGCAGTAGTAATTGGAAATTTGAATTGAGAATGTTACCGGGAAGCTGATGGAGATGACCTTGTCGCCTGGTTTGAGGTTGGTCACACCGCTGCCCAGCTCGACGACTTCGCCAGACATGTCTCCAACTGTTTTGCCGTGGCAACAAGATCAAATTCTTGGATGTCAAAATCTCTACTACTAAAAAGCACGTAGTGTCCACGTCGCACCCCATGGCTCTGCCGGCAGAACCACGGGCGGGCGAGCCCCCATCCACCCCCTCCCACCCGACCCCGCCTCTCACTCCCCCAACCGACCAGGCATCACGCCGCCCGCCCGCTCGCCGACACGCCGCCCCACCGCGACAGGGCCGGCCTCGCGGAGGAGCGGCAGGCTCAGCGACGTCTCTGGCTCCGGCGGCTTTGGCCCGCGGTGGAGGAGCCGGCGCAACGGCCTCGGCTCCGACGATGCACTCGCCGCCGTCGAGCTGGACCCCGACGACGCCTGCTGCTTCCGCAGCCGGAGGAGATCCCGCCACCTCCGTGCCGGGATCTTGGGCTCCTTGCCACCGACCGCTGCCGTTCCCTTCGTCTCCTCTGCCCGGGGCGTCTCCGGCTGCTGCGCCGCCACCCATGTGCCCGCAACCCGGCGGCGGATCCAGGGGTCGCCGGTCCGGTGTGGCGCACTGGGTGCCCCAGGCGCTGGGCCGATAGGGAGGGCGGCGGGGGGGGGGGGGGGGGGAGCGGGCGGACGGGCGGTGGCGCTTGGTCGAGAGATGGAGTTGCCGAGGAGGGACCGGCGGGCGGCGGCGCACAGTGAGGAGAGGGGTGACGAGCAGCGGCGCACGGGGAGGAGGAAAAGGGGGGCGGACGGACGGCGGCAAGTAGGGAGGCGGGGAGCGGACGGGTGGCGGCGCGCAGGGAGGAGCTGAGGGATCGACAGGCATGGGCACGTGAGGAGGGAGGAGAGGGGTGACGAGCGGCGTGCAGGAAGAAGGGAGGAGGGGGCCGTCAGTTCAGCTCACGTATCTCCCCCCGATCACGAGCAGTTCAGCTCCTCCCCCGCCGGCTCATCGCCCGGGCACGTCCTTCGCCGACCCCTCGCGCCTCTCTCCCCTCTCTCGCGAGCGCAGAAGCCTCTGGGATCTGCCTCTTCACATCCCGCCTGCTACCCAGTGCATCTCCGACGCACTCGTGGATCCATCGACCTCCTCGGCCCTGCCTCCACACGCTCGACGGCTCCCCTGCGGGAGGAGTTCATGCCCATTTAGCATGAGAAATCCCTTTCCTACTCGACCCACACCACACTGCTGCCATCGAATCGGATCCGCGGGAGGAGTCCTGGGCCACTCACTCCACTCACCAGCCCAGAGATCTTTTCATCCCTGCCTCTCCTTCGCTTTGCTGCTGCCGACGACGTCAGGAACATCTGCCGCGTCCGATTCGATCCCAACCGAGGGTCCCCCCGGCGGCTATCCATGGTAGAGGCGCCCAGCTCATCCGAAGATGCGCCCAATCCATGTGAGCACCTCTCTTCCCTGATCTTATATTACCACCGCTTGCTCTGAATTTGTTATTGCTAGAAATATTTCGCCCTGCCCCCGGGTTGTTTAACCCATGTGGTTTCGTCTCTGGACAGCTGCTCCAGAACAGAGAGTATGGGGAGAATCTCATGGGGCTGCTGCACCACACGGGGTCAAACAAGATTGTAGTGCTCTGCCATGGCTTGGGCTTCCAAGGTACACGAATATGTTGTTCGTCTTCTAAACAAATTTTGAACATAGCTAGCTAAATTGATTAAGATGTTTTTCTTTTTTAATGCAAGCTGAGAATTATAAAATTTAGTGCTTGTTTTCAGAACAATGGAATCATTGTTGATCTTGCGGCTGCAGTAACAAAGCGTGGGATTAGTGTGTTTCGCTTTGGTTTCAGTGGAAATGGTTAAGTCAATAATGAACCCTTCATTTCAGCAATTGCTTTTATTTTTTTTCTAAGGAAGCCTTGAAGTGGAAATGTTGAACTAAATTAGCTAAGCTTCCTAATTGTATGTATTACCACAGTACGGCTTGAGTTTGTGATTACATTTCTCTTAGACGTGCATGATTTTCCAAATAAATAAACATAGTAAATTAGTAAAAACAATTATTAATTTCTATCTCAACATTCTTTACTGCATCAATTTGTTTGAAGTCATATTGTCTACTACATTATATTGCAGAATCTTTATTTCTCAGAGAAATAAACATAGTACATTAGTAAAAACAATTATTATATTCTTTATTGCATCCAATTGTTTGAATTCATATTGTCTAGTACATTATATTGCAGAATCTTTCTTTAGTTTTGAATGATAGCAGTCCATCACCTTATTTTATATGATGCCTTTGATTGTATGCTTTTCAGAGAGAGCGATGGTAAATTCCAGTATGGTATGTACAGGAAGGAGGCTGATGACCTGCATTCTGTTGTTTCATATCTTTACTGGGAGAAATATGACGTAGCAGCACTTGTTGGTCACAACAAATATGGGTTCAATCATAGGTTGGTTTATTATAATCCTGGAATTCATTATTTATGTTATTGAGTTGCAGAGTACTTCAACCGGTACAGTTATCCTTGCTTTTTATTCCAAATTCAATTGGCTATGGTTGTGAGGTGTGTTTTATGCCATATTATTGAATGACAATGTATGGTTTTTTTGGCTCGCTTTACTGGATCCATAATTCCAAATTGTTCAGTGTTACAGTTCAATGCTTTACCTTCATTTACATAGCATAATGGTGTTCAGATAGTGCAATGCTGTAGCAATTTTGATAGACATTTGTCGGCTTGCACACATTATTGACCATTCATAATCTTGAGTGATATAGTAGTTTCATAATCTTGTACGCATTACTTGCCAACAATTTTGACAGAAATAGCATACTATAATTGTAGAACTGTGGATCAATTAATAGATTGATCTTTCATGTGACTTCTGCATTCTCCTGTTGCTAATCTTTTCAAGCACTACATCAGATTCACATGGCAATAGTGAACATGCATGGTAGACTATAGCTAATCCTAGAAAAAACTCAACCGACTGCTTTTCATGCCTGATTTTACTCCTATTCCTATGCTAATTGGAAATTGACGAAGGCAAGTATCGGTAACCTGTTTTCCATATATGAAAAAGCTTAGAAATGTTACTTCTCTTTTTTCTTCTTCAAAGCTATGGTATAAGAAGTTGACAATTGATGAACACTAACCACTTCATCTTATAGACCGACGCAACCCAATTGCCCTGCTTACGAGGTATAGTGTCTAAAGCTTTAGTAGATAAGAAATCATTTTATCTTCCCGTTACATTGTAAGATAATAAATAAATTATTAATAGATGCAGCCATGTGAGAAACCTTAAAAATTGTAAATCCTTCTCATTAGTTGTAGCTAATGTTGCAGTAGGTGAAACCAAATTCCATTTTTTTTCTCAGCAGTTGGGGTATTTCTCCTTTCAGCAAAAAAAGAATAATTATGAAGTGTAAAGGAATCTAAGATTGAAAAACAGAGGATTTTCCTCCTTTTTAGTATCATACATGACTAGATTGTTTCTTAGTTCAAAACATGCATGGCAGTTTTGTTGGATATATTACTGGATGATTTGACATTTTCTGCTAATTGAAGGCAGGGATATGCAAGCTGCAGCTGATTGATACATGGCATACCAGTGAAGAAAGATTGATTCCTTCAGTACGATCATTGTGTGTGTCTTTTGATATATAAACTTGTTGTTGATCCATCAGTAAATTTTTAGATAGTCCTGATTTGGTTCACCAGTAAATGAGCTTTCTATGTATCAAGTTATTTATAGGATGAAATTGAGATTTTTCCTGAAAAAACCCGCAAGTTGTTCTGTGCACAAATGTTGAGGCAGTTCAAATAGTTTTACATGATTCTCTTAAAATAGTTGGTGTTTCATTCAAATTTTATTTGCCCGTAGCAACGCACGGGCTATTACCTAGTGTGTCATAAATTTGTGGGAAAAAGGTGCTCCAAGTCTTGAACATCGCCCATGCCGGTTATGCACTTTTGCTCATGATCTAGCGCCATTTCTAGATGCCAATTAAACTTTGTTTCCCACAATTGGACCTCTGGATTTTTCATCTCCTGTGGGTTCAAAGTTGTATGTATGCCAGTGATAAATGGAGGTAACCACGAATATATAGCAAAATATTAAGTGACTGCCAAGAGAAAATCAACATCGAATCATCTAGGTGGCTAAATTATCCTTGAATAGCATCGGAGGCATGGCCTCCATTATATTATTGTTAGTTGTGCTTCAGGCACACTTTGCAAACTTCTACTCTACTCCCAGCCATGCATTTTCAATTACCTGTCCATTTCCTCAACCCAGTGGTCACCTGATGGATGTTTCATGCTCAAGGAAAAGGAAAGCAGAATACTATCCCATCTGATTAACACACTGCTCTCTCATGATTTATGCTCATGGCCAACCTTCACCGCTCCAAATAATATCACGTTTTATCACGTTTTCTTTTCAAAATCAGCATCGATCACCAACTAGTATTGCCGAACAAGATCCTGTTCTGGGAATCTTGAGCCATACTAGTAACTAGTGCTGTGACAACAGAGCATCTAAATTGATCTAGACTGTACCTACTGCTTTACGATGTCTGCATCTACAATAATTTGGCTTTATGATCTCTTCAGTTTCCTTTCACAAAGCATACAAGCGTTTCTTTTAAGACCGTACCAATTTCTTAACAAGTACTAGTTTGTTTTCTTCTTTTATCTGCAGGTAACAATAACAATTCCAGTGCTTTTAAAAAAAAATTCCAGTAGAAAGAATGCTCAGAGTTTCATCATAGCAGGATCGATGAGCTGAGACAAAAACAAAAGGGCGAAAAGAAGCATCACCCCCCCCCCCCCCGAGTTTGCAAATAATAATATGAGGTACATACATAGTAGTACCACCCAGATTGATGTTCCGTTCAGGCGCTATGTATAGTAGTGCAAATAAATGTGATGGGTACTGATGATGCAGTCAGGCACTATATATCTGTATGTTCCATTCCCGCTATCCCGCGCGAGCCGCCCCTCCTCCCTCCTCCGCGCGCCGCCGCCGCCCCTCCTCCCGCGCACCGGAGCCGCCCCTCCTCCCTCCTCCGCCTACCGCGCCCCGCCGCCGCCCCTCCTCCGCACCCGCCGCCCTTCCGCGCCCTCCGCCCTTCGCCCGCGCCCCTCCGCCCGCCGCCCGCGCGCCGCCCCTCCTCCCTCCTCCGCGCGCCGCCGCCGCCCCTCCTCCCGCGCGAGCCGCCCCTCCTCCCTCCTCCGCCTAGGGCGCCCCGCCGCTGCCCCTCCTCCGCGCGAGCCGCCCCTCCTCCCTCCTCCGCGCGCCGCCGCCGCCCCTCCTCCCTCCTCCGCCTACCGCGCCCCGCCGCCGCCCCTCCTCCCTCCTCCGCCTACCGCGCCCCGCCGCCGCCCCTCCTCCGCGCCCGCCGCCCCTCCGCGCCCTCCGCCCGCGCCCCTCCACCCGCCGCCCGCGCGCCGCCCCTCCTCCCTCCTCCGCGCGCCGCTGCCGCCCCTCCTCCCGCGCGAGCCGCCTCCCCTGGCCGGCAGTTTCCTCCCGCGCGCGCGCGGAAGGGGCGACAGGGATGAAGGACGCCGGTGCCCCTTCCTCTGTGCGGGACGCAGAGGGCCTCCTCCATTTTATCGCACGGGATAGCGGGTACCGCTGGAGCTTTTACCGTGGCTACAGTATCCTCCATTTTAGAGAACCGATTCTTTTACGGTACACCGGTGGAGATAGCCTAACCGCGGCAGAATCGCGCTGCAGGCCTCGGAAGCAGCGACATCTCCGCGTTCAATAATTCCCCTCGGGCCAATAATGCTGGCCGCCGCTACAGTCCACGGAGCGGCCCTGTAATCTTGTGAGCTGCACGGCGATCCCTCCCAGCTATGCGCTTGTCCGCACCCGCGGCCCGCCCCGATCGCCCGGATGAAGGTGAACGGGTAGGCTACACTAGCACCACTACCGCAAAAACCTAAGATACTTGCGAGTAGAAGATCATAGATCGTTACCACTAGACGCGCAGCGCAGCGGAAGAAGTCGCGCGTCGGTGTAGAGGAAGTAGTCGATCACGTCCCACGAACCGAGCGCCACGTCCTTGATCCTAGCAGCCGATCAGCGCAGCAGTCGCAGCAGCGCCTCCACGGAGTCCACACGTACGGGGATGAAACACCGGGCGTCGGTGTGCTAGCACCGTACACGCGGCAAGGGCGGCGGCCGAGAGAAGGGGGCGACGGCTAGGGCAGTGGCGCGGCTCACAGGCTTCTCGCGCCCCCTTAGCCCCTCCCTCGTATATATAGAGCGTACTAATGGGGTTCTATCTCATAGGCCCATTAGTAACCCTAATCCCTCTTGGATCAATATCCTCTTGGGCCTTTAAACCGTATTGTGATGATGGGCTCTGGGGCATATCACCAACAATCTCCCACTTGCACTAGAGACAATCATACAGGCAAGCTTTCCAACATTCCAAACCCCTTAAGTGTGTGATCCGTTAGGTTCATGTGTAGGTGGTCGTGATCGGAAATTATTTCCGAATCACAAGTCAATAGCGGCACCTAGCAGGGCATAGTGACTCACAAATACACATAAAGATCATATCGGCCGAACCTTAGATATACTCATACACCGATCCCTTTGCCACACGATACCAGTCAAGCTCAAGGCTAGATGCGTGCCACCTTTGTGATAGCTCGACCATTCTCTCGATCTAATAGTGAATTCTATTAATAACTAACCTTTAGTCATAATAATTAACTCTTTAATCACTTTGGCATGGCATACAAGCGTTTCTTTTAAGACCATACCAATTTCTTAACAAGTACTAGTTTGTTTTCTTCTTTATCTGCAGGTAACAATAACAATTCCAGTGCTTTTAAAAAAAATTCCAGTAGAAAGAATGCTCAGAGTTTCATCATAGCAGGATCGATGAGCTGAGACAAAAACAAAAGGGCGAAAAGAAGCATCACCCCTCCCCCCCGAGTTTGCAAATAATAATATGAGGTACATACATAATAGTACCACCCAGATTGATGTTCCGTTCAGACGCTATGTATAGTAGTGCAAATAAATGTGATGGGTACTGATGATATGTTCCGTTCAGACAGAGACAGGTAACATACGTGGTATGAAGGGGAACTTCCTGGGAAGGAAGGGCCGGACCATGCCCTTCTGAATTTTCCAGTCGATAGGGTTGATGCTGGCCGCCTCCAGCTTGAGCAGCACCTCCCCCTTCTTCGGCGACGGGACCGGCACCTCCACATGCTGAAATCGGGTAGAAGCAGCAGAGCATCGATGAAAGCTCATCGCAAGAGTTCACGATATTCCAGTTCTGCGTAAGGATGCAGGTTCTTGGACCTGCTTGAGAGCAGAAGTGTGGTTAGTGCTTAGTGTACCTTGAGGCCTTCTGCTCCTCCGCCATACTTGTCGTACTGCAGGGCTCTCATCGTCTTCTTCGGAGCGGCCATGGTTCTAGTGCCCTCTGTCCTGTGCGCGGAGAGAGAGAGAGAGAGAGAGAGAGAGAGAGCGGTAGCTGGTACAATGATGCTGATATGGTTGGTCAGGACTCAGGCGTCGTGGACAGGAATGAACCGGTTGCTCATATCTGAAATATCAGAAATAGAGAGTACATGGGTGTACTCAGGCGTCGCAGCAATAGATACACTGGTCATGTAACGATGTCTGATAGACATTTCGTACTTTGCCATGTAATTTTAACATGATTTAATATAAAATATTTATTTATTTATTTATTTTGTAGTAATTGTATGATTCTTAAATTTATGTATAGAAAAAAATATTACAAGTCAAGAGCTAATAAATTGCATAACGGGTTGCGAGTGGTCGTATGGTCTTAATCTTAGCTTCTGAAGCGATTGCTTCATAAATCAACCACCTCCGTTCATAAAAATCTGAAGTAGTATTGATATGAACGATCTATGAGATCATTCATGTGTAACAAACTAACAATATACTAGCCTATCAACCCGTGCTCTTGCACAGGCTAATTAGAATTAATATAAAATAATGCTATTATCTATGTCACGCTTTCTTTCATCTATTAAATATCATATCTAGTTGCAATAGATTTTATTTTGCATCACACATCCATATGTATTTGATATATATTTAATTGAACTATTTGTTTGTGAATTGACATTCTTATCTATTCCATTCATGTTTACACATATCGTGAGTAGTATTTTTATATAAACAATAATACAAATAATATATTAATAATAATATAAATAGTAATCTAGAATTTTATATTGGTGCAATTTAATATTTTGTTATAATTATATAATTTAGATCAGATTTAGAGTTACTTTAACTTTTAATAATGATCTAATTGATAATTTATATGCAAATTTTTAGGAGATTATTTGTATTATTTTTGTAATGGCATATGTGCGTAATTTACACGAAGATTAGGTGGTTTCTTTAGATTTTTTTATAGTGGTAGAGGTGGGTAATTTAGATAAATATTTAGAGGGTTACTTTAGTCTATTTTTATAATGGTAGAGAAGAGTAATTTATTAGCAAAGATACTAGATCCAATGACTACTATGATGATTAGAGTTGTCATATTGGTAGACGGATGTTTCTGATTTTTTGAGAATTTTTAGAATTTCTGCCCACGTAGAATTCTAGGTGGCTTCACGTGGAGGCTTCGGAAAAAATATCTGATTAGTAACAGTAAAATACTTATCCTAATACCTCGGTGTGCCGCGAATGCCTCATGAGTCATGACCTCTCTTCCGATCCCTACGTGACTATCTCCTCGCTGCCCTTAAAAAAAAAGCATCCGAAACCCATGCGTGACCTTCTCATCCTTGCAGCATGTCCGGTGGGGGCTGAGATTCATTAGTTTCCTCAAGCGAGTCACGGCGCAACATACGTGTCCATATCCAGCGTCCAATCACGATCTTACTGGCTTACGGCTCTAGGCGTTTCCGAGCAAAATGTCCAAGACTTGCCTTTTCTTGAGCAAAATGTCCAGGAAATAATTATCTTGAGTACCGAGTTCTATGTGCGGGGCATTGACGGCAAGAGCCCTGAAGCACTTCACCAGCTATCTATCCCAAAGAAAAAACCTAACATGTAGTACATCGTAGCAGTATTGTGGCACAATATTAATCCATGATTACACGAAGAGGAAATAGGGTAGCTGTTGAGGTCACGACTGTAAATTAAGAGAAAATTATGATGGATTGGAAGATGCATAAATTCTTCAATTAAACGAGACCTGGTGAATTGAAGTGAGCAATGTGGTTACAGACCAGAAACAAAATGTGCCGGCAAGGTTTACTCATAAGAATACGACAGCTTTCAAAGTTGGCCAACCTAGCCCCCAGGACGAATCACTAACATTGTAGGCATGCTTCTGTTCGTTGGAGGCCACTAGATTACGAACAGACTCCAGGTGATCTTGTGACGGGGGGTTCTCGATTGTGTATGCTCTCATGGTGACAAGCTCCCCTTCATAGTTGGGACCTGGCGTCCGGTCAATGCTGCGACAAGTAAACGAGCAGAAGCCGTGGTTACCCAGGGACAAACCTTATGGCGCTAACAACCTCGTCCACGACCTCCCAATCGGCGACCACCGGGAACTCAACAATGGACAGGGACGGGCACCCAGTTGTGACCGTGATCTTGTAGGCTGTGATCTTTCCACCGCCTCGTGGTGAAAGCCAAGGAGCACGCACGGACCACTGCTCTTCCGATTCTCCGAAGAACGGAAGGGCACGCTTTCTTCGGCTCATTTCACACTATATGGGCCTCGGCCAGTGTATAGTGCTACACAATGGGTATGGGCTAGGCCCATGTTATTCCTGGTCCATTATCTTTGTGGAAAGCAAGAGTCCATTATCTTTGTGGAAAGCAAGAGATGAAAGGGAAGGCCCAACTCAAGCATTGGAGAGCCGCCGCCTCTGGCTGTTTGTCCTCCATCTCTCTCACACTCGAGCATTGGGGTCGTCGAGGAGAGGATCCGATTTCCACAGATGACGACGCCAGGCGGCAAGAGGAGGAAGGGCAAGGACGCCGCGGCGGCGACGGGAGCTCGAGCTCGGCTTACTCGCGTTCGCCGAGGGAAGGCGACGAAGAAGAAAGCTTCTTCCTGGCCACTTGGCGAGGCTGCCGCCGCGAGGCAGCCGGTGTACCTGATCGTGGAGCACGGAGTCGAGGAGCCCTCCCACTCCTTCCTCGAGGTCACCGCCGCGGTTCTTCATCTTTGACCTGGACAAGAACATCGAATGGCGCTCCCTACCGCCGCCGCCCGTGTTCCCGTGCCGCCTCAACCCGCTGGAGTACCGCGACCCGCCGGAGGTCCGCGTCGCGGCCTACGCCGTGGTCGGCTCCCACATCCCGCTCTCCGTGCAGCAAAGACAAGGGCACCTGTGCTTTCGATGTGGACGCCAGGAAGTGGGAGATGGTGGACGACAGCAACCTGCCTTTCGTTGGCCAGGCCGTGCCCCTTGGCGGCCACCGCTTCGTCGCCTGCTCCCGGGCAAGGGGCGGCGCCGCAGCAGTATACCGCCTAGAGGTTTCCCGCCAGGACCCACCAAGTCCACGGGAACGACGAAGCTGTCAATCATTGAGTTGCCGGTGAAATTGAAGGGCATTGTGCTGGGGCTGCACTTGTGCGCCATGGGGGTGGGGTGGGTAGATTCTCTTCCTTCGACGTTCGCTCGGTTGATCCAGGAAGCACGCATTGTTCACCGCAGCTACTCTCTGGAGGAGAGGGGGTGATCCTAGTACCAATTTGGTTGTCTAGTGACGGGTCCCAGACCAGTTCAAGACTGCGTCTGGAACAAACGTTCTTGTACATAAGGCAACGACTTCACCTGGATCGTCGTGGCGCATTACTCCGACTGACAACTCGGTCGGGATGACCAATAGCCATATCCCCGACTAAGGAACGGTCAGAGGCCGAGTCCGCATCAAGGCTCTGATCGGGCACCCCGACTGGGCTCCACCTTACACGTGCCCGGCTTACCAGCGGGCCGCAGGAGTAGATGCGGAGGATAAGGATGAGTCTCAGTGCCAACTTGCCGTACACGACCAATCACACGGGGTTTACAATCCCTCTACGGTGGCAGCAGGACGCCACTGTTCTACCTGCCCGTCCTCGCGAGGGGATGGAACGTAACGTCATCGTGATACGGCCGGCACGCTCCCGTCACGACGGGGCAACAGGGCGTGGCACGGGGGGCAGGGCGTGATAGCCGTACCGTGCTTATCAACGCCCTCACGACCTCCGACCGACGGAGCACGACACACAAGGATAAGATAAGACGCTCGCCCCACGACGTAGGACTTGGACGGTGAGGGCAACCACTGGCAGGTTGGGTGGAGCCGACTGACAAAGCCGACGATCCCGACCGACGGGGTCGAGAGTTCTCTCTTTCTATCATTACACCCTTAGTTCCCTGTAATAGTGATCCCCTTTGGACTATAAAAAGGAGGGCCATCCACCTAGGAACGTGTCAGGGATAGATCTCCTGGGTACCGCAAGGAAGCTACCCGTGAGGAAAAAGAAATCTGATTTCTACTAGGATTCCACTGTAATCCTATTAGGACTCATACCTTGCAATCCTACTAGGACTCCTACCTTATAATTCTACTAGGAATCCCGTCCCCTGGGATATATAAAGGAGGGCAGGGATACCTAGATAGGCAGAGAACCAACAGAGAGCAGCTAACAGCCAACTCAACACCCAAGCGCAGGGCGCAATATACAACACCCCAAAACAGGACGTAGGGTATTACGCTACTCTAGCGGCCCAAACCTGTCTAAATTTGTGTCTTGTGTCCTTGCATTCACCTTCAAGTTCCAGATCGGTGATCCCTCACCAAATAATCACCTACCTTAGGGTATTCCTAGGTAGGCCGACGGTAAAAGCACCGACAGAACGCAGTCAGACAATCCGACATCCGAGCATATAACACATCACGTCTTCCACTTGCGAGCTTGTAACTTTTCAAACTCTCACGAGCATACGGGCCCAAATAATAAACCCGACTGATCCCCGACAGGATATAAGACACGATTGCTTGAACCAGTATAAATCTTAAGTTATTGTGCATCTAGTTATTGTGTGATAGATCACATCCGATCACGATACGCAGTACACACTTCGATTAAGTTTAGCTAACGGCTATTTTCAAAACCGACGTGTAGCCAAAGAGCAAAGGCAGATTTACAAACTACGTGATCCATCCTGTCATTTGGCTTCTCCTTTGCCTGTGGCTGCTGCTTTCACCGTGTAAGCAACAGACCCTACCTATTATTTTGTCTGGCGCCTGCCGCTCATTTAGAACCTCTATTAGCGCTGCATACTTATACTGTGACAAACTAATGTGTATTATATACTAATGTAGCATAAGATAGATGAGACAAGTGTCATATCCGTCTATAGCTGCTACCTTCGTCCCAAATTACAATCCGTTTTGACTTTTGTAGATATATATTTTACTATGCATCTAGATGTACACTGTATCTAAATATATAAAAAAACTATGTGTCTAATAAAATCAAAACGAATTGTAATTTGAAATGAAGAGGGTAGGTTTTAATTTAATTTCAGCTTAAGAATTTTGATAATAGGATTGAAAAATTATACTACAGAGTATAAGCATGGTTGTCATTCCTGTTTTATTCTAGTGCTTCAGAAGCTAAAATTTGTCTACCTAATGCTGCAAATTTACTTAGAACATGTGACTGTGCAAACAAATTTGCCTTCTTTTGGAGTTAACGTTTGTGAAATTATCGTTGAAACAAATAATCGGTTGTTGCCCTCAAAACAAATGCGTACTAATAATCATTTTGTCCCATGACAATGGTATTCCTATTTCTGTGTACATCACTCGACAAGTCGACATCAGTACTGATGAAATATGAATGCATACGTACATTATGTACCACGCCGTTCTCACTCCGGGCCTCCCATTTCCACGACGACCTTGCCGGTGGCGTGCCCGCTCAAGCTCTTGGCCCAGCCCTCCTGCGCCCTGCTCAACTGATACCTGGAGTCGATCACCGCCGTGAACCTGCCCTGCTTCACCATGCCCACTAGCAGCTCCATCTCATCCTTCCTGGGCGTCACCAAGAGCGGCACCAGCCTCTTCTTGGAGAAGGTCAGCTTCTGGAGGATCGCGGTGGCGCCGGCCACGAGCCCGGGCGTGATGTCCACGACCATGCCCGCGGCGGCGAGCGCCGGCCGGAACACGGACCACGGGACCGCCGCCGCCGCGCAGTGCACCACCGCGTCGTACCTCCTCCCGGAGGGGCTCCGCAGCGCGGCGCCCTCGGGGGTCCCGTAGTCCAGCGCCTCGTCGGCGCCAAGCTCCCTGACGAGGCCCAGGTTGCGCGCGCCGCACGTGGCCGTGACGTTGTGGCCGCCCAGCCTCGCCAGCTGCACGGCGAAGTGGCCGACGCCGCCGGACGCCCCGGTGACCAGCACGTTCATCCTGCGGCCGGTGCCGTCGCCGCCACGAGCGGTGTCGGGGTCCAAGCTGACGCCGGCTGTCTGCAGGGCCCGGAGCGCGGTGACCGCGGCGACCGGGAGGCAGGCGCCTTGGGCCGCGGACACCTCCGGCGGCCTTAGCGCCGTCAGGGAGGCCGACGCCACGGCGTACTCGGCGAGCCCGCCGCCGCCCTGCCGGTGCCGTTGATCGTGCATTAGTAATTACAACTTAACTAGGAGCTCAAACAGTTGGACCCCCCCCGGGAAAAAGAATCAAGGCCCCGTTTAGATCGCTTCCAAATGTTATAATTTTTACACTCTCTCTCCATCACATCAATTTTGGGACACATGCATGGAGCAGTAAATGTATGTAAAAAAATAACTAATTGCACAGTTTAATTGTACATCACGAGACGAATCTTTTAAGCCTAGTTAGACCATGATTAGATAAAATTTGTCAAATACAAACGAAAACGCTACAGTAGCAAAAAGTTCCAAATGTTATACAAATTTGCAATCTAAACGTGGCCCAAGTCTTCTAAGGAATGGCTGCAACTTGCAAGCATCTCGCAGTCTTACCGGGAAGTTGATGGCTATGACCTTGTCCCCCGGTTTGAATTCGCACACCCCTGCTCCCACCTCCACGACTTCTCCGGCTAGATCGAAACCTGTTCCAGCACGCATCCGCGATTTAGTTTCCAGCAACTGAGAACTTCGAAAGCTCGAAGCCCTCCCCGTGTACTCGACCACGCCCGTCGAACCGCCGGTGAAAGCGAAATGGTCATCCGCCGACGATGCGCCGCGCATGTTTACCTGAGATGAACGGGAACTTCCTGGGCATGACGGGCCGGGCGACGCCCTTCTGGAACTTCCAGTCGACCCGGTTGATGCTGGTCGCCTCCATCCTGATGAGCACCTCGCCCTTGCTCGGCGACGGGACCGGCACCTCCGCGTGCTGGAAGGAAACTCGGCAGAAACACACGTGCACAATCGATCAACGAACGGATCGCAGACACGCCAGAGACAGATCGTGCGTCCACGTCAGGTCGGGTTCAGTAAATGTACCTTGAGGCGCTGCGCTCCTCCGCCGTATCTGTCGTACTGCACGGCGCGCATCGTGCCGGATGGCGCCGCCATGGCCGTGCACCGTTAGGCTATCTCCAGCAATATCCCCTAAATCTCATCCTCTATATCCATCCTCCATATCAACTTCATTCTCTATACCACATTTAACTCCAACAACATCCTCTATTTCCATCTTCTATACCCCACAATCTCAATTTTTTATCCTTTCTTCCAACTACCTTTCCCCACCCGCAACCGCCCGCGCCCGCCCCCGCCTCCCGCTCCGCCACCCGCGCCCGCCCCCGCCTCCCGCGCCGCTTCCTCCCTCCTCCGCGGCCGCCGCCTCCT
Organism: Panicum hallii; assembly: GCF_002211085.1. Classification (NCBI taxonomy): domain Eukaryota; kingdom Viridiplantae; phylum Streptophyta; class Magnoliopsida; order Poales; family Poaceae; genus Panicum; species Panicum hallii. The sequence goes on along the minus strand of NC_038043.1, from coordinate 46,816,912 downwards.
CCCTCCTCCCTCCTCCGCCTCCTGCGCCGCTCCCTCCTCCGCCCCCCGCCTCCCGCTCCGCCGCCTGCGCCCGCCTCCTCCTCCCTCCTCCCTCCTCCGCGCCCGCCGCCTCCTCCCTCCTCCCTCCTCCGCGGCCGCCGCCTCCTCCCTCCTCCCTCCTCCCTCCTCCGCGGCCGCCGCCTCCTCCCTCCTCCCTCCTCCGCGCCCGCCGCCTCCTCCCTCCTCCCTCCTCCGCGGCCGCCCCCTCCTCCGCGCCCCTGCCCCGCCGCGCGCCCCCCCTGCCCCGCCGCGCGCCGCCCCCTCCTCCGCGCCCCTGCCCCGCCGCGCGCCGCGCTCCTCCGCCTCCGCCCCCCGCGCCCCTCCCTCCTCCGCCTCCCGCCGCCGCGCCTCCTCCCGCCCGCCGCCGCGCCTCCTCCCCTGCCCGCCGCCCCTCTGCCCGCCGCTGCGCCTCCTCCCGCCCGCCGCCCCTTCGCGTCCGCCCGCCGCTTCCTCTGCCCGCCGCCCCGAGCCGCCGCCGTCCCGCGCTGCCGCCCCCGCGCCGCCGTCTCGCGCCGTCGCCCCTGCGCCGCCCTGCCCCGCGCCGCCCCCCGCCACCCCTGCGCCGCGACGCCCACTGCCGCCCCTGCCCCGCGCCGCCCGCGCCGCCCTGCCCCGCGCCGCGCCGCCCCCCGCCGCCCCCTGCCGCCCCTGCGCCGCGCCGCCGAGCCGCCCCGTTTCCCCTGCCCCGCGCCGCCGCGTTTCCCCTGCCCCGCGCCTCCTCCCGCCGCCACGCCTCCTCCCGCCGCGCCTCCTCCCGCCGCCGCGTTTCCCCTGCCACCGCGCCTCCTCCCGCCGCCCGCCCCGCGCCGCCCCTGCCCCGCGCGGAAGGTGGCGAAGATGCGACCGGATGGAGGACGCCGGTCCTCCCTTGATCTGTGCGGGACGCAGAGATGGTTCTCCATTTTACCGGACCGGATACCGGATAGCGTTGGAGCGTTACCGGTGCAACAGCGTCCTCCAAAATAGGGAACAGGCTCTTTTGGAGGACGCCGATGGAGATAGTCTTAGCTCGCCGGGGGAGGAGGGTAGGAGATGGCACTGCCGGCCGCACTGGGGACTCTCTCGCTTGGGAGAGCCGGTCTGAGCTCCGGCGCGTAGTGCGTTGAGCGGCGGCGCTGGCACGCACGAGGTGGTGACTGGTGACGACTCACCGTGCGCGCGTCTGCTGTTCATATAAGTCGCCAGGGCCAGCAAGAGCAAGAGCAGCAGCCCAGTTTGGCCGACCGCGGCGGGGGGACGTGGCCCGGCTCCGCGCCGCACAGGCGCGGTGCGCTGCTGGCTCCCGGTGCCGTGGTGGAACCGCGCGCGGGCTCGGTCCGCTGGGCTTGTGGCCACGGGCGGCCGCAGGGCTAGGAGCTGCTGCTGCCTTGCGGAAGGAGGCGGTGACAAGTCCCGGCTCCGCCCGCCGGCGGCGACCTCCGCGCCTGGCCTGCGGCGTTTGCCAGATCATGATTTGTTGAACGGGCAACGGAACGGAAGTTTCCGTTCAACCTGTGAGACCAGATTACGTGGGTTGGAGCGAATCTCTTTATTTTTCACGTTGGTGAGCTGATCCGGCCTTTCCTCATGGAGTTTCCGTTGTAAATATTGTCACCTTCATTGAATTACAAGTAAGTTGATCATATTTCACTATCGGTTTAGACTTTTATGTTGTAGTGGTTGGCACATACAAGCATGCAACGGTAGTTAAAGGTCCCCAGTTCGATTTAAATCCGAATTAGCGTAATAATTAAATAAAACAACCGCAACTGATGCAAACGACGGAGCGAGGCAAGCGATGCACACTCGTCTGCCCGAACGATGCAGCGACGCCTGCAAATCCAAACCGAAGACGAAGAGAGCTGGGGCCAGGCGTATGCGCTTGCACACTTGCACGAGATTCCGAGACGGCATGGTACAAGGAGAGAGGCCGAAAGCCCCCGGGTCAAGTGATCGACGCGACGCTAGCGGCATGCTGGGGAGCGCGCGGGCAGGCCGATTTGTCAACGCCGCCGTCCGGTAGTGACGCGCCACCGAACACCGGCGCGGCAATGTCCGCGGAGGGAGGAGACGTGGCCGTTGACCCGCTGTCGCCGAAACATCGATGGTGCGGTTCTCGGCAGCGAACCACCGGCGGCGGGCACGCCGGCACGGCTCGGGCTGCTCTCCTCTCCTCTCCTCCCATTTCATTCTCATCCCGTCGTGACGCTCGATCCCGGCGACGTGCGCGCAGGCGGCGAGCTCGGTGGCGGCTGACGTGGACCGGAAAAGTACCAAGATCCAAACATTCCTCGCTTTCTAGAAAGCGGAGAAGGAGAGGAATCGATAAAGGCAAGGGGGCGATGGAAACTCCTCGCAAAAAATATCAAGCAGACTAGCAGAGCAACCTACACAGCAGTAGACCGGGGAGTTCCACTCAATCGCCTACCAGCCGCCTGCGGCTCGCGTGGCGTAGGCGACCGGAGAATTCGACTTCTGCCCGACGCAGAATTTTGAGGAAACAAACAAGTTTTCTCTCGCGGTCGTCGGTCGGTCACGTACCAGACGACTTGTTTCCAGTCCACCTGCGAAATCATCCTGGAAGAGACGCACGCAGGTTCCGTAGCAATTCCCCCGTGCTTTGAGTGGAGCAAGGGAAAAGTGTCCTTCACGGTGGCCGGTGAATGTACCATGTCTGCATGTGCAGCACTTTGAAGCGAAGAGGCCTTTCACCTCACTGATAACAGCAAAGCCTCCAGCCTGAGTTTCTTTTTTTTTTAAAAAAAAAAATGCTCCAGCCTGAAACAACATCAGCCGCGCACTTTGTAGAAACGTACTCGCGATTTGCAAAGGCAACTTCACCCAAAGCTAGTGGCTCCTCCCTCCCCGGGCAGAGAGCATCCAATGCGCAAGGCGAGAGCAGCAAGGAGCCAAGGAGCAATGGGCACTGACAAGAACCCAAATGCGGCAACGCTCTCTTGCAACGTTACAATACAGCCCATCCTTGCTTTCCTTGTGATTTTCACCGCGTCTTTCTCCAAAGCATGTGTTTTTTTTTACCACAGCTTTTACCTCACCACCAGTCTTTTGCGATCTCTACAACTAGGAAAGCACAGCTGTGCACTGGCCTGTGCATGCTGAAAGCTACCATACCGTTGTCAAACTTTTTTTTTTTTTAAAAAAAGGAGCCCTAGTTTACCGCAAACCGCTCTTCTACAAGAGGACGCCGCTTCCCATCCCCGAGACAGCAACGGTCAGACCCGAGCTCCCAGAAGGCCCAACAGAGCAGACGCCAGACAGAGAGCCGTGGCAGCATCCATGGCCGCCGCTCCGCCGCCCCGGGCTCTCCCCCTCCTCCTCCTCCTGCTCTGCGCCGCCCTCTCCTTCCGCGGTAAGCGCGCGCGAAGCGAGCCACCCCTCTGTCCTCCGCCGCCACGTCGTCTTGCTGGCGGAAGGCTGGAGCTACGGCGAACTGAGCTGAGCTGAGCTGAAAGCTCGTGTTTTTCTTGTTTTCCCCCCTTGCAGTTGCAGCGGCGCACGGGGCGAGCGCCGGCGGACACGGGCTCGGTGTCAACTACGGCCGGGTGGCGGACGACATCCCCTCGCCGCGGCGGTCCGTGGAGCTGCTCCGCGCGGCGGGCGCCGGGTCCGTCAAGATCTACGACGCCAACCCGGGCGTGCTCCGCGCGCTGGCTGGCACGCGCTGGCCCGTCTCCATCATGGTGCCCAACGAGATCATCCCGGACATCGCCGCCTCGCCCGCCGCCGCGGACCGCTGGGTCGCCGACAACCTGGTCCCCTACTACCCGGCGACGCGGGTCAAGTTCCTGCTCGTGGGGAACGAGATCCTCTCCGACTACTCCATCGCCAAGTCCACCTGGCCGCGTCTCGTCCCAGCGATGGAGAACATCCACCTGAGCTTCCGCAAGCGGGGTATCAGCAGCGTCAAGATCGGTACCACGCTCGCCATGGACGCGCTCGCCGACGGCGCCTTCCCGCGCCCGCCGTCCGCCGCGGCCTTCCGCCCCGACATCGCCACGTCCGTCGTGCGCCCGCTGCTGCACTTCCTGAACGGGACCAACTCCTACTACTTCGTCGACGCTTACCCCTACTTCGTCTGGGCGGGCAATAACCTCACCGTCCCGCTCGATTACGCGCTCTTCCAGGGCGGACACACCCGCTACATTGACCCGGGCACCGGGCTGACATACACCAACCTGCTCGACGAAATGCTTGACGCGGTGGCCATCGCGATGGCGAAGCTCGGGTATGGCGGCGTCAAGCTGGCCGTCGCGGAGACCGGGTGGCCGAACGGCTGCGACTACGACCAGATTGGCGGCAACGTCCACAACGCCGCCATCTACAACAGGAACCTCGGGGCACGGATGGCCAAGAACCCGGGCACGCCACTGCGGCCGGGAGCGAAGATGCCGGTGTTCGTGTTCTCGCTCTACAACGAGGACCTCAAGGGCGGGCCGGGCACCGAGCGGCATTGGGGCCTGTACTACGCCAACGGCACTGCAGTCTACGAGATCGATCTCACCGGACGACGGCCGCTGTGGTCGTACCCGCCTCTGCCGGCGCCGGAGAACAACACGCCGTACAAGGGGCCAATATGGTGCGTCATGTCGGCCGCCGCCAGCAAGAAGCTGAACGAGACGGCAGTGGGGAACGCGCTATCCTACGCGTGCGGGCAAGGAAACGGGACCTGCGACGCCATTCAGCCCGGGAAGAAGTGCTACCTGCCGAACACCACGGTGGCGCACGCCAGCTACGCGTTCAACTCGTACTGGCAGCAGTTCAGGAAGATTGGAGCGACGTGCTACTTCAACAACCTCGCGGAGCAGACTATCAAAGACCCAAGTAAGTGTTGACACACCCCATACATTCTGAAATTACTGTCCGTTTAGCACTTGAGTGGTTAATTAGTTCTTGATTGATCATGCAGTTTCAGTCTGTAATTCAATTAACTAGGCTGATCTAAAAAAATTTAAAAAAAGTTGATGGTACATTTCACCAAATGTGAGTAGAGGAGTAATGAATATTGTGTAAGCATCTTGGGCTTTTGGAAACAGTACAGTACCAGGTCAACTCTAGGTGTCTTTTATGATGATTAGTGTCATCAGACCAGATAGTCTTGCGTCTTCTCAAGGATTATATTGGAATATCGAAACGATCAAATCTGGATGCCATTGCCACTTGTCAACCAGGAGAAGCAAAAAATATTAAATAACTGCATTTTTTGATGAGTGGTTTGGGGTCCATTTAGTGAAGTAAACTTGCTTAGATCAATCTAAAATAGTTCTTGTGGAGATCTTGGGACATGCTTACTGATCCCAAGAATTTAGCAGCGTGGGTGGAAGGTTCCAACTTTGTGTTGCTCATGTTGATCGATTCTATTAATACTAGCATAGTATAGGATTATAACTGGAAATGTACCATCATTAAGATGCTCGTTTCATCTGTCAAATGAGTTGACTCCAACCACTTGGGATTTGAGGGATCGGATCATAACAGATATCAATTTTCACAACATGTGGATGATGTGGTCATGAGTCAAACAATACCAATGCGGTTGACCAAATACATGTGGACCCTGAATATTGTTTTAAACATATGCAGAAGGGTAATTGTTTTCTGACAAGTTTCGTATTTGAAATGGGATGAAAAGTATGTGAAAACAGTTTTCGTTGTAGGATTTTCGAACATGAGGTTCCCTATGTGAGAACTACTCAGCTATTTAATTAGGAGTATGTGGTACCTGAAATCATTTAACATAATAGGAAGGCTCCTAAAGTGGACCAAAATATAAAGTTTGACACCTGCTCATTGTTATGTTGTGAGTGATATCCTAGAAGTAAAACTGAAGAGCTATTCTCTAGCATAGCACTGCATATGTGCTTATTCAAGGTGGTGTGGCAATTAGCTTTACATGAACCGCATAGTTTTAAATTCTGTATACAATAGAAGGCTTCTCTCTTAGGCTTCTACATAGAGATTCCTACAATGCCACTGTCTACATTTTGAGTGTCAGTTTGTTGCTGGGCCTGTTGCCAAAGGATGCCACCCCCCCCCCCCCCCCCCCCCCCACCACCACCACCACAAATGATCAGGTTGCAGGCTTGCATTTGCAGTAGCTCTGAAAGACCAGTGCAGTAATGCAGATAGATCGGTTAGCTGCCATAAGGTCCATAACTCCATAGGAACTCTGTACTTTGCAGTGATATGGAGCACATGACTAGTCCATTCTGGCCCATTTATGACTGGATGAAAGCCCAACTGCAGATTTCACATGATCTTGGATTGTTGTATTAAGGTAAGCTGCAAGCGCTGCAACCTGCAACTTCCTATATGGGTTTCTTTCCTACCTGGTAATTGATGTATTTGAACATTGGTAGTAGGACGAACGTAGAGAGTGAACTTCTGCGTGTCTACTGAGTATTGTGACTTCTCTTTTTTTTTTAAAAAAAGAAAAAGATCTTCTGGGAACAATATGCTTGCTTTGAAAAAAAATACTGCAGGTCTAGTAGTGTTTATACTGATTGTGACGTACTTGCTAGCTGTGCATAGCCATTTATTATGCTGAAATTGTTGCTGAGTTTCTTGTATCTGCTTGCACCTAAGGCCTTGTCCAACGGCCGGCGACGTCGCTCGCATAGGCTGAGGTGGTAGAGAGAGGAACGACGGAAATCCTTCCGAGAAACTCGTCGCTAGCTCCTGATGCACTTTCCCAGATGCTGAGTGTGGCAGCATCAATACCAAGAAGTGCAGGAATTCACTTTTCGTTTTTTTACTGTTTTTCGGATCCACGTCTGCTGACGAAATCGTCAGCACCGCTGGAGGCGGCCTAAAGCGAGAGGTCCGAGTCACATCTAGACACATCCTTGAACACCTTGCTTGTGCATCTCTGCTTCAGTTCTTTGGGTCCAACACCTCCCCCCCCAAGCTTGGTTGCTTGATTTGGTAAACTGGACAGATGACATTGCTTCTTCCCCTAGCTTGGTTGCTTGATCTGGTAAACTGGACAGATCACATTGCTTCTTCCCCTAGCTTGGTTGCTTGATTTGGTAAACTGGACAGATCACATTGTTCTTGGCAATGCTTCTTTGAGAACATGCTGCAAGCAAATCGCATTCACATGTACCATCAATCTTGACTCATGCCAGTGAGCTTACATCTCCATCTCCGAACATTACAATATTGACAAGATGATGATATTACCAGAAGCTTACCTCAATTACATTCCTTTTTTTTTCTGCTTGATGAAGCTACTATCTATCTTTTGACACGTAGCTGTAGCTGTTAACACGGCACGCTGATGGCTGTTTTTCCTCTCTATTTTTTTCTCAGGCCATGGATCCTGCAAGTTCCGCAGCTCGTTGGACTCCTGACTGACTGGGGGCGAGAACGGAGAGGGAGAAAACATGTGATTCTTGATTTTGTGTAAACCCCGGTTTAGACGGGCTCTGGAGCTAGGGGAGGGGACGTGCTTTTGGCACCATAGATGATAGATGTTCCCTCTCACTTACTCGGAATTTGGCTGTAACAGAGGAGAATTGCTCGGTTGCTCACTTCAGAATCAGAAATGGGAGGTTGAAGTTCGCTTGCCAATTTGCCATGCTGTTTTTTTTTTTGCGAAATGCCATGCTGTTTGTTATGTTAGCCTAGGCCTTGTTTAGATGCTCTCAAACTTCCAACTTTTTACACTCTCTCCATCACATCAATTTTGGGATAAATGTATGTAAAAAAAATAACTATCTGCACAGTTTAATTGTACATCACGAGACAAATCTTTTAAATCTAGTTAGTCCATGATTAGATAAAATTTGTCAAATACAAACGAAAGTGCTACAGTAACACTGTTGCAAGTTGCTTGCAATCTAAACAGACCCCTAGTTAATTTGAGTTCCAATTCGTGCGGCTGCGTGGGTGGGCTAGAGCGTTTCAGACGGCCCAAAAACATCCGTGAGAAGAGGCTTCTTTCCTCGCCGCTGCGGTTGTCTGCTGAGGAGGAGGACAGAGGAGCTGTCAGGCCATGAAGAAGGCAGTCTCATCGCTCACTCCCTAGCCCCTCACGAGACGACACCTAGCCGGGAGGCAATGGCACACTGGCACGGACCTGTCCTTGCCCCTATCCTTGGCAACTAGCACGGGGCGAGCAGGCGCCCGTGCGCCGCCCTGCCGCACAAGCACGGCACATTCATCGCCGCCCAAAGACTTCTCCGCCGCCGGCGCCGCCGTCTCGCCCGCACGACGCGCGCACGCGTACAGCCAGCCCCGTGCTGGGTTACCCGACAACCGCTCGCGTCGCGATAAATGCCCGTGGTCCGTCGAGTCGGGGCGGAGCAGCAGCTACTGTTGGTTGCATTGCACGGGGGGAGGGAGTGATAGCTAGCGGTAAACAACGGCGGCGACGGCGAGGGGTCGGCGAGAAAGCTTTTGCGGAAAGGCGCGGGGGGTGGCTTTGCTTGGCGTGGGCGCTACGGAGGGAGGGCTAAGATTCCTCCTCCGGCTCCGGCCGAGTGGTCGGCATCATGGCCTCGGTCGATCGAGCACGGTTAACCACTTCACGGGCCCTCGCCGCCGCCACCACCTAGTGCCATTACCATTAAACTTGTCATCTCATATCAAATATTTCATATCCAACGGCGATCGTGAGACGGCGATGAGCCGATGGCTGACGAGCACGCGGCCTGTTCGTTTCATTTCCCGTTCCGCGCGGCTAAGCCATAACCACCCCCACTCCCAACCGCTTTGCCATCTTTAACCACCCCGGCCGGTCGCTTATCCCCGCCGAGAAATCACTTCCAATCCAAGTAATAAATCGGTCGACCAAGCGTCACCCAGCCAGCCAGCAGCTAAGCTAGATGCCAACGCTACTGAACCCCTGCACACTCGTTAGTGCGCCGATTAGTGCGGTGACGAGCTCCTTTCGCAGGATGTCGCATCTGCCCTGTAGTTACAAGGATCATCTTCTTCCATGACAGTGAAAGTGTGCATCTGTAGCTGAAAAGGGCAGAACTTTCCCTCTCGGCTCTCTTTCTGATTTTTGTTTCGCACACACTGATTGCGGTCGCGCTGGAGGAGGAGGAGAAGGAAGAGAAACCGTGCTCGATCTGATCCGAATGATGGTCGAATCAGACGGCGATCGGCGCTTTTTTTCCAGCGAACAGCCGTGCAGACAACAAGGAGATCAATCACGGGGCAGCTGCCACCGGTGGCAGCAGAGTACATGCGCGGGCCATTCCCATCAGAAAAAGATGCGGGGAATCGGAAAAAGGAACGCGAGCGCCGTGCATCGCTCCTTCACTTGTCTGTTCACCAGCGGGCTCAGGGGCTCAGGGAGGGAGAATGGGAGATCATGACAAGCAGATGGAGATGGTGGCCTCCGTGTCCGTCCGGCCTGGCCTGGCGTGGCCGGAGGCAGGACCCAGCCGGTCCCAACTCCAAACATGCGACGCAAGCCGCCATTCGTCAAACGACGCGTTAAAGTCTGGCTGCCTGGCTGTTCAGACGTTTTCGTCCCCGTAGGACGCAGTAACCGTTTTCAGTGGACCTGAGCTAGATGCCTGGCCTGTACAGCACGCATTCAGTGAAAACGGCGAGCTCGTTTTGCGGATTTCAGCTTGAGCGATGGTAAATATAGCTCAAAGGTAAACGGCAAACAACGGTAAAATAAATCTCCGTTCAGGGCGCATGGATTTCACAGAATCTTGCTAAAAAAGAAGAAGAAGAAAGTCACAGGAACAGGACGAAGCGGGAGCGCACGGCATGGCCTTGGCCAGGGGGCGAAAAGGAGCAAAGCACTGCCACGTTCGACAGTTCGGGTGGGGCCCTCCGGAGACTCCGACTCGTCACTGTCACGTACTCACGTGCCACCAACCTTTCCACGGGCTCTCGGCTTGATCATATCCCACCCTCGGCCGTCCATCGCCCGCGCAACGGCCAGATCCCGCGCCACGCCGACCGGCCCAGCCCGACGCCGCTTACAGGTGGGCCACCCTCTCCCTCCAGCGAACCTTTCCCTCCGTCCTCAGCAGCCAGTGCCCTAGAAAAAACCGAAGGAAAACTCTTCCCTCCCCTTCCCCTGGCCCCGCCGCGCACATGGCCCGCATTGATGGCGACACTCGGGCGTCCACCCTCACCGACGCCAGGGCCCCACGCTATCACGGCCCCACGCGTCATCCTCCCATGCACGTGGCTAGTTAAAGCCAAAGCCCTCGTCCCCCCACACCGCAATCCGCAGCGGGGCTCTCAAACCCAAACCCAAACCCAAACCCCGCCGTTGTCGCAGACCGAAACGGAGTAGCGGCAGGCCTCTCGGTCCGCGCCGACTCGCCGTCCCATTCCCATCCCATCATCGCCGCCGCGGCCGCCATTGCCAAAGCGGAGCGGGGCGGCGCCCGGGCATGGAGGCCGACGAGAGCCGGCGAGGGAAGGACCCGGCGGCGCTGAGCGGGGGCCACCTCTGCCACGTCTGCGGGTACCAGTACCCCAACGCGCACCCCAGCGCCAAGCTCCGCCGCAGCCACCGCAAGCACTGCGGCAAGGCGTCGCCGGCGCCGGCGGTGCCGGAGGCCGAGGAAGCCTTCGTGGGGGTGGCCGTTGGCGTGGGCGAGCGGGGAGAGGGCGGCGCCGGGGAGCGCAATGCGGACGAGAGGACGGCGATCGGTACGTGCGCGGGGTTTGGCGCCTGCTTCTCGCTCGGTTTTGTTTGGATTCGGTGGTTCCCATTTTTTCTTTTCCGTTCGTTGATTCTGATGGCCGTGTCTGGCGCGTGCGGCTGTAGGTGGGGGAGGAGGAGGACAGCGAGAGGGGATCGGCGCGAGCGAGGCGAATGGAGGAGGCGCTGCGTTGCGCGGATCTGCGGGAGGAGTTCACAGTTCGGCGGAGGACAAGGTGGCCCCAGGTAATCGTTGATCTTTCTCTTCTTGTCCGCCGTTCAATCTTATTCCCGGGTCAAAATTCATCCAAGCCTTCTCTATGGGGCGCGCTGTTACTCGCTTGATTTGCGTCCTGCGTTTTGAAATCGGAACGGGAGTTAGATTAACACGATTTTATGCGAACTAATCTGCATAGATTGTACTTTTTGTTATTTTGCCCGTACTGCATTTTGCTGGAGATTGAAAAGGCAAAAGGTTTGGCTGTCTTTTCACTTATCCCCGGTTTGAAGAGGGGTGCAAAACTCACATGGGCATAGTGAGATGGTACCCCCGTGGGGGCCTGGAATAAAAGTCTGCGTGGTTCTCGGTTAGCATTAAAGCTGAAAGCGTGGGTACTTTCTCGTTTTCCTTGGAGTTGGGGCGATACTTTTGTGATAACGATGTAGAACAGCTGGAGTGCCTTTGTATTTGTAACTTCCGAACTGTAGATCTGATCTTTGCTGAAGTTACTACATATGCATCGATAGTAAATTAAGGCTCCGGACACTGAGTCACTGAGATCCATGTGTGATTCCACCATTTCTTATCTTAGTTTATCTCTGTGTGTCTTGTGGCAAGTTGGTTGCTTGATACTGGTCAGCAGTAAGAATTAGTTGCTCGTCTATGGACCTGTACATATACATTGGATTCGCTATTGTCAGCCAGAGCGAATTTTTTGGTTTCCTGGTAAACCGTTTTCTTCCTAAAAATCAGACATATCCGTCGCCACTCGCGTAGGTAGGTAGGATTTCTTTGAGCTTGTCGTTTAACACTTGTTTTCTTGGGTCTGCTAGCTTGTCGTGGTCCTCCACCACATGTTGTCCTTGTCACATGGGCATTCTATTCATTTGCAAAATACAAAATAGAAAATGGTTAATACTTTTGTTGTGTCTGCATGTATCTCATCATATTTTTTGTATATCTTTTTTAGTATATATTGTTTTCTTGTCATCTACGTGGACAGATCCCGTCGTTTGGGGCCGCGTTGACATGTTTTGCTATAATTTATTTCCTAATTGTTTTGACTTACGGCCATGCTGTCTGTGCTTTGTCGGTCAATTGTAAAGTTGCTGTATTGCTAAGTCTTTTAAGTTTAGTGTACTGCTGCAATTCGAATTTACCAGCAGGCTACTGTTTGTGTTGCTTTTGGGTTTAGTCCTCTGTACTACAACTTCATTCTTTGGCAGGCTTTTGCAATGGCTACTTGAGACTATTATATTAAATAATGGCATGATGTGCCCTTGTTGAAGGGTATCAGTCCTGTACCAACTGTTAGCCTGTAGCTCACTTGTATGATTTGTTGGTCCTATTTTACTTTATGGACCCATTCTTGTGTCTCCACCTATTCAAAGTGTCGTTATGATTTTCACAGTTGCACTTGTTAATATGACTTTACTCTTATTAACTTTCATATGAACTGCAAGTATCTAGTGGATTATGTTCAATTCATTTTTCGTGCCTCAGAATCCCTCTATTCTTTTATACTTGTTCCTTGCATATCTTAAGATGCCTCATAATATTCACTAAAGTTTCCAGCGAAGATATGGTTGTAAAGCTATTTATTCTGCCAGCATTTAACTTGTTTCTGGATGTTCCTATGTGTCACCAGCATTCTTTTCAAATAATATTAAATCCTTTTACCTTCTTATTCAAATCACAGTGGGTGTGTGTTGATTTGTTGATCTATTGTTTTGATAGCACATGCTTCTCCTACTGGTGCTGGAGCTCAAGTCATCACCACTGAATTAAGTGAAAACAACCCCCTGATTAGTTGTGGTGACAATGAAAGTGCTTCTCCCGAAGATGCTGGAACTCAAACCATCACAAGTGAATTAAGTGAAAATGGCTTTGTCAATTGCAGCAGATATTCTATTGTAAATGAAGGCGATGGAACTGAATCACAGATTGCTTGCCCTAATGGAAGTCAAACTAGAGTGGGACATCCAGCTGAGCGAGAAGACAGTTTTGATGAGTACCAGGATGCATCTCCGTTTCTTCATCAATCAGATTCTGAAGATGGTGTAGCACCAACTGCAGCACTTTCTACAGAAATCAATAATTTGAATATTGTTTCATCAGAATCAAGTGTCTCTGCAAATGAAACTTATTTTGAAACAAATGGATTATGCAAAGATCACTTTCCTGGAGAAACCAATATGAGAGATTTAACTTCTGACTCCAAAGTTGGATATGATTTGGAGGATGGAGCTCTTAGATTGACTGAGCCTGAAGTAAACCTGAAGCTTGGGGGTCCATATGAACACACTATGAATGTAGGCAACACTTATGCTGATATGGTTAACAGTAAATCTGATAAAACATCTGGCCAAGGTGATGTGATTGGTAATTCGAATGCTTCATCCCTTCAGGAAGTCCATCCACTTATTTTGGAACCAGAATCAGAATCTACAAGCTCAGAAAAGGTGCAAGGTTTTATGGAAGATAGATCGCATGTTTTGCATACCATGTCTGAAGCATCATCAAGACCAGTAGTAGGATCAGATAGTGAAACAATAACCAATCCTAGCACTGACACCATGCCAATTGGGAGTGACCTGAGGGTCGTTTGTACTGATAATACATCCAAAGGTTCCTCCATGGAGCTCCCCACACAGAACTGCACTGTTGCTGATATATCAGATGATCGTCAGCCTGTTGAGAATTCTTGCAAGAAAAGTTTAGAATGTCCCGCAGCTGGTTTTCAGTATGATCTTCCTGTTACTAATGTGGGTAATATTCCTATTACTAATGTGGGTGATCTGGAATTCACCTTTGAGGAGAAGCCACGACCAGATATTGTTGATGAAAATCTTTCTGTACAGAAGACTAATGGATTCACTAAAGAGGAAGTCTGCAACAAACAGATTGACACTGAGATCTGTACTGAAGATCAATTTTCTCCGAGTCAGAAACATGACTGTTTACTAACAGATCAAGCACTTTCTGTGAAGAATCCATTTAATCTAGATGATGACAGGAATGATGATTTGTTTGAACTTCCCACTGACAGTTGCTATTTGGAGGTACCAAATCCTGTTGAATTGAGACAGCAAGTTGATTCTACATCCCTGATGGTGGATCAACCAACAGTCTCGAACCCAACTAGGATGGCTGAAGCACAACAATGCCATAACTCAAGTAAGAATTTCTGAAACTTCAATTGCGCATTGTTTGATATAAATTTGAACTTGTGAATTCAATTGCGCATTGTTTGATATAAATTTGAACTTGTGAACTATGTTGTATGCTCCATATTTTATAGCTTTTTGCTTTCTGTGAGTTCAAAACCTTATCATGTAGTTAATGCATTCAACATTATCTTTGCATTGGCCATCTTCTTTTTTTTTCCTGATTCTGTGCCAATTTAATTGATGGGTTTTGTAAAGCATCAGTCAGTGCTTAGCTGGAGATGAATGCTTAAGCTTTTTTGCCCCTATTGTGGTTGATTAAGTACACAACACTGCAGTATGGATGGAGTGTATCTAATCCACTGCCTTGCAAGTTGACAATGCACCTCAAAAGTTGAATTTACCCTGAGCTTTTTATCATAATCTCGATTTTTAGTATTTGCATATGATAAGATATTTTGAGTCTTGAGGTACATTATTACTGTATATTTTCTAAATCAAACCTTTAACTTCGAATTAAACAAGGCTATATGCTGAAATTTCTTTAACATTTCTGCAGATGAACGCATACTATCCTCGTCAAGTGCTATGGAAAATGGTGAAGTAATTTGCCCAGAAGGCATGCCTGACAGCAGTAGTTCTGAACTTGTGAACAAGACTTGCTTGAATGACCATGGCCTTCAGGAAGATGGACAATCAAGTGGTGTCATTTTGGTGCCATCTCATGCAACCTCTGTGGGGTTTAGTACAGTATCTATGCAGGATAGCAGTGCGGTCCGTTCAGAAGTTGAAGAAAATATGCAAGCCAAAGATGCTAGTGCAAAGGAGATGACTGCAGTACGAAACATAGATGGTATTGTAATGGAACAGGCTACTAGTACTACTGCTAATGATGCATATGCAGCTAATGTTGAAGAAAAGAAGGTGACTGAAGACAGCGCTGCTGAGAATGAGGCACAACACTCAGATCATGTTGAGAAAGAGAAGCAGGCTGGCGGTACAGAGGTGAATTCAGTACAGAGCATGGGAAATCTTGAAGAAAATAAGCAGACTGAAGACACAAATGCAAAGGAGATGAACGCACAGTTCAGTGCTGATGATGTTGAAGACAAAACACAGACTGATGACACCAGTGCAGAGAAGACGAATGCAGCAGGAGGCACAGAGGATTCTGAAGAAAATATGCTTGCTGAAGACATTACCGCAAAGGAGATGATTACAGCACAAAGCACAGATAATGTCGAAGAGAAGCAGCAGCCAAACGGCATAGTCAGCCAAGAAGGGAACAACGCCAAGCAGCACGAAGAGATTGCCGCCCCAGGCATGCGGCTGAATTCAGGAAGAGCCCACGTCCCTCTGAAGGTCCTCCTTGCTGAGGCAAGCGCGGAGAATCAAGTGAAGAAGCCCAGCACCAAGGAGCGGGTGCTGTCGTTCCGGCGCCGGGTGTCCAAGGATGGCAACTCCTCGGCAAAATCCGGGTCCCCCAAATCCAGCTCCGACGACCAACACTGGAGCTCCCCTGCCAAGCTGCCCCGCAAGGATGTCGGGAAGAGTTCGAAAGGGAGGAAGCAGCCGTGGATGCCGTTCATCTGCTGCCACTCCGTGCACTGAAGGCGCCGCCTTTCCTGAGAAACGGAAATGTCGTTCGCGAACCGCGACCTTGAGTTATATTTGCCTTTGCCGAGAACTACACTTACGTGTGCTGCTGTAACTAACGCTGTCTCCGTCCCTGTGTAGATAGTCTGTACAATCAAGATGGGTTTGATATACTGTCGTAGTATCAGATATTTTGAATCGGTGCAATTTTGATGTCGTCGCTAGCCATTTGTTGCTCATGAAGCTGGCTGTCTTGACGTTCCGATTTCAGATGGTGTTTCTGCGGCCGGATTGAGTATGCAACCTGACTTTTGAGCGCATCTTCAAGCTAGGAACAATAAAATGGCTCGGTTCAAGCTAAGAACATGCATATGCATATGGTTATTCCAGACAGGCAAACTACGGACACAGGTTATTGCCGATCCCCTTTCATTCATCTGTTTGGCCTGGTTGTACGTTCCGAGTAATTCAACATGAAGAACACTTTCGTTGAATGACATATGGAGAACCAACATCTTGCCTCGCCTTTGGAGATTAAAATGTTAGGGTGGGAGGACACTACCATGAGGTGGTTTGGCGTCCTATGCAGAAGTGCACAAAAATATAATGAATAAAAAAAGTCATGACAACTTTGTACTTTCCGCCACATTGTAATGACAAATTGCCAGGAACGAACAGGCCCCGAGGAAGATGCAAGCAGTTTTATAGTGACTGATGGCGATAAGCTGCAAGTTTATACTGTCCCTGCAGGTGAATGTGAAATCTTAGGAATTGTCTCTGTTCTACCGGTATATTTTTAGCTTCACTCTCAATCTTCCTCAGAGTTCAGAAACAGCACATCTGCTGCTCTGTGATACGCAGTTCGAGTTCTAGGGAAAGTAGGGAGCTCCCAAAAGCGACGACCATCGCTGAATTACTTGGCAAGAATGCTGGGTTCACCCGTCGTTCAGGAGGCCATCAGCAGAGTGTCCTCGTTCATCTCCAGCAAGCGGGAGGAGGAGGCGTCCAGAGAGCACAACATCGAGAGGCTGGAGATGGCGAGCACCGAGCTGGAGCTCGCGATCGAGAGATCCGGCAAGTTGCCGATCACGGACGTATCCTTGCTTCGTCGCAGGAAGATCCTGAAGCGCGCCCTCGAGGAGTGCAGTGACATCCTGCACAGGTGCAAGCAACGGGCACTGCAGGACCAAGAGACGGAGCAAGGCCGAACGGTAAGGCACTCCTCTTTCCCTAAACGGATTGCCTGTGCTGCCAAATCATCCGTTGCCTATTTTCTTACCGCGAGGAAAGATTACCTGAGTTGCTCCGACGTCCGAAGGTTCCAATGGTTTGCAGACTGTGCAGGGAAGTTTGTGAGAGATGTAGAACACGGCTGTTCACTCAGGCAGTACACCTTCTGCAACCCTCTTGTCAGGCATCTTCTCGAAGGGAGAACCCTCAGGTACGAGATGGTTCATGGAAGCCATCTACGCGACATTTACATGTGGCCCCTATGCTTGGAAAACCGTGGCGTAGAGGCAGAACTATCGTATCAGTACGAGAACTACAAGATGCCAGAGAGAAATTTCCATCTGCGCCTCTGGCTGCGACTCTCGGAAAGCACTGACATAGTTGGGGCTGCTGTTAGATGCTTGCAGCATTTGGCACTGCAGTTCATGCTTGCTGCTGAATGTGCGATTGGGGAGCTGACCCTGCTCCCTGATCTGCATGACATTTCCCACTCGTATGGTGCCCCGTGGCTTGGGATTCAGGACTCGTATACCCGGCTCACTCGAATTTGCCGGCCTGATCCAACATGCTGCGGATCAAATGGGCATGAGAGCTGTCCTGACAACACCGTCTCTTCAGAACTGTCGAGCAAAACCGGAGAGCAGGTTATCTCTGTCAATTTTCAGTACTATACTTCAGCGCAAGAGCACAACTTTCAGAGTTCAATTGATGAACAGGGCAGAAACGCCCTGATAGATTGGTCGCCACCTCTGAAGGCTACAGCAGCATACGTGCCCCATGGCATGTGGGAAGACCTGGCACGGAACTATGAGCTTGAGGTCGACGAGCGTAGAGGTGAAAACATAGAACAAGTGATCGAGATGGTAAGATGGAAGACAATGGATCGCCTCATCCGTCAACCAGGGCTGCCTTGTCATATGACGATGTGGCAGTATGCTCATGGCTTTGCAATCTTTCAGGTGCGAAATGCGCTGAAACCCTACAGGCCACACCATGACGAGGACCGTGGCCATGATCTGGAGAGATGCAAAAGGCGAAGGCGGTACATTATTGCTTCATACGATCGAGGTGTTTCAAAGTCCTGTCATGACTCATGAGTTGCCTGGGACAGGCTAGTTAGGTGGTAGGCTTGCTACTCTTTCCCGGGGTCCTCTTCAGAACCTCTCTATCTTTTGGGTCTCGTTCCGGAAGGAGATTGTTCTCCGTTTGTTAATGGAAAATGGTTAAATGGGATAATCCCGCTAGGAAAAGTTGCTATCGCATGACTTTATTTGTTAGTCACCACTTGCATAGATGTGCTTGATATGTTGAGAACTGGTTGGTTTCTACGGTGTTTGGATCATGTAAGATGGTATATATTTTATCTGTATAGAACTGCTCCGGTCATTTTCACAGAAATCTACACACATATATTGACACAAAAATATGCCAAACACTGATCACATCACATGCAGCCGATAGTGACACACCTCGCCGTGCCTTCTATGGAAACCGGACCCTCCAATTTTCAGGTGATCTAGCATTCTCGGACTTCGCTCCAGGAGTAACTGTCATGCTTTTGTGGTGACTTGATGACTACTCCATCCGTCCTTCCTAAAAAGTCAAACAGTTTCAAATTTAACCAAATTTATAAAAAAAAATTACTAACATTTATATCTTCAAAAAAATTTAATATGAAAATATATTACATGATTAATATAATGATACTTATTTTGTAACATAAATTTTAATACTATTCTGTATAAATTTGGTTAAACTTGAAATTGTTTGACTCCACATAAAACAAGAGTTGCATTTTTTTTTTGGGGACCAAGGGGGTAGTTCACTAGCACACCAGCAAAAGATAGCTATCGTGCTTAGTAGCAATAAAAGGTTAGTTTATAAATTATAAGAAAACTGACAAAGATCATTGAAGCTCTGATCAGAACAGATGCCATCAGGGCGTATGCATCATTAGATTGTTCTAGATCGACCAGCAAGGAGCTCCAAAGTAAAGGCATCTATTCATTGGACGGATTGAATGTTTTTGGATTTTGGAATGATGTTTGATCTCTCATATTACAGAGTATGAAAGTTTATCCCCGCGCTCGGAATTTGACCCATGAAAAATGTTTTACAAAGTAACCTATTAGAACTGATCTGCAACTTCTAACTGAGTGTCTAAGAGGTAACGGATAGTAAAGACCTGATTTTTATCACATTATGTTATTATTAATTTTCTATATTATACTTGATTAAAGTTGACAATGTTATTATTGTTAATTTTATGCACTCCTCTCATAAAAGAATGCTCTTTAAGGTTAGACGTATGTCAAAACCATCTTAACTTTGATTAGAAAAAAATATACTATCAAATTATTCTAAGTCGCTCTATCCAAAAAAACAAATTGTTCTAGTTTTGCTTAAATTAAACTATATAAAATTTAAAAAGAGTATCAATGTTTACAAAACATATTTTACTATTTTAAAAATATATTTTATTATAAATAATTATACGATTCCCTATAAATTTAGTCAAACTTTGATCGGATAAAACGGGTTTATATCTAGCAACCACCTCCAAAGAACCCAAGCAAACCCAAACGGCCAAACAGCCAGTCATCACTCAGTCACTCCTGCCGCTCTGTTATAACGCACAACCCCCCGTCTGCACCCCGAGATCGGCGAATTGCTCTCTTCCGGCCTTCGCTCGCACAAGTCATGGCGAAGCCGCAGGTTCTTCTCTGCCTGCTAGTCGCCGCCGCGGCACTGCTACTCGTCGGTGAGTAGAACCCCCACCCGGCTTCGATTTCGTGGGGGACGCACCCCCACGCAGCGACCTTTGATCCGATCTGATCTGACTTTTGTGTCTCGCAGCCGCGGCCAAGAAATCCGGCGACGTGACAGAGCTTCAGATCGGCGTCAAGGTAACCGCTTTCGGTTCCCCCCTACTAGGCTGTTCTGCCCCGCTTCGTGTACGAATTGTTATGTTGCGTTCCCCCTTTATCTGATTAGAATTTGGATAGGACTAATAGACTGATGGCAGATTAGATGGTAGTTAGGTAGTATGAAAAATGTTGTTTTGATCAGATTGGATATTTAGTTTACAGGTACTAGATTTAATCCCTAGCATAGTGCAAGGAGCAGATCGAAATTGAGGAAAAAACTGTTCTGGGAGTGATGCCCTGATATATTATGGTGAAAGCAGAAATGTGCACGGGGATCGAATTATTGTGGTAGGATTAACTGGGCTATTGGCTAAAAGAAACCAAGGTTTTGTCAGTATTGATATTGTGTTTTTATTCAAGAACGCGTAGAGATCGTGATCTGAGGAGAAATGTTTAATGGAACTCAACATTCTATTGTTTTTCCAGTGCAGCAAGTCAGTGTAATTCTGTCTGTGTTCACATTTAGATTGGATT
The DNA here is from genome assembly GCF_002211085.1 of Panicum hallii. Lineage (NCBI taxonomy): Eukaryota > Viridiplantae > Streptophyta > Magnoliopsida > Poales > Poaceae > Panicum > Panicum hallii. The sequence goes on along the minus strand of NC_038043.1, from coordinate 46,796,638 downwards.
TACTAACGTGCAGTTCAGGTTTCTTATTTGTTTCATATTGAATTAAGTTATGTATCCTATAGAAAGAGTAAGCTGAGTTCTAACCTTAAAACCTCTTCGATTCGGCTACAAATCAACATGAGATGTTCCAAAAATCTCTTTTCAAGTTCCACAGTAAAGTGAATCAAGTTTTCATACAACTCATAACTCCAAAGCATTATGCTGTGAGAAATCATTTCTGCTTTTCTCTTAAAGAACCGAATATCAATTTTTTAATAGAAACAACAGAATATCTAGCTGGACAAGCAGTAGTGAACAACTGTTCTTACTAAAACCGTTAACCATGCTCTAAGATTTGATGGATTGTAAATAGTAGCATATGCTTACCATCATTTCCAGCTGTTAGTTTCGTCAGATTCTTATATTGATGTTATGCCTCTATTTGTAAATGCAGTACAAGCCAGAGTCCTGCAGCATTCAAGCTCACAAAGGTGACAGGGTTAAAGTTCACTACCGTGTAAGTTTAATGTCTGCCTTCTCATTTGTTTCCATATGTTGCAATAGATTAATAATGACAGATGTCCTACATAGAACTAATGTAGTGCTTTCTTTGAGTAACTGTAGCATCTTTATTGTTCATTTCACCCATTCAGTAAGATTTGCTTGTCATAACCTTTGTCAGTTTTTTTTTTGCCAATTTCAGTTAAAATAACCTTTGTTTGAGTTGGAAAAGTGGGGCATATACAATAGAGTATTGTAAATCTATTGATGGTATTGCCATTGAGCAGAACTGCTAATTCATCCAGCCTCTTCTGCATAAAGAAGTTCTAATACTGTTTACAATAATTACCTTCTGGGTTTGCTCACTTGCCGTCATTTTTCTGACAGGGAAAACTTACTGATGGAACAGTTTTTGATTCAAGCTATGAAAGGGGTGACCCTATTGAATTTGAATTGGGCACTGGCCAAGTGATCAAAGGTAATTATTGGCAATGGACCTGTTGGCTCCTGTCTGTTTGCTTGTGCTCTGTTTCTATGTCTGAATTTCTTTACTATATACTCTGTAGGATGGGATCAGGGTCTCCTGGGAATGTGTGTTGGTGAGAAGAGGAAGCTGAAGATCCCATCAAAGCTCGGCTATGGGCCTCAAGGATCACCGCCTACTATTCCAGGTATGCTATTTTGATATTTTCTGCTCCTTGTCTTGTGAGCACACGGTTGCGATTGCGATAGTCACATTCTGATTACTCGATAAGTCAATATAAATTCGGTCGGGGTAATTACTGTGCACAGCGACAACATCTATTGGTTTAATGCCCCATTATGCTACTAACACTGCCAGCTGAATGGATTCCTTCAATGCTGTGAAGAGGGAGGGAGGGAGGGTTCCTTTAACTTCACTTTCTTGTCAGATGTGGGCTCATTACAGTATCTTCTGATCTGAGCCATTTATCTTTCTGCTTGCAGGCGGAGCAACTCTCATATTTGACACCGAGCTTGTTGCTGTCAATGGGGAGCCATCCAGCAAATCTGATGAAGACAGTGAGCTTTAGACAGCAGGGAGACTAGGATCGGCTTCCAGAATCCAGATCAAAAGTTTATCAGATCAGATAGATGAATGCATAAACCATTTTACTCAGAACTCGGCAAATGTAATGCACTTAGAGAAACGAACATTCGTTCCCTGTGACTTTCTTTTGCTATTCCACAAGAACAACTAGTCTTTCTGGAGTAAACTCCTGATCTCGTGACTTCTCCTTTGGAACCACTACAGGCTTGAGGCTTCATTTGGATGACAAGATTCATATGTGAACTATGCACGGGTCAATTTCTAGAGACATGTCATTATAAGTTAACTTGTCGTGTATTCGCTGTGTCATTATTATTCATATATGCCACTATCAAAACATAAATAAACCTAAAGGGCCCATGGCGTTATGTTCGCCCTAGACCCTCGAAACTATATAACCAGCCTTGGTCATTTGCAACCCCATTTTCCACCACCCGAGATTGTTTGGAGCCATATGTTTGAGTTTTCCAACTGTTTGTGTTTTAGCATGTTGAATATGGACCTACTATGCTGCTTGCTCTGATTAGCTAGATTTGCTGCTGGAATGCTGAATCCAGTGAAGCCTGGCGCAACCAAATCGGCTCAGCCATGACCATGAGGATGGTGGTGACGGCCGGCGGGCGATGGTTACCTGGGCGCCTGCCCGCCTGTACGCGGCTGTGGCCGGTGGCCGGTGCCGGGAACGACGTGCGCACGTTCGTGCTCCACGGGGTCGACGTCTCAGTCCTCCCTCTCGCCGCCGACGTAGCCTACGGTGACGTCGTCGACGAGGAGCCGCTCGTCGCAGCCTTCGACGTCGGATGTCAGGATGTGACGCCGTGTTCGACGCCGCCGGGGCCGTCGAGGCGTGGCTCCCGGACGCCTCCATTTTCCACACTGCAAGGGGAAGACGAGAGCCGGCATTCCAGCGATTTTCTATTTATCACATATGCGAGCCGGCGCCGACGCATCGCAGGAAGAGCTCACGTGTTTTTGATTTCCATGCCATATATATACATTCGAACAAAAATTGCTCTATCTCACAAACTAATTACTCAAATTAAATTTTGATTGCACCGTTATATTTCTTACGTCGAGGTCTTCAAAACTAGACCACCCTTTTGATTATATTTAGATGATATTTTTTCTAAAACATTTTAATTTGTTCTGGGGAATATTTTTATCTCCAACGAACTTGTGTGGTGGTATGACGGCTAGTCGCACGTGCTATGAATAGAAGCTCCCGGATTCCATCCACCGACGTGAGCGGCGGCCGCGGGAGCAGTGCCAAGGGAAAGAAAGGCAGGCCGAGAGGGACTGTTTGGCAAATAATCGGGGTTCATAGGAGGTTATATGCAAATATTCGGATCGCGATTATAAATCACTGTCCGAATTAGGGGGTTATATGTAAATGATAAGAAGCTAAGTGTAAATATCCGGATCGTGATTATTAACCGATCGTGATTATTAACCGGGATCCAAATTAGGGACCTAATGAAAATGTAAAGGGAGTAATATGTAAATATCGCCCACCGCCCACCGGAGTGGCCGCGACCTCACCATTGGCGGCCATGGAGGCTCGCCGGCTCCTGCCAACTACACCGAAGGATCCTGCCTCAGTGCCAGAACCGCCTCAACTCCACGCCCCACAAGCCGTCCAGTGCATTCCTTTCACATCGCAGAAATTCACCCGCCGCCAAACGAAAACAGGCAGGAGTGGAGCGCATGCGGTGGCGGTGGCGGCGGCGGCCCCGTGGCAGCCATGGAGTTCTCAGCGCCGCTGTGCAGGAGAGCAGTGACATATTGACATCGAGGATTAGAACAAGATTGTTAATTCGTTAAAATTGCAACTGTTCCGTCAGTAATCTTGCTACAGAAAGGCGGGATGTTTCAGATATGGAATGGATAGTCATGGAAACGAGCAGAAGCAGAGAAGACCATGGAGATCCAGCTGGCTGAAGAAATCTCGGAAAGATGGGAAAATAGGAAACGGAAAAAAAGACAAAATATGGGAGGTCATACGAAATCATGAGACATTCTGCAAACATATGGGGAAATTTCTCAGGATGGACACTGCAGGGGACAATTCTGCATGTCTGAAACTTGGTAACAACATAACATTTGAAAGCCTGAAACTTGATAAGGATGATAAGACTCTGCTGCCATTCATGTGCAGCTACAAAGAGTAGTGACAGCGAGCATTGCCAAACGAACAACAATTTGTTTTACCGACACTGACAGCATTTGGTCCGCAAGCTAGCTGCGAAAAGATGAGAAATACTTTTTCAGACCAGGAATGAACGTTCACGGGAACGAACGGCCAAAGAGAAGGCGGTGGTGATCAGATACAACACGGCCATCTCTCTCTTCATACACAGTCATGGCCTTTGCAGTCTTCGAAAGATGATGAAGATAGAAGAATGTGACAAAGATATGCACTTGTGTTGTTTACAGGAGATATTCTGAAACTTGATATGGAAATACTGGGTTGTGCTGCCATCTCCTTATGTGCAGTTACTTATCAGAATATATAAGTGTTAGACCTTACAAATCAGGATTCTCACACTATCAGAACACAGCTGATCTATGCCGTTTCCTCCTGTTTATGAAGGTTTTACATACTGTTCACACACAACAAACATTTTAGCTATTTGCAAAGGAATGATTATCAGGTTGAACCAACAAGTTTCTACCGCCCTATCCAAAACTCATGCTATTTCATGTCAAACAAAAACGGCCATTTTCTCTTAAACAACAGTATTACAGCTGAAAGAAATAATGTTGACTAACAAAAATACATCTCTGATCTAGGCTGGTCTCTTCGGTATCGCCCCCCATCTTCTTGAAGAGGTCCCTGATGTGTGATCCTCAGGTAGCATCTGAAACATGGCCTGCCCAATTGCCCATTGCATATGATCTTCCGGGTTCTGTAGGAAGCTTTTCTGTCTCACTTTCACCCAGTCTGCGTGGTTGTATGCTTTCATCTTGAAAAGAAACTCCTTGATGTCATGAAGAAGAAGCTGCAACGCCAGCCCAAATGGCCACATGGGCCAGAATTAGGCTGCTCTGATGGTAGTGGCAATACAGTGCCGTTCAATGTGGCATGCAGGGGCATGAAGATATTGAGGGCAGAGTAGCGTTCCAAATACTATCTTTCTGTAGGTGGGGGATGTGGCAAATGTCTGAATCTGAATGTTCTCTACATTTTCAAGAGAAGACAGAAAATAAGAAAAACACACAAAATAGAGATACAACAACTGAACTGTCCAGCATATGAAAATTAGACAAAACTAAAGTACTAGTAATAAGATTGCTAATACAGGGAGGAGAATCAAACTACAGCTTCACACAGTTACTTGTAAATTTTGTAACACGACAGGTATGTTCTTTAACCATAAAAAAGAGAGCATAGAAGTAAGGTGCAAGGACTTGGCCTATACGGGATCATTCCAGTAAGAACAGCCTATACTATCCCCATCAGCATATATTGGCACACCGTTCTTACCAGAGTCCCACATCGCCTGGCATGAAACATGATCTAAATGGTTCGTTTTCGAATCGTACATGATCTAGTTGTGCTTAGTGTTTCCAACAGCACAATCTGACAGCATACGGAAGCATCTACTTAGACATGGCCAGAAATGCTGCTGTGAACAAAAAAAAAGATCAATGAACCAGTACCAAAAGTGCATTTTCTATTTCAGCAGCAGAAGCAAGTAGGCAATCCCCAACTTTCCAAATGAAGTAGAAATGAGGGCATTTCTCTCCACTAATCTGCCTTCTGGGATAGGATATAAGAGGGTGAAGGATTTCATTTGCGTCCACCGATCCCATTCCTCAATCAACTCAGCTTGCTTCTCATCGCTCCTCTAAAGAATTTAAATGTTAAGAGAAAGAGGACAAGGACTGGGGAATCACCTCAGGAGGACGAGCGCGAGATATCACGAAAAGACGAGGAGCAGCTCACTATTCGCCGGTCGAAGGCAGCGACGATCTGCCCTCAAAACCCTTAACGACGGAGTAGGAGCGAGAGCCGCGGGAAGAGGAGATCCGGTGGCAAAGGGGCAGGGAGATATGGGATTCCATCCGCCTGCGACGAGGCGGCCATCGCCGGAGCAGACACTGGGAAGAAAGGCGGCAGGGAGACGAGACGGGACTGTTTGGCAAATAATTGAGACCCCACAGGGGTCTATATGTAAATAATCGGATCGCGATCGAAATCAGGGGTGTTTATGTAAATATTCGGATCGCGATTATTAATCGCGATCCAATTCAGGGGGGTATATGGAAAGTTTAAGGGGCGATATGTAAAATGAGAATTCAAATTAGGGAGGTTTCTGAATAAACATTGCGTCGCTTTCTGCTCGCTGCCGACCTCACCACGCCGGCCATGACGGCTCGCCGGCTCCGGCCACCATCCCCCGAGGAGCTCGCCTAACTGGTAGATCACTCGTTCCGCTGTCGGCGAACCCCCCGCCCCCAAACGAGAAGAAGTCAGGGACTTGGGGACTTGGGGAGATCGGAGATGGCGGCGGCGTCCTTGGAGCTCTCGGCGCCGCAGTGCAGCGCAACTGCAAAGAGTCACAGAGCAGTCCACCCAATACTGTTAGTTCGTTATTAAATGGAACGATTCTTTCACCAATCCCAAGAACATTTGATAAGTAAGATAGTTGCAGAAAGGCGAGATTTCTTCAGACAAGGAGTTCGCAGTGCATTCATGGAGAAGAATAGCAGCAGAGAAGACGATGTCCAGATTCCTACAAGAAGTAATGATATTTTGTATAAAACAAAAACTCCTGTTTCAGCGTGAACAACAGTATTGCAGCTAATTGAAATACTGTTGACTAACAAAGCTAACCTCTGATCTATTTTGATCTCAAGCATCCAACAGGAAGTAAGAATTTGAACTTGTTTGCATTCTTGATCAAATAGGAAGGCAGATGCTGACTTTGGCGCCGGCCTTATCTTCTTGATGAAGAGGTCGTATGAATGTATACTCTTCAGGTAGCATGCCAAATAGGTCCTCTCCATTGCATATGATCTTCTGGATTCTGTTTTAATTTAGCCTCGAACTGTCACAAAAGTCCGATTTTCAACCTTCAACTACAAACGAAATCGGGCAAATTTGGCCTTTCGGGTGGTTTCAAAGGTAGTTTTTTATTTTATAAAAATTAAACATATTCAAATTCAAACAAAAATTCATAAGTAATTTATTTTAAATAAAAAATAAGAAATTGGTATAATTTTTCTAAAAATGTGACGCTCTACTTTTCAGTTATTCGGATTCATTTTTTTTATGTTCATAGTATTTGGTTGCTTGTAGTTATGCCTATTATTTTTGAATAAATAAGATTCAAACAGAGAAATAATAGATAGGTTATATTTTTTAAAAAAAATTATACTAGTTTCATATTTTTCTGATTTAAAATAAATTAATTTTGATTTTTAGATCTAATTAGAATTTTTTAAACTTTAAAGAAAATACAAAACCACCTTTGAAACCACACAAAGGGCCAAATTTGCATGATTTTGATAGTTGGATGATCTATTTTACCCAGTTTTATAGTTGAAGGTTGAAAATCAGACTTTTGTGATAGTCTGATAGTGTAAACCGAACTTTTCCCTTTAGGAAACTTTGCTGTTTCAATTTGTCTGCGTGGCTGTACACCTTCATCTCCAAAACAAACTCCTTGATGTCATGTCTCTGAAGCAGAAACTGCTGTGCCTTCCCGCATCAACCAAATTGTTGTCGTCCACAGGAAATTCAAAGGAGTACGTATAGTTCTTCATTTCAAGATGCATGACTGGTGGTATTCCACACCACCACTTGAGCAAACTGCACGGTCTTGGCTCTAGCCCTCTTTCAGACGGTAAAAATGGGTGACCATGAGCTCGAGCTCGTAATAAATTTTCGATGCTATTCGGCCACACAGGCATCAATTTTAGTCAATCAGAACTGAAATGACAAAGTAATGAGGTGCATCTTAATTTTATAAACCTAGGAAGTTAACAGTACAGGCAAGGAAAATAAGAGTAACTCTGCAGACTATTCAGTTGTGCAGCTGTCTGGTTCTCATATTACAAGGCCCATGGTATCAGCTGAATATGCTGGGAGTTTGCGGTGGTGGCTTCACGCTTTGTGGCCAAGAAAGTTCGGAGTTTGCGCATCATTTTCAGCAGAAAGTAGTGTTGCATAGAGCTAAGACGCTAGGGTAGGCCATGGAGTAGTTTGCAAAGAACAGTAACCGTCCCTCTCGATTCATGTGTTGCCAAAGTTGCACTCTGTTCCATCAGCAGCCCAAACCCGTGCGTAGCAAGCTTTAGCTTAACCTCGATCTCGCCATTACCTTTGGCGTGCTCGCGTGACCGAAGAGGTCAATGTTTGCAAGCTTCCAGCGTCAGTTGCCGACTCCTTGCTTGTCAGAGACGGCTGCATGATTTCAGAGAGGGACATGACCGGGAACCGTTCCATGGAAAACATGGAACTGTTTGCAAGAGGAAAATGTGAGGCGGTCATCTCGCGTGAGCTCCACCAAACCAAACCTCAGTAGTGCTGTTAGCTCAGATCCAACAACCACCGAGCCAACGACAACGGTAAAGCTGAATCTGACCAGATATGAAAGGGAACAAAAAAGGGCACGGTCCAGATGTTCAAAACTTTTTTTTGTTAAAAAACCCTCATCGATTGGGCATTAGCCTAGTACTGTGCTAGTTTACTGTGCAGCTGATGCTACACTGATGAGAGGCATTTGTGATGATCCGTGAAAGCAAGGAGTCCCAGCCACATGACCTGCAGGGGGACAAAACTGGAGATTTTTACTACCGAAAGCAGCACGAAATGATTGGCGAATTCACCTAACGCTCCCTGAACTTTTTTCCAAGGACTTCGATTAAACAAGTACATGATTTGATCTTGTACGAAAAAGATCCCACGAAGAGCACCTAACCCTGGGTACTATATATTTCCTATTTCCTAGCCTGGGAAAGCAAGCAGTAGCACCTAGCTACTAGCTACGCGACCTGTTCTTTCGTAGCAGCAGCTTCACGGTGCCAAGGCCAGCACCTGCTGTGCGGCTGTGATGTGCCATCGAGTAAGGATAAAAATTATTTTTTTTCCCGAGGAGCAATCATAGAGTAGCTGCTAATTGTTTGTAATAGCAGTGTCAAGCTAGTCAAGATACGGTGCATGTGGCTGTTGCTGCAGCGCAGCAAAATCGAGGTCTCTGGTTAGAGTAAGATGGATGCAAATTAAACTAACCGGACATCCTGCCACAAAAATCTCACTTCCAGTGGCAGTAGAGCAAGATCAACTGCATCTCTGTTAGTCCACTCTAGCCTCTAGGGGCTCACCTTAGCAGGCTCCAGGCTGAGTGCATACAATAGCTAGCACACTGATAGATTGCTTGTATCTAATTAGCTTGGCTGAGAAGAGATGACGTTAGGCTGCCTGCCTAGAAATGTTGCATAAGAAGAAAAAATGATAACACATTACCACCATGACATTTATTTGTTACTGCTATTATAGCCCTTACTTTATCTTATTGAGTCTTAATATTCTTTGAAATATATCAATTGAACTTGATACATAATAATCGTGTATTAATAGCATTAGCTAGGTAAATGCCTGCATCCAGCTAGGCTGGCTCCATAGAAACATCCAAAGTCTACGTGTTTGCGGAGCTATGCCAAGAGACCTTTTTTTTTCCATCCTATGAGCCAAGACCCACAAAGGTACTACGTGTAACCAATAATAAGCAAGAGCCCTGGCTGGGACATACGCAAACCAATCACATCCTTGGAAGCCGGGGGAGGTGCTCCCATGGCTGCACCTAGTGTCTTCTACAGTATATATGAAGAGAGTGAGTCACCTAGCACAGCAAGCAATATAAACTAAATCCTCCGAAAATCGCGAGGGAGTGCGGCATTCACTGCCGAGGAGTATGGGCGTCCGAGCCGGTTCTAGGACTCGAACCATCTGGTCCGGAGTCCCCTTTGCCGTCAGTCCATACCCCATACAAATCATGCGAAGCATAATAAACAATTTCATCAACACCGCCGCTCTGCTCAATTTTTGTTTACATAGAAAGAAATGAGAAAAAAAAGAAAACTCTACCACGCACTGGCCTTTCCTAGAAACTCCTGCAGCCCTGTACGCGCCGCCTTTGCAGATCCAGCTATCGTTTTCTGTACGTGATTATATATATTCATTCACGATGCGCATACGTTTCAGCAGCAGCAGCAGCAGCCCCGGCCGGTTTTTTAATTTTTATTATACGCGGAGATCTTCCAAAATCCGGCGTCCAGGACACACGGCCGGAGATCGAGAGCACTGAATGCTGTGCGCGCGCGGCTTTGACGATCGCGGCGGGAGGCGGGAGTGGACGACGGCCCCTCGTTATCTTTCAATCTTTTTTTGTAGACGCCTTGTGCGTACGCGCACGCATCCGCGCCCAGGATGGCGATCGCCAACTCCGGCTTTGCCTTCTTATTCAATTGATCGAGGAGCGAAGCCTCTTGCAGTAAGGTTCAGAACGCATGATTGGTCGCCATCTGCTGCTGCTCTCAGTAAGATTCAGAATGCACTGCATCTGTATACGGAAGCTCTGAATGGGTAGCCACTTAGTAGGGACAGTAAGAGCTCGAGTTCACAACCTCAGACAGACGATATCGATGCGTCCAAATCCAAATTCACATTGCACAATGCAGCGGAGACGGATGGACACTACCGCATCCGGATCGGAAGGCAGGCCCAGACGTGCAAGTCCAGATCGACTGGACCCGTGGATGTGGAACTCATGCCGATCGCCTCGCCTCTCAAAGAAAGAACCGATAAGAGCAGCAGCAAGCAGGAGGGCAAGGAAATTGAAGGGCGCTTGCTATTTGGGGGAGCGAAAGTGATGGCATGCTGGTTTTAGGCAGCTCGATTTTCGTAGCGACTAGCGTTTTGCGCCCGGGGCCGCGGCCTGCTAAACTGAGCGAAGCAATTAGGCGGTGCGTGGCCAGATCCATTCGTTTTCTGCTTCTGACGCGAGAGCTGCTGCCGAGCCCGCCAGCGGCAGCAACCGGGGAACTCGTCCTGAACAAACTGTTTTTTGGGCAAGGTATTGAGAACTGAATATTGACGCACAGGCACGGAAAAATGAATATCGTTTTGGATTTATTTCTTGCTGATTAAATATCCTGTGATTAATATTATTAAATGTACGTAAAATGTACCAAAATTATAACGTTACGAAACTTCCTATGCTGGGGAAAGTCCATTTTACTCCCCCTCACCAGTCACCAATCCACTTTGTCCGTCTAATACCTCTCAATTTACTTCCCAAAACTATTTGAATTGGTCCAATCCACCTCTTACTGAGATTTCTCTTTTTTTTTATTTCTCCACGCACAAGTGGAATTTTAATTTTAAATTTTGCAACGTGACTTATAATATGATGCACTATGCTAGAAAAATACATTAGGAATTTTTCATAAATACTTTTCATTTAGAATTGTATCTCTGTGATCAATTTCGTATTAAATCTTCCTAACCTACGAAAATAACCATGAAAAATTCTTAATATATTTTTTTTAACATAAAGCATCTTGTTCTATATCCACTCACGAAATTTGAACTTAAAATTCAATTTGTTGATGGAGAAAAAAAAGAGAAATATCATTAGAGGTAGATTGGACCAACTAGAATTGTTCGGAGAAGTAAACTGAGCCTAAATTTTGCTCTGTGGGTTAAGCCACAGTTGATGAGGACAGTCTAGACTTTTTTCCAACTATATTAAAAGACACAGTTGAGCCATACTAATTTGAAATCCAAATTGAAATATGAAAAAGGGAAACCGTTGTTTAAAGTTCGAATATAAGCCATGAATAGGAACAACCAATTGCAATCATAAGGTAAGGATCACTTTCACTTGGGTAGTTTTTGGTCAATCCAATTTGCTCCCCAAACTGATTACAGTGCAGATGGATAGCGTTGTTTCGTGTGCTGCTTCGGGTGCTCCGTAGCACGATACCGTGGAATCGCATCCCGCGCAGTTCAAAAGCGTTAACGCTTATTTTTGCCTGCGCTTCTCCCGATTGGCCACCCACCCATCGCTCGCGCCTGCCACTTTGCTCACCGGTTGTTTCCCTTTCCGTTGCCAGATGAGCACCAAACAAAGGTAATCAATTCCATTACCGTTTGCGTTTCCATTCTTCTAACCAAACAGCACCTTATTTGCCTGCAAATAATACATTCTTTTTCTGCGCACGTCATTGTGTCACGAGGAAACGCATGTTCCGAGTGAAAGTCAGTGCACGAATAATCAGTAGTTAGCAACGCAAGATTAATGTTGCTCAATTCGACATAAAAATAAATAAATAATTTTTCCGTCTATTTGGAATACCACATGGTCATATAGACTTTTAGCCAAACCGAGCCCATACTATACTAGCGTGAGGTAGAAATGGAGTGGTATTAAGCTTTGACTAGCGTGAGGCCACAAACTAGAGAGTAGAGAATGGCAATGGCAATTCTTTAAATTTCTTTCACGGTCCGGGTGTAGGCTGTCAACCCGCTGGAGGGCACAGGGGCAGAAACGTCTTCTCCCGAGCCGGAAATCCCGGAGCACTGCCCCCCAATGGTGACCAAGCAGAAACCGTTATTTCCTCGGCCTGCCTGCCGTCCCGTTCCGTTTTGACCGCCCCCTCCAGTCCCTCTCCCCAAGACCCCTTCCTCCTCTTCCGCAGCCGCAGAGGCCCGCGGTAGAACCCTCCGGCGGTAAACCACCGCCGCAAGCATCCCACCGCGCCGGGCGGACGCGGCGTCTCAACCCGACCCAACCGCAGCGGCAGCAGCCAGCCAGGCACCACCGCTCTATAAATCCATCCCCACACCTACCGGCTCCAAGGCCCTCAGCCTCGCTGCTTCGCTTTCCCCAAATCCGCCGCGGACTCCAGAGGTCGGAGGAGAGACGAGACGACCCAAGCAAGACTTCGCCGCGCCTTTGCTTCCTGCGCAATCCTTGCGGCGTGCCGCCCCTTTCTTCCTTTTCTTTCCATGGACAGCGACTACGTTGCCAGCCTGCTCATGGGCCACTCTGCCGCCCCGGGGCTCGACTTCGCCGCGCTGGACGGCTACTTCCTCGACGCGCTCTGCGGCGCCGGCGCCGGCCTGTTCGGGGCGCCCGGGGTCGCGGCGGGGGCCGGAGGCGGCGGGTCCCCGGAGGGGTCCTCGGTGTCGGACCCGGCGTGGGCGCGCGCCCGGGACGGCGGCAATGCCAGGAAGCGGAAGGCGCCTCCAGCCGGTGGCGCCAGCGGGAAAGAAGCCTGCTTGGGCAAGGTGTGGGAAACGACCAGCGCGGAGTGGATTCTTCCTCCACGGACTGGCTTGATTTTAGCTTGCTAGTTTGTGATGCTTTGGTCTCATTCTGAATTCGGGTCTGCAGGCTGGCGAGCCCAAGGGTCCGGACGGGAAGAAGTGCAGAGTGGGCACCGGAGGGAGCCCCGTGAAGCCGAAGGTAGAGGAGGCGACGGCGAGTGACGGCTCTGTTGAAGACAAAGGGCAGAAGAAGGGCAAGGGAAAGAGCGCCAAGCCGCCGGTCGAGCCGCCCAAGGACTACGTCCATGTCCGGGCGCGGCGAGGGCAGGCGACTGACAGCCACAGCCTTGCCGAGAGGGTAAGACACTGCAGTTCCACTAGGTGTCTAGGTTCCTACCATTTGAGCCTTGCAAACAGAATTCTTGTGTTTGGGCTGGAATTCACAATCTTACACTGCTCTTGGTGTCTTAATAGGTCCGAAGAGAGAAGATTAGCCAGAGGATGAAATTTCTTCAGGACCTCGTGCCAGGATGCAACAAGGTATCATCATAGGCTTCTAGGACAGTAAACTGTCGCATCAGAGTGTCAATTGGTACCCATCATTTCGCTAATCTGAGGGAATTCCCTATTTTAGGTGGTTGGCAAGGCACTCATGCTTGACGAGATCATAAACTATGTGCAATCACTTCAGCAGCAAGTCGAGGTGAGGATGCCACTCACATAGTTACACTTGATTGCTGTCAGTCTGGAGCTTAAAATTCTAATCCTTTTTTTCTAACGCTTTCAATTTCAGTTCCTGTCCATGAAGCTTGCGACCGTGAATCCACAACTTGACTTCAGCAACCTTTCTACACTCCTACACAAAGACGTGAGCCTCTGAACTATCTCGTTTTCTGATGCTCTGGATCTATGAACAATCTTCCCTTAACATGTTATTTCCTCGGTTTATTCAGATGTACCAAGCATGTGGGCCTCCAGTGAATTCGGTCTTTCCATTGGAAAGTGCCGGTGCAGCTTTACCATTTTGCAACCAAGCAGATCTTTTCCAGTCCTTTGGTTCGGGTGCTATGGAGGATCAGTGCTCCCTAAGTCTGTTAGACATGGCTCTACCCCACACAACCAACCCACAGTTTGCTTTTCAAAAGCAGGTGATTGTTGCCCGAGGAACCAGCAATCTATATGACCAATGGCTTGGCAATTAATATGAATCGTATCATAATACTGTTGTCCCTGATTTTATTTCCCAGCAAAGGGACTTCCGGGAGGATGGCCTACAGAACTCTTTGCCTATCGTGAGTGAGCAAAGCCAGGAGAATGGGGTTTCAGCACCGAGTTTTGATGGTATGAAATCGTGCATGAATGATTGATGATCCATTGAATTGCACACTTTGGCGATTACCATTTGATTAATAACTGATATGTTGTGACTGATGCAGGTCAGTTACAAGCTGATCAGACAAAGATCGAGTTCTAGTCCCTTTTGATCTTCAAGGTTGATATTTTTGTACATAGGGAGTATGAAGACCTGTGGCAAGTGAAGCTCTCCTAAGCTGACCGTCATTAGAGTTTAGGCCTGCGAACTGATTCATTCCATGATATGCTGGATGTACGGCAACTCAGATTCTTCTCATAGGGATCATATGATCTCGCATGATTAAAGTAGATCGTGTAATAGATATGGTGCAAATATTACATGCACCATCTTCTAAAATTTCTACTAATATGTAAGAACGCTGGCTGGTGTTGGAATGGTACCGTGTACTGTTGCATTTTATCTTAAGACGAAAAATCAACGAATGAGATGTCTCTCCTCAGCTTTTTACAACAGTTATTATGCTCCATGCCTCCATCTTTTTGTTGCAGCTGCGTTTGCCATTTGTATCCAGAGTTCATCATAGTGAATGAAACTGTTGTTCAACTCAAAGGCTGATCAAGTCCGTTCACATTATGAGGCATAGATATATCCTGTATAAACCGCTCTCCAGCTGTTGAAAGGAAAGAAAACAAGAATCTGACAGTACAAAAATTGTTGGAGAAATCGGAAATGAGCAGGCAAGGAGGGCCTTACCAAGCTGACATTTTCACCTCGCCAACGCATCTCCCTTTCAGACGACTCGCGATCGCCGCTCGTCTGCTTGGGTAAATCGTGAATGGCTCTTGCCTGCTGCCAACCGGGCGTCGCTGTCCCCCAATTTCGGTAGGTTAGCCGTCGCTTTTTTTTCTCGGTTCCTGCTGGATCTCATTTCGTGGTACTCGACTGTGCTCCCATCCGTCCACGCCGCAACCGAAGCCCCGGCCGCTTTTGACAAAGCGCCGCTGCCCGTCGTCCATCTTGGGTCAAGCGTGCAGCAGGAATTTTAGCACTAGTCACTGCTCTGCACAGCTCATCCAGAAGAGGCAATTCAGGAAGCTTCACACTCAGCCACCGCGTGCTTCACTGCTCCTTTAGACGTAGATAGAGGCCGAGATATTTCTACTTCATTACCCATAGGGAAAAAATCCTTCAAAATAAGGAACAGAGAGGTGCTTGAATTTTTTTTTAAGAAACAAGTGGGCCAAGCACCTACTGGTTATATATATGTTAAAAGAAAAGTTTACAGGCTTAAAAATAGAAGAAAAAAACTCAAATATCACTAAAACTGTCTAGCCACTCAGTCATACAGATGACGAATAACCGTTGCGAACTCGTGCTTGAAGGTCCCCTTTACAAACTTGCAAAGTTAATGCCCTTGATTTGGAAATGTAGTTCTAACGAGTAATCCAAATGCTCTAGCTATTTGTCCAATAACCATTTTCTTCCACCACTTGGATATTGCTGATACTGGCTTCTAAGCTCTGAAACTGAATGCAAGCCTGAGTTGATACTTGATAGTGGCAGATGGAAGCGCAGGAAGCATTTTCGCGTATAGTAATGCAAAGGCCGCACCAAAGTCTTCGTACTGTCGGCATCAGGATCGGGGCCGTGCTGTCTCCCCATTCTCGTGCCTGATTTCTACGGGGTATCTTAAACAACACGACGTATATATCCTCCGCGCTGGCTCCCGCAAGTAGGTTCCGTGTCGCGCTCGGCCCCCGGCTCTTGCTCCCTGGCGATAGCCATGGATCCCTCCCTGATCGTACAGGGATCGCGCATGCAGGCCTTGTCCTCTTCCCCAGGGAGCGGACGACTCGACCACTACTGCCTGTGGAGAAGAAGAAAAACTGACGGCTGAAAGGCGTACAGCTCACGCGAGAAGATCCTATACGTGAAACGCATTAGTACCGGCGAACAGTGCTTCGAAGACTTGGAAAAGCAGGTGATGCCCCTTTCTTGCAAGAATGACCTGCCTTGATGCTTCAGTGTGCCACTCCACCTGTATTAAATGATAAAAAAGCAGCAACTTGCAGCAATGGAGTTAGCTGAAACTTGCATAACTGCATAAGCGTTTACTCAAAAGGGAGGGTTTTTTGTTTCTTCGGCCGGTTTTCTTCTTCAAAGGTCAATGAATTAGTCCAATGTAGTACACATGCACACACTATTGAAGTGGAGTTGTTCTCGTTTCTGTAATTGGTATTATCTTTATTTCTAAAAAGAAGGTATAGTTATATACACAGTTGAAGCTATCGCATAGTCAGCCCAAATTGGAGTTAAACTGGTCTTACATTAGCGTAGTTTGCTGAAATCTTGTTTCTGACCCTGTCAGTTTTTTCTTGATCAAGTAAAGCTCATCTTAGAACAGTATATACACACTATTGAAGTAGAGTTCTTGTCGTTTCTGGAATTATAATTATATATACAAGTTAAATGGCCTGTGCCTTGATGCTTCAACGTGCCACATACTTGGCCACTACCTGTAAATCAAATGAAAAAAAAATCTTGTGCCGACAATAAACTGATACCACCTGCATAAGCATCTCCTTGTTTGGGGGGGGTTGGGGGGGGGGGGGGGGTTGGGTTGGGTTGGAGGGGACTTGCATGAGCATAGTTTACTGAAATCTTGTTTATGGTTCAGTCAGCCTTGTTTCTCCAATAAAGGTCACTAAATTAATCCAATATGTGCACTGTATATTGAAGTGAAGCTCGTTCTTGTCGTTTCTGTACTTGACACTATCACCTCTAATTTTCTGAAAACATAATTAAACACTATTGAAGTCATCGTTTTCTCATGATTAGTCCGAAGCAGGCACTGTTCAAGTTCTTGTCGCTTCTCCAGTTGTTACGAGTATTACCATCCCTGTTCCCCATGCTTGGATACAGCAAAGCTGCTGGCTTGAACCAGCCCGTCTCCCATTTGACATCTATACCTGTCAGCGTCCGCCCTGTTTGGCGACCTCGACGCGTCCAGCTGTGGCAGAGGGCTTGCAGCGTGCGAAACTGTTTGTGTTTTGTCCAGTCCGTCCGCCGGGAATGCTGCCCCCGATCATGCTCTGTGCAGCCACGCTCCGTCGCATTCTCGGGTGGGATGGCGATGACAGCGCCGTCCCCGTAGTAATCGGCGCGGGGGATCAGGGGCGAGAGCCTGGCAGGCAAGCCGCCGTGGGCGTCGCCGTCCGCTGCCAAACCCGCCGCGATCCGGTCATGATGCCAGCGGCTTGGCGCCATATTGCCGTGAGGCTGAGGCCGAGAGGGCCTGCCCACCACCACCAGTCGCGGCGATCGAACGGGCAGCCGGTGCGACCGGTGGCCGCCGCGGATGGTGGCTGCGGGTGAGTTGGAGCGACAACGATGACGGCCGACGACCGGGCCCCGGATGGCTTGCGGCGCCACAGGATGCGATGCGATCCATGCGAGGCGGCGAGAACTGTAGCGGGCTGCTGGTTGGTGATGGGCGGTCACTGCACACTTGTGCAGTGCGAGATCTGCGGCCACGAACCGGACCGGCCGCCAGACCAAACGGGTGGCCCTCGTCCTGATCGATTCGATCGAGTCAAGCACCGGCCGGGCCGGCCTGTTGAGTCCCCGGCTCGCCATGATGGCGGAGCCCGCGACACGAGTGAATGCCCGATGAGGATCAGGATTATTCTTGCTGCGCCGTCGATCGTATGGTCCTGGCCGATTGACGGACGGAAGAGAAGGGAATGGACGAGGGGGTTATCGTCGTCTCGATGGTCTCTGGTCCGATGCGAGGAAGGGAAGAAGGGTCCTCCATCCGAGCTGAGAGGGAGAGGGGATAAGAGCCCCCGCAATGATGGCGAATCGAATGATTGTTGGAGACGGGCTCGCCGGATTGGCTGGCCGTCCCGATCGGGCAAGATCGCGGGGTCTCCGTGACAGTAACTCGCCCGTGGCTCGCCGCCCGGCGTGTCCCGTGGATTGCTGAGGGCTCCTCCTCAGTCGCGGCCGCGGCGGAGGCGATTGGTGACGGACGATGGACCGCGGCGATCGGCCCGGCGGCCGCCGCCAGGACCGGGAAGGCTTATCTTATCCGGGTGAAACTAACGTCTGGCTCCGTCGCTTCCATGGCGTGGTCCCGGGCCCTGTGGCCGTCGGCTGTCCGCGGCCGGTAACTCTCGGCAGCTACTGCGACGCCACCGTCGGGCCGCGTGTGCGTACTGTACGCGGCGGCGGCCGGCGAGGTGACCGCGTAGTACGATACGATACGAAGGTCGTAGTACGGCAGTACGGCGGCCGGCACACGGCGCAGCACCACGGCGAGACGCAAACGGCGCGAAGTTCAAAAAAAAAAGCGCAAACGGCGCGACCCCTGCGCGTCGCACGGGCCCGCGTTTGGGTGCTTGGAAACAAGCCGCGCTGCTCTATGGACCGTATCTGGGTCTTAATGGGCTGCATCGTGTGCCTGGGCTTATTCTTCACCGGGCGGCATTTGCATACTGCAAAATAATCTCAAAAAAAATTGCATAGTGCAAAAGCTCATGCAAGTAGCTTCACAGATTCATATACCAATATTTGCAACACTCTCTGATCAAAAAACATTAGCGACACATCTCGATCAAAAAATATTTGTGACACATCATGGACGCACAGTAACAAATTTGTACCCAAAACCTGAAGCATGAGGATATCATTGCCACACTTTATGGATGTCAGGTCAAAACTAGATGGGATTCGCCATTCACTCATAGCAAAATTACGTCCACAGAACAAGTCTAATACAAGCATACAAATGGTGGAAAGGTATCTCCAGTCTCAGTACTGTTCTGCGGACAACGCAGTTGCAACTACTGGACATTTCACTCGTCCTCCTGGCTGCGGAGCCTGGCAAGCTTGTTGGTGACCACGATGTCCAGCTGCGCAGCACGCTCGACAATCTCCTTGCGCTTGCGGGTCGAGACGTTGTGGGCAATCTCAGCGCAGTACGTCCTGTTTCGCAGAAGATAGGACGTAAGCAAAGAGGGCATTTGAAAGAGCAACTGCAAGTAATAGCATATTAATAGCAGTAAAACACATTTAAAGAGTAAAAATCATCGGTAACATAAAGTTGGAGACATATTTTAGGGTAACTGAAATGGCCTTCTCACTGGCTCATTGCTATGAGATAGGCACTGTGCCATTTCTGCTGGACTACCCGTCCTACTTGGAGTGTAAACTACCATCCAGTTCAGAGATAAGCTAAGTTGTAGATGAGCTTTCTGGTATGCTTATGATGTAAAATCACAAGTTGTCATCATAAGCCATTAGGTTCAGATGTAAGCTTTCAAAAGGCAGAAGAGAAAAAATCACCTGTTGTGCATCATAAGCAGCTCAAGATCAGAGACATTGTGTACAACAAACTTCTTGAACTTGTTGGGAAGGTAGTGCCTGGTCTTCTTGTCAGAGCCGTATCCAATGTTGGGCATCAAGGTGCATCCCTTGAACTTCCGCCTGACGCGGGAGTCAATACCCTTAGGCCTGCGCCAGCTTGGCTACAGAAACAGAATCAGCAAAATTAAGTCTTTCAACTAAAACCAGCAGCAATGGCTATGCTATATAGAGAGACCCAATGAGAAACATGTGCACGTATTTTTTACAGGATATCTACTTATGCTAGGCACTAGAGGTCATATCCATGACTCCATTCACAGCCCAGAAAAGAGAAAAAAACTGGCATGTTTTAGGCACAGTATAGCACATCTTGAATTCACCAAGTGATAAACGTGGTCTGAAGTAATGGGCATTTGCTACACTGGTCTGGTACAGTTTTTAAATAATCCAAAGCTACAGAAATAGTGGCATTACATCAGTGTAAACTAATCGACTTCGGCAAACAAGAGGGACTTGGTCTCTTCACAGTTTCTAGATTACATGGTTGCACTAACCAAAGGAGGATTCCTAGAATCAGGAAAGCTTCTATGGCAATACCTGCTTCAAAAACTAAGCTTACATTTCAGATTGCTAGTGAAAGATTGTAAATCTAACACAAGCTAACGAACTGCTACTAGCAACTTCCATACCAAAATCTGGCAAAACAATTCAAATCAGTAGTATACACGTCGAAACAACGTGAACTACATGACCACATTCTTCCGGTGGTGAGACTAGAGCAGGCTAGCTAGCAGGCGGCCAGTGGATCAACGAAGCAGCAAATGCTCGGTGAACAAGGCTTCCCGCAACAAGAGAATGGGCACAGCGTGTACCTTGAGGCACTTGTAGCGGTCGAGGTGGGGCCTCTTGAACTGCTTGACCCGCTTCTTCACGATCTTCTGCGTCAGCAGCGGCACCGCCATCTACATGAGCACGAGGTCCCACGAGCAATTAAGCACCAGCCAGCCACGAATGCGGAACGAGAGGAAGATTAGAGAGCGCCATGGACGGAGACACGAAGAGGTTGGAGGAGGCACCTTTACGAACCCTGCGGCGATGTGACGGTGCGAGCGAGAACGGCGGCGGCGGCGGCGGCGGGCGGCGGGCGGCGTGTGCGAGAGCAGAGGAGAGGGTCTTATGGCTCCGAGATAACCCTAGGAGTGGTGGGCTCGGACCTTCTGGGCCGCTGCCACTTCACGGCTAGCATTTTTTTCCGGTTGAGTGATTCCGGGACTGATTCCAAGGTGGGCCGTAAAATATTGCGATCCAATAGACATTTCAGTTGAGTGGATTACGAACCGTGGGCTCGGACCTTGCTCTATTGATCTTTGTAATGCACCCACCGATATTGGTAATCTTGTGCAAATCTCAGAGGAAAGGGATTCAATAGTTGATGACATTCTTTTTGTAGCCTTGTATCTTGAATTGTAGCTCTTTCTCAATGAGTCCTTCACTTTCTTTAGAGAACATACGAAATGTTTCAGATGCAAAGAGCTGAGATTTGGTTTTCATTAAAAAACATCGTGGTTGCAGTCATCAATAACTATGATCTATTGAACTACTTCATGGACTGCCTGTTTGTAGCCGGAAACTTGATCTGGCCAAGCTGATGCCCCCAAAAATAGTTGACGTCCATCAGTGGCAGCTCTATTTCGACCCCACAAAGAATAGAGCCATCTGCAACAATCTCATTGACCAAGGATACATAACGCAAATGGTATCGAAGTGCAACAGTTTGTAGCAGGGATACAATCACACAAATGACGTGCCAATTACGAACATATTGCTTGGGCAAAATTGGATCTACACTACTAAAAGAACCAATCTTTAGATATACACCATTAAAAGAACTATCTTTAGATATATACCATCAAAAGATGACATGTATTAGCATCTTAGCACATCCGTGAACTCCACGTTATCTATGACCATGATACCTTAAGAGTGCTTGATTAAGCTGGCTTCGAGCGAGCGATTGGAGGCACGGTCGCGGACGAGGACCGCGCTCCCGCCGCCGCAGCAGCAGCAGCATCCGCACGCCGCGGCGTCCGCCCCGCGACGGGAGGCACGGTCGCCGCGGAGCCGGAGCCAGCGCCGGCCGCGCGGGGGGAGAGGGTGTCCCTGATGGCGCTGCTGGAGCGGACGGAGCAGCAGTGGGCGGCCCGCGCCGCCGGCGGGCACTGGAAGCGCGTGGACGCGGAGGACGAGGCGCCGGCGGAGGAGAAGGAGAAGGAGAAGGGCGGCGGCGGGGGCGTGGGCGGTCGGTGCTGCGTGTGCGTAGCGCGGGGCAAGGGCGCCGCCTTCATCCCCTGCGGCCACACCTTCTGCCGCGCCTGCGCCCGCGAGCTCCGCGCCGGCCGCGGCCGCTGCCCGCTCTGCAACGCCACCATCCGCGAGGTCCTCAACCTCTTCTGACCCGCCGCCCCTCCGCCGCATTCCTCCGTCCGCCGCCGCCGGCGACGGCTGTTCGTTCTCTCCGCAAGAACACACCTTTCCATCGTTTTCGCACCGGTTGGTCCCGGATTCATCGTTCATGCTCCAAGCTGGAACCCGACCATTCCTTCGATCACAGAAACCTTGCAGTGTAGATAATTTTTTCCGTTTCGTTCTTGCTCTCCCTCCTCCTCGGAACCGAAGATAGATTCAACAGCACACTTGTACTGTCATCGTAGCGGATGCAGCATTCAATCCTGCGATCCCCATCTCCAGGACGGACATCGTATCCATCACGAGTAATTTGTACTAGTGGTCCGGAATGGTCCCCATCTCCTGGTCCCGTTCGGTTGCATGAGAATGGTCCGGAACTGTTCCTACTCCTTCAATAATTTATACTAGTGTAGAACTGTTCCTGGCCTGGAATGGCCCGGAACGGGATAACCGAACGGGCCTTAAGAGTGCTTCCTGCGTGGGTAATTGAAATCCTCGAACCGAGCTTCTGTACAGTGCTAGAACTGTATCTCTTCAAGACAACAAAAAAACCTGAGCTTCCTTGCGACTCCTGCCTGTTGCTCCACCGCAGCTACTGGTTCGTCTCTTTGATCCACCTTGCGAATGCACTCAATGCTCCGCCTCACGTTATTTCCTTTTGGGGATCCTATCGTCCCAACACAGAATCAAAGCAACACAAAGTCAGGAGAGTACCACTGCTCCTGCTCCATACCTCCATAAGAAGGTGAGGCGCTGATGCCGTTGAGCAGCAAAATGCCAGCTCGAAGGCGGCGGCAACAGGCAAATGGAAATGGAGCAGGGAGGGAGGAGTTGGCAGCTGCTGCAGGGAGCGCGCTGCCGGGGGAGGCCACATGGGAGACACGCCGCCTGCTGCCGGGGAGCTCGCCGCTGGTCGCATGCTTCTTCGTATGACATCCTTTGTTCGGTTAGAATGCTGAGCAGGGTTGACGTGTTTTTAGCCCAAGGACAAACTCGGAACTTAATAAATATTGGATAGGCCAAAAGAAATGAAACTAACGATTAGAGCAACGGAAACAAACGGAATGTTAGATACCTATAATATTACCATCTTTCAATGCTATAGGTCTAAAGTCAATTCTTTTAATGTTAGATACCTAAAACATTACCAGCTTCCCTGCGACTCCTTTGATCTGGAATAAAATACGAAAGAGGAAGGGCAAACCAAAAGAAATTAAAACAAAACTGGAAATTGTGCCTGCCATTGGTCCTTACCTTAATCAGCCCGTTGCCTCCGCTTGTTGGCTGCTGATTCTATGCAGTCAAGGCATGACCTTCATGTGCAATTAATTGCAGCTGTGTCCAGACCAAGAAGCAGCCTGAAGAGGCCAATTAAGTAGAAGGCACAACTGAAACAAAAACATGGATGAAGCCGTTTTTGGTAAAAGTTCAAGAATCCATGCATGTCATGAATAGCCATCAGGAAATCTTTGCATGCATGAACACCCATTCTTAATCGAGTGATTAGCAGTTCTCCTCCTTGTCTTTGGACAGAATTAATTTCCCGTTTGAGCAGGGGATGGAAACAAAATTGGAACCAGTAGATGCATGAATCGGCCTTTTGGGGGAAGAAACAATGGCGAGAGAAGCCAAGGTGAGCTCAGCTTCTGTTATGCATGTCGGATTGCTGACGACCGTGCCATAGAAGAGGCAAATACTTACGCGAAACAATACGATGCAGCAGTTTAATTTGGAGGCAGGCTTACCCTCCGAGCCCCATGGAGATGGCGCCGGCGGCGACCTCCGCGAGCCCCGCGGTGAGCACGAGCGCGGAGGATGCGTTGGCGCCGGAGAGCCCCGCGGCGAGCGCGAAGGGCACGGTGAGGCCGTCGGAGACGCCGATGATGATGTCCCGGACCACCTCGCCGGCCGTGAAGTGCTTCTCGGTGTGCTCCTCCAGCAGCAGCCGCTGCCTCTCCTCGTCCTGCACGAACGTGTTGCCGCCGTTCAGCGCCATCTCACCCCCAATGCAAAGTCTCCACGCAAATCGCCGGTGCGGCTCGCTGCTTGATTAAGCTGGCTTCGAGCGAGCGATTGGTGCGGGCAGCGGTGTTTGTGCTGGGACGCTGCGAGGTTTTCGGCTTTATAGGGGCAGCGGTGTCTGCGGAATGGGCAGAGTTGGGGGATTTATAGGAAACATGAAAGAAGGCTTTCGGTTCTGTTTGCTGAGCTGGGGGCTTTCTGTTTGCTGAGCTGGGATGCTGAGTTGGGGGCTTTCTGTTTGCTGAGCTGGGAGGAGGTTTTATAGGAAAATATGAAAGAAGGCTTTCGGCTTTCTGCTTGCGTACATCGCTGCTGAAGACAGCACCAGTCACCAGTGGCAGGCTGCTGCCAGGCTTCTGAGTGCAGAGCTGCTACTCCAAGTAAAATCTCTGGACATGAGCTTTCGAGCTCGAGCGTGCAGTCACTGATGGCCGTCGCACGTTACTCCAATCTTTAGGCAGATTGCGGCGGCGTATGGAACTGTGTGTGATTGTGCAAGTTGGTAACTTGCAAAGACGGCAAATCGCATGCTACAAATATCTGCAAAATACCAGGTCACGAGGCTACTTATGTCGTAATATTTAAAATGTAAGAATTTTGTACGAAATATTCTTACAAGACAGAAGAATTCTACAAATTTCTCAATTCAGAAATTCCATTCATCTGCTCTTAAGGGAAGCCGCGTTATGCCCCTGGCTAGATGGGTGGTTGAACTGCTTGCCCATCTGGCTGCTGCATGGGGGCTCCAGAGATCCCCATGGCTCATCACTACTCCATCACTCACAGCGTTCAGATGGAGATCGCCCCCGTATGCAGGGAAGCAAAGCGTCGCCCTCTGCAGATACAGTTCGATCCTTGCATCCACGCCGCCACCCCCACCATGTCTCCCCTCCACGCATCCGATCGATCTCCGCCTGCGCCCCTTCCATGCGTTCTACTTCTAAGAACGTTGGGAACCCATACTTGGGATGAATTGGATCGGTGTTTACTACACCAGTACTACTGCAGCAGCGCGAGCAAATCCTTTTCTTAATGGACGCGCTAATCAAAGAGTTTTGGAAACTACGTTCCCGTACCTCAACAGAAGGAAAAAAAAAGGATTGCGATGGCCGGCACGACCTGGCCTGCAGTCGTTGTCGCCGTGCAGTTCCCACAGAAGACTGAAAAACTCCCGGTTTGCGATACAAGGAAGGAAAGGTCTTCCTTTCAGAACAATGCTCATGACATACATAGGCCTGGAAAGCTGGAGCACTTCATCGAAGATGCCATCACACGCTGCTGCAGACGATGGCTACCCCGCGTGTTCTTCGGACTACGATCCAAACACAGTTCAGAGAAAAGATGGCGCCTCCGAATACTCAAAGCGGTGAGGAATGGAGGTGTTCCTCTTGGCTTTTCCCCTTGATACTAGGGCGCGACCCCTCTCCATTTGGGCGGCGCTGCGTGCACATCTCGGAGATCGACTTGGCGGCCGCCAAGATCTGCTCGGCGTGATTCCAGTTTCCAAGAGATCTGTTCTGCAGGAAACACGAAAGAAGGCTTTCGGCTTTCTGCTTGCGTACATCGCTGCTGAAGACAGCACCAGTCACCAGTGGCAGGCTGCTGCCAGGCTTCTGAGTGCAGAGCTGCTACTCCAAGTAAAATCTCTGGACATGAGCTTTCGAGCTCGAGCGTGCAGTCACTGATGGCCGTCGCACGTTACTCCAATCTTTAGGCAGATTGCCGCACGCTCCTCGACGTCATCCGCGACGCGGACGAGGACCGCGCTCCCGCCGCCGCAGCAGCAGCAGCATCCGCACGCCGCGGCGTCTGCCCCGCGACGGGAGGCACGGTCGCCGCGGAGCCGGAGCCAGCGCCGGCCGCGCGGGGGAGAGGGTGTCCCTGATGGCGCTGCTGGAGCGGACGGAGCAGCAGTGGGCGGCCCGCGCCGCCGGCGGGCACTGGAAGCGCGTGGACGCTGAGGACGAGGCGCCGGTGGAGGAGAAGGAGAAGGAGAAGGGCGGCGGCGGGGGCGTGGGCGGTCGGTGCTGCGTGTGCGTAGCGCGGGGCAAGGGCGCCGCCTTCATCCCCTGCGGCCACACCTTCTGCCGCGCCTGCGCCCGCGAGCTCCGCGCCGGCCGCGGCCGCTGCCCGCTCTGCAACGCCACCATCCGCGAGGTCCTCAACCTCTTCTGACCCGCCGCCCCTCCGCCGCATTCCTCCGTCCGCCGCCGCCGGCGACGGCTGTTCGTTCTCTCCGCAAGAACACACCTTTCCATCGTTTTCGCACCGGTTGGTCCCGGATTCATCGTTCATGCTCCAAGCTGGAACCCGACCATTCCTTCGATCACAGAAACCTTGCAGTGTAGATAATTTTTTCCGTTTCGTTCTTGCTCTCCCTCCTCCTCGGAACCGAAGATAGATTCAACAGCACACTTGTACTGTCATCGTAGCGGATGCAGCATTCAATCCTGCGATCCCCATCTCCAGGACGGACATCGTATCCATCACGAGTAATTTGTACTAGTGGTCCGGAATGGTCCCCATCTCCTGGTCCCGTTCGGTTGCATGAGAATGGTCCGGAACTGTTCCTACTCCTTCAATAATTTATACTAGTGTGGAACTGTTCCTGGCCTGGAATGGTCCGGAACGGGATAACCGAACGGGCCTTAAGAGTGCTTCCTGCGTGGGTAATTGAAATCCTCGAACCGAGCTTCTGTACAGTGCTAGAACTGTATCTCTTCAAGACAACAAAAAAACCTGAGCTTCCTTGCGACTCCTGCCTGTTGCTCCACCGCAGCTACTGGTTCGTCTCTTTGATCCACCTTGCGAATGCACTCAATGCTCCGCCTCACGTTATTTCCTTTTGGGGATCCTATCGTCCCAACACAGAATCAAAGCAACACAAAGTCAGGAGAGTACCACTGCTCCTGCTCCATACCTCCATAAGAAGGTGAGGCGCTGATGCCGTTGAGCAGCAAAATGCCAGCTCGAAGGCGGCGGCAACAGGCAAATGGAAATGGAGCAGGGAGGGAGGAGTTGGCAGCTGCTGCAGGGAGCGCGCTGCCGGGGGAGGCCACATGGGAGACACGCCGCCTGCTGCCGGGGAGCTCGCCGCTGGTCGCATGCTTCTTCGTATGACATCCTTTGTTCGGTTAGAATGCTGAGCAGGGTTGACGTGTTTTTAGCCCAAGGACAAACTCGGAACTTAATAAATATTGGATAGGCCAAAAGAAATGAAACTAACGATTAGAGCAACGGAAACAAACGGAATGTTAGATACCTATAATATTACCATCTTTCAATGCTATAGGTCTAAAGTCAATTCTTTTAATGTTAGATACTTAAAACATTACCAGCTTCCCTGCGACTCCTTTGATCTGGAATAAAATACGAAAGAGGAAGGGCAAACCAAAAGAAATTAAAACAAAACTGGAAATTGTGCCTGCCATTGGTCCTTACCTTAATCAGCCCGTTGCCTCCGCTTGTTGGCTGCTGATTCTATGCAGTCAAGGCATGACCTTCATGTGCAATTAATTGCAGCTGTGTCCAGACCAAGAAGCAGCCTGAAGAGGCCAATTAAGTAGAAGGCACAACTGAAACCTGCAAGTAACAGGTAATAACCGTGAACAAAGTATTTTGCATGGATGAAATGAGAACGAAGAAGAAGATTGAACCTTAGTCTTCTAGCTTTCTTTCTTTATTTTATAGTTTTTTTCTTGTATTTTCAAAATTCTATTTTGAAGTTTAGAGTTTAAGAACTCTTGTAACTCTTGGCTATATATATCTCGTGGATATAGAGGCCGGATCGTCCTTTATGTAAAAACAGGTAATAACCGTAACTAATTTCCAAAGAGCCTGCAGAAACAACTGAATCATCAGCTAACCACAGTCCTCGTCTTCTCTCAAGGCACGTCATCACTTATCTGGCACTACGCGTTCCATTTCAGTAGACTACATTTCAACTGAAAATCCTCTTTATTCCCTGGTTCTCTTCTCCCTCTCTGATTTACCTTCTAGCATGCCTGATGGATATTGATTTACTAATTAACTGGAAGGCAAATAATAATGAATCAAGGATGTCATATGGATTCACTCTTAGTAGCAAAACAATATAATAGCTTGTACTATTGAAAATTTCAATGTCATATGCAGGAAGATGACTACACTCCCTTGACTGTGCCCATACATTATCTTTAGGTAATTATCGAATTCTTGAGAAAAGATGCATGTGTACAGTATGATGTATGAACTCCTCACTCCAGAAACTCTAGCTACAAAACTTTACCCCCAGAATATTGACCAATGAAGAAAACATTTCAGTTGAGTACTGTAATACCAATATAGCAAGGTATGTCATTCATATTACTAATGAAACATTACGAATGCAACACTAAAAATGTATGCCATTCAAAAGCCATATAGCAATGTACAAAATTACACAACTCCAGGTCATCTAAGCAGTAAGCAATTGCAATCGTTAGACGCCATATCATGCCTAACATGTACTTTTCTATCAGTATTAGCAGGGAAGAACAAACGTAATCGTTATGTGTTATCATTTCTCTATCATAATATGTTCTTCCCACAATTGAACTTCAAAAAATTGCACTCAGCAATCAGCATGAGCTTTCTATATCACTAAAAGAATGCAAATACAGAACAGTAAGCACCTATATCCCTTCAGCAAAATTGTGGTCATATACTGAAGACTTGAGACGCTGCATCACCATTTTTCAATCTTCCTCCACTTACTGCATACATGCAACTCAAACAATCTTTTATACTGGCCTTGTTCTATCTCTGCTTCATTTGCACCATGTAATAACAGGCACTCGATAATGCAATCTTCCCAATCAATACTGTCACAGGAACCTCTTTTTCGCCTCTTCTTCCTGCCATCTCTGCCAAATTGTCACCGAGTACGATTCGATCTATGTCATCGATCCTTTTACCCTCGCGTTTCTTCTTGGCCAATTTATGTGGAGGACGGGCATCTTCATTTCTTACACCAGGCTGCGAATGATTGGTGCTTGCAGCTGGAGCAGTAGGGGCCTTCCTAATTGCATCAATTAGCTGCTTATTAGCAGCTTCAATACGGGCTCTCCTCTTCTTCATCAATTTCATACCAGCAGTAAACGATGGTGGAGGTGCATCATATCCAATGTCAATATCCACCACGTCCTCAAGCTGCATGTCCTTTTTCCGACCATCATCCAGTGTCCATCCATGGCTCCAGCTGCAGTCTTCCTTTCCACCGCTTCCTCTTATCACCACCTTTACTGATCTTCCCAAGTTTCTGTAGCTGGGCAAGCCTCAAAATCGAAATCATCAGCACCCACGGGAGCAATCTGAAGGTACTTGAACCATCATCATCGACAGAAGAGTATGCCTGCACAATGCCAGCGATTTTCGGAGCGAAGCTCTCAAGAAACTCTTCAGACGGATATGAATGTGACCTCATCTCCATGAGCCGGAGCAGGACTGGCACGTTGAGGAGCAGGTTCTTCGCACTGACGTAGGCGCCCCATGAAAGCAGCTGCCGTGCGACATGCACGAGCGCACCAACGAGCTCCTTTTATCGACAGAGACTGGTCCTGATTCCGGCCGAGATGTCCTGAGCAATGCCCTCCACGGAGAGAGAGGTGACCCCGTTCACCTCAGCAGAGAAGGCCACCAGCGCCGCGGCGAGGGGGAGTGGGTACCGCCCCGTGGTGAGCGACCACTTGGAGGCGCAGCGGGGGAGGAACCGAGCCTGTGCGAGGACCGCCCGCGGCGGCCCTGAGCCAGGGCGACAGGTGCACGGCGCGATCGAGCGAGGCGGCGTAGTCGAAGCACGGGAGTGGAGGGAGGGACAGCTGGGCGGCGACGCGGCGACGCGGGAGACCAGGTCGGCGAGGGCGGGCGCGGAGCAGAACGCGGCCTCTGCCGCCTCGGCGAGGGAGAGCGGGAGGCGGTGAACCCGCGCGACGAGCAGGCAGCACGCGGCGGCGAGGGCGGCGAGGAAGGCGGAGCCCGGGGTGGCGAGCTGGCCGTCGGTGGCGGACTTGGCCATGCGGAGCGCCTCCTCGGCGCGGGTCGGCGAGAGGCCGAGGAGGGTGGCGCTGGAGGTGATGGCGGTGGTGGCACCGGCGAGCTTCTGGTGGCGGTAAGCGGAGTCGGAGCTGTCGCGTGCTCGACTCGACCGCTGGTGCCGCACCTCCGCCTCCGCGGGGAGCTAGCGGACGGCCCCGTTCCCGTGGGCTCCGCCGCCGGTCGGCGGTCCGTCTCCTCCGACAGGCCTCGCGCCGCCGACCGCCACCGCCGCGGCTCGGCTCGTCAGAAACCCCACCGCAAGCATAGCACGCGAGCTCCGCGGATACGCCCTCCCTGCAGCGGCGAAGACGAAGGGGAAGGAGAGCCCTCGACGGTGCGGCCACGCCGCGTGCGACCCTCCGGAGCCATCACCGTGGCTCGGCTCGTAGCCGCCAGTCCTCATGTCTCCGCGGGAAGCACGCTGCACGCGACGCGGCGACGGACACGGGCGGACGCCAAGCTATCTCCCAGCGGCGAAAGGGAAGAGGGAAGCGATACCTCGTCGGGGTGTCTGCGCCGCGCGCGCCCTCCGGGGTGCCGAGGCCGCGCGCCTCGCCGGGGACCGCCGCCACCCACATGGCTCACGCCCGCTGTCCGCCTGCGAGTCGCAGTTCGCCACGACTGTCGCGATCCGGTATTTTACATGTGCCTCCCTAACATATATTTATTTACATAATACCCCCTGAATTGCATCGCGATTAATAATCGCGATCCGATATTTTCATATAACCCCTGGATCGCGAATATGAATCGCCATCCAATTTATAGGGTTATATGTAAATAATTGGATCGACTTTTATAAAATAGCCCCTCCCTTGCGCCTGCTTCCCCCGAGCTTTATTCCCCTTCCGCTCCGGCGACGGCCGCCACCTCGCGGCGGCGAATGCACTTCCGCTCCTCCTTTTACTGCTCTCCTGTTTCCCGTTCCTCGGACCTCCCCTACCGCGCCCCCATTTTACTTCATCTCTCTTGAGATGCTGGTCAGCTCAGCGCCACCTGTGGCTGGCCGGACTTGGCAACTTGGCGTGGATGCAGCTCATCGGCGGCTGATGACTGGAGCAGCAGGTTCTAGAAGAACTGAGGAGAGTGTGGATGGCCGGCGCAGCCCGTGTGCCACGGGTGTTTGGCAGGAAGGTCCCGTCGAGATCGGTCGCAGACGGCCTCCTCGTCGCCGTGGTTATCCCTTCGGCGGCCTCCCGTCCCTCCTCGTCGCGCACGCAGCCAGTTAGCCACAATGTTCCACAATGTTCCCATACCGCTTTTCAGATCGTCTGCCTTGAAAATTTTGTGCATTTCGAATGAGCAAGCTCCTAGTCGTTTCAACATCTCTGCTGTTTCTGTCTTGCACCTACGGCTCGTTTGGTTTGGGGTAACTGGTGTGGTGTAAGGGAATGAAAATTCAGAGGTACGAGATTAAAATTCTCTTTGTTCGTTTCGTGGAAGGGAGAGTTCTAGGGATAGAGAAAGGTAGTCCAGAGACTTAATTTCCACCGATCTTTTCCTATGAAAATAAATAATCTTAACCGTTCATCATAATTTATGATATAATTTTTCACGTCAATACCTACGTACCAAACAGAGGATATGAATTCCCTCTCCAACTCACTCCTTTAATTCCTCCACGAATCAAACAAGGGACTGAGACTAAAAAATAAACTCTCAAGTGAATTTCCTCCATCAATTCCCACCGCTAATTCCCGTACCTCTTTCTATTCAGTTGCCAACGGCACCCCTGCTGTTTTTTTTTGAAGTGAAACAATCTTGCACCTACTGTTGTTGCTTGAGCGGTTTCAGAAAATTGAGGCATCGAGCTGAATTGATCCACATAATTCAAGCCACTAGACATTGTAATGTATCGTTCCACTGCCTCTAATAGATGACATGGCACTCGTTACTCGTATGAAGCCTGAGTGCTGGCTCTGGCAACCGTCAAAAGGTGATAAGAATTGTGTTCGCAACCGTCTCACGGCTCACTTATCAGCCAGGCTGCGCATCGCCGGAAACACAGGCGGCAGCGCGACGCCAGCGCAACACAAGTACACAACCCAGCCTGGGTGAAAAAAACCTGAACCGAGAGGCCAAGATCCGAGAAGACCGGGTTGGGCGCGCACGATCAGGTCCAGGCTGAGGCAGGCAGCCCACAAATTCATGAGTTCCGATCACAAAAGCTCATGCAAGTAGCTTCAGATTCATTACCAACATTTGCAACACATCTCTGATCAAAAACAATATTTACCACACATCATGGACGCACAGGAACAAAATTTATACTCACAAACCTTAAGCATGAGGAAGTCATTGCCACAATTTCATTATGTCAGATCAAAACTAGATGGTATTCGCCATCACTAGTACACTCATAGCAAAATTACGTCCACAGAACATGTCTAATATAAGCATAAAAATGGTGGAAGAGTATCTCCAGCTCTAAGAACAACGCAACTGTTCTAAGAACATTTCACTCGGTACTGTTCTAAGAACAACGCAACTGCAACTACTGAACATTTCACTCGTCCTCCTGGCTGCGGAGCCTGGCAAGCTTGTTGGTGACCACAATGTCCAGCTGTGCAGCACGCTCAACAATCTCCTTGCGCTTGCGGGTGGAGACGTTGTGGGCAATCTCCGCGCAGTACGTCCTGTTTGACAGAAAATAGGATGTAAGCAAAGAGGGCATTTGAAAGATCAAATGCAAATAAGCATATCAACAGCACATTTAAGCAGTGAGTCATTGATCACATAAAGCTAAGCTGACATTTCTGGTCGGTAGCGAAATGGCATTCTCACTGGTTCATTGCTATGACTACAGGCACTGTGCCATTTCTGCCAGACTACTCATCCTCCTAGGACTCTAGGAGCGCATGCTGCCATTCAGAAGTTCAGAACGGAGGTAGGCACTATGCTGTAGCTAAGCTTTCTGATACTATTTTGATGTAAAATCACAGGAAATGTGGCACTATCAAAAGCTTTCAAAAGATAAACAAAAAAAAACACCTGTTGTGCATCATAAGCAGCTCCAGATCAGAGACATTGTGAACAACAAACTTCTTGAATTTGTTGGGGAGGTAGTGCCTGGTCTTCTTGTCAGAGCCGTATCCAATGTTGGGCATCAAGGTGCATCCCTTGAACTTCCGCCTGACGCAGGAGTCAATACCCTTTGGCCTGCGCCAGCTTGGCTACAGAAAACAGTATTGGCAAAATTAGCTCTTTGAACCAAACCAACAGCAATGGCTATGCTAGGTGATGCAAATATAGAGACCCAATGAACCAGAAATCTGTGCACATCTTTTTTACAGTATATCTACTTATGGTTGTGTGCTAGAACTCATATCCAAGACTCCATTCACGACCCAGAAAAGGAAAAAGAACTGGCAGGTCATAGGCACAGTATAACACATTTTGAATTCACCAAATGGCAATCATGGTCTGCAGTAAAGGACCTTTGCAACATTGGCATATTATTATTTAAGTTATCCTCAGCTACAGAATCAGTGGCATTACCGCATTACAACAGCATAAACTAATCAACTTTCGCAAACAGGACTAGTATCTTCGAACAATTGCGGTTATTGCATTAGCCAAAGGAAGCATCCTAAATTGAGGAAAAGCTTCTATTGCAATACAGTGCTTCACAAGCTAGGCCGACATTTCTGGTCGGTAGCGAAAGATTTTCAATCTAACACAAGCTAACGAACTGTGAATAGCATCTTCCAAACTAAAATCCGGCTAAGCAATGCAAATTAGTAGTATACACGTCGAAACAACTTGAACTACATGACCACTCTTAAGGTGGTGAACCTAAAGCGGGCTAGCTAGCAAGAGAGCGGGCGCTTTTTCCAAACCTTGAGGCACTTGTAGCGGTCGAGGTGGGGCCTCTTGAACTGCTTGACCCGCTTCTTCACGATCTTCTGCGTCAGCAGCGGCACCGCCATCTGCACGAGAACGAGGCCACACGAGCAATTAGACACCCGCTGGGCACAGGCAGCCACGAATCCGGAACGAGAGGCAGAGGATACGAGAGCGCCATGGACGGAGCCACGACGAGCCGAGGTTGGAGGAAGCACCTTTGCGAACCCTGCGGAGATGCGACGGTGCGAGCGGGAGCGGGAGCGGCGGCGGCGGCGGGTGTGAGAGGAGAGGATGGTCTTATTGCGCCGAGAAAACCCTAGCTGTGGTGGGCTCGGGCCTTGTGGGCCGCTGCCCCCCGCGCTTCGCAGCGACGAGCGACTGATTCTAAAGTAGGCCGTTGGATATCACGATCCAATAGACAGTTCAGTTGAGTGAACGGCAGCGGGCCGTCGTCGGCTCTCATAAAACAGTCACGGGCCTGGCCCGGTAGTTCATGGCTTATCTTTTCTTTAGAACAATTCACGGTCCTATGGTTCCATCTTGCTTGCAGGCGGAGGGGGGCAAATCAGACCATAGGCAGGTGGTTCCGGGAATAATCCAGGTCGCGCGCGAGACCTCGCACAAAGGGCCATTAACTGTATATGCATGTGAGCTTGACTTTGTATAGGATTATGCGCAAACGAATATACAAACTATAAAAGTGCATAGTTTTAAAATTAGGTGTCCAAATTAAAATCCAACTGCACTGTTATATTTTTTAGCGAGATCTTAAAAATAATACCTTATTTAGAAAAATATTTAAGCGGAACAATTTATTTATTATGTTGAACAATTGTTCCTAATTCATAATAAAATTATTCTACATTCATAAAAATTGTTCCAAGAAAATCATCCAAACGTATTTAAGTTTGGTCTTATATTAAAAATCTTATCATAAGATACACGGCGGTGCAATCAGATTTTAATTTGCATATTTGAATTGAAAGACATAACATTTTTAAGTTTGTATGTAGATTTCTCTTCTCATCTTGGGCCGCGTATCTAGCCCACTGATCCTCTTAGGCTGAATCCACTGGTGGGGGGATGTATCTCCCCGCCACGTCAGCTCTCACCCTCACTCTCACCCCACCCCTCCAATGCACAGGCTATAGTACCAGCTCTCACTTCGCTCTCCTCCACGTCAGCTTTTCTTTTCCAAAT
This sequence comes from Panicum hallii, assembly GCF_002211085.1. Taxonomy (NCBI): domain Eukaryota; kingdom Viridiplantae; phylum Streptophyta; class Magnoliopsida; order Poales; family Poaceae; genus Panicum; species Panicum hallii. Next base: position 46,761,541 of record NC_038043.1, on the reverse strand, counting down.
TTAATTATTTCACTCTCTTTTATTCGCGTACGCAAAATAATTCAATAAACTAATTTTATTCAACTAAAAAAATTACCGATTACATCATAATTAAAAAAGGAAATTATATCGCAGTTAAAAATAGCAAAAATACATAATAATTAAAAGAAAATTCTAATCCTCCTCCGAATCCTTGTCTAGTCCAAGCTCTTTTTCCACCATCTTGACGGTCTTGAAATGAGTACGTTTTTCTGCTTCGCCCATATCTGCAGTTGATCGAGACGTCATTATGTTCCATTGCAATTTCGGATTGTAGAGGAGAGAAATAAGCTCAAATGGGGTGTGGAAGGAGTGAAAACTGGATGGGGTATTTATAGGGGGTTGGGGATGATATTTGGAATTTTTTGCAATTTTTTTCGAACTTTTTGGAGTTCAAACTGTCAAATAACGGCTAGTTCAACGGATAGTCCGCGTGGACCAATCGAAATGCGCCACGTCACTCCCGCCCCACCCCTCTCGCCCGCGCACGCCGACGCCAGCGCGCCGCCTCGCTTCCGCCCGCCTCCTGCCCTGATGCGCCTGCCAACGCGGGCGCGAGCGCCCGCTCCCGCTCGGCGGGATCCATCCCGCCCTCTCTCTCCCACTCAACCACCTCCTGCCTGCGCCGCGCCGATAGGGGGACAGTACGGCCCCACATTGGCACTAGCCTTATGCAACCGGTTGAATCCTACTCATGCGCGCTACTCCCAATAGCCCCCGGTGGTTCTGCCTCCAGCAGCGCGCCAGGCACAGATCTTCAAGCGGCCACTTGGAGTAAAGGCATCGCAGCAATCACGAGCTCAAGAACCGCGCCATGATCATAGGATCTGACCTGACACCGGACGAACCGTGCCGGTCACGTGCGTAGCATACTTCGTTTTATACAAGCTGCTGCCTCGCGCGGACAGAATCCGCAATGCGAAGGTAAACTAAGGTCCTGTTTAGATGCACTTCAAATTCCAAATTTTTACACTCTCTCTCCATCACATCAATTTTAGGACACATGCATGGAGCAGTAAATGTATGTAAAAAAATAACTAATTGCACAGTTTAATTGTACATCACGAGACGAATCTTTTGAGTCTAACTAGTCCATAATTAGATAAAATTTGTCAAATACAAACGACAGTGCTACAGTGACACTGTTGCAGATTTTTTGCAATCTAAACAAGGTCTAAACTTTTTATACAAGCTGCATGCAGTATCCATCAATGCAGCGTCTCGGATCAACCGAGGCGGCTCAGATTCACCTCGATAGCGTGTAGCATAAATGGAAAGTCAACCGTTGACCAGTACATCAATAAGAGTATTAGAGTAAGCTACCACTTTACCACCTCTCTGTCTCTCCCTCATAGATAACAATCTTTTTCTTTAGGTTAAAATCAGAACAAGAGTTCTTTAGTCGCTCAACAATAATAAGATAAATCCAATGCGGTAAAAATCATCAAATGCCGAAACATATAAAAAAAATGCAAAAGAAAAACAAGCATCTCCTAGCAACAAATATGAACTCTCGCGCGGCCAAGGATGATCGAAACCACATCACACACACTATGCTAGGAAAGCACCCTCACTGCCCGAACACAACACACATGTGGTCGCTCTAACCCTTGCGCGCCACACCCATCGTGTGTTAGCGTGTACTAGTAAACTGTAACCAAGGAAAGAACTGCTGCCTGCCCCGTATGTCAATCAATCATACGGTTGCCATGAAACCCGCCGCCAAGGCGAGAAGCATGAGCACCGGAGCAGCCGCGGCGGTCGCCGCCGCCGACGGCTTCGCGCCAGACGGGGCGGCTTCTCCTCCCGCGCTGCCGCCCTTACCCGCCGACGCGCCACCGGCGGAGGCGGCCGGCGCGGGCGCCAGCGCGGCGCCGGAGAGCGCGAGCTTGCCCTTGGCCTCGAGGTTGTCCTTGTCGAAGGCGTGCTTGGCGGGCGCGCCGGCGGTGACCGCGGAGCCCACCTGCCAGATGTGGTTGACCACCTCGGTCCCGGGGGCCAGCTGCAGCCTCCCGTAGAGCCGCACCTCCCCGGCGGCGGCCGCCTCGGCGGCCAGGTCGGTGGCCCGGAACGCGATGGCCGTGGAGCTGGCCCCGAACGGCTTGTACCCCGTGATGTTGTAGGTGTTGACGGCGTAGGGCGCCGCGGGGGAGGCCCGGAATGCCACCAGCGCCTGCGCGCCCTTCATGCCGTCCCCCGTCGGGTTGATCGCCCACGACACCCACCCGGCGCCGCCCGCGCCCCCCGGCTTGGCCACGAACGCCACGGACAGCGACCCGGTCTTGGAGTCGTGGGTCCAGTGCAGCCTGGCGCCGAGCTTGGGGAGCGCCGCGCAGTGCGCGTAGCTCCGGCCCGCCGGGAACTTGTCGCCCTCGCACCCGCCCGCCGCGGTCGCCGCCGCTGCGGCGGCGCGCATTGCCATGGGCGAGGCCATGGCCGTGAGGAGGACGGCCAGCACTACGGCCATGGCGCGCCGATGCTGCTGCGTCGTGGAGGCCATCGTCGTGGGCGCCGTGAAAGCGTGAGCCGTGAGGGTCCACCGGTCTAGGACTAGGAGAAGGTTGCCAGCGGTGAGTGCTGGAGGAAGAGCGTGTGCTCGAGGGTTTATATACAGCTGCGAGGGGAGGGAACGGCGCTGGAGATAGTTAGGGCGGACGGCGCCATGGCCATGTGAGGCTGCAAGCGCATGGTGCAGTGTATCTGGCTGCTCAATTGGGAGATTTCGTTTCACCATACGACCATTTCAGACAAGTTGCATTGTTTGTTGGACTCGCATGTGATCTCCAACGTCCACAACGAACTGGCCACAGATTTCACTCCTTCTAGCGCACATCCAAAGCTAAGTACATGCGGCCTCTGCAGTGTCAAACCTCTCTCCCCATCGGTCGACGCGGCCAATGTTATCACGTTGCTTTGTTTGCGAGGCTCCACACATGGTAGAACGTGAGGTTCAATCATGCCGGGGGAGTGGGGAAAAATGGCATGTTATTACACGGTACACCTGACGGACGGAAACTTTAGGGAAACCGAGGCTTCTCCGGAACGCGTACGTGCGTGCACCCACGCGCATAGGGTTCGACTGGAGCTTCGTTCGGGCCTGTCCATGGGGGAGTTGACCCGTAAACCACGGCGAGCGAGCCCTGGAAGGTCGCCGGCAGGGCAGCGTTCATGGCTTACGCAGGACGTGACGGTTAGGTGACGCACGCAACTAGGTATAGCTACTAGTAGCGCGAGCTAGTGTTGTGGTACGGTGGGCCTTGCTAGATCCGGGTTTTGTGGGCTTAATTGTTGATGAACTGAAGATTGGAGGCCCCGCCCAGCCCAATTTTACACAGGTTACTGGTGCATAGTCACGTAAATGGGGTCGGTGGTACCGTTCCTCGACCCGAAAATACCGATCCTGTCCTAAAAACACAGGATTATTTTTGTCCCTGCCTTATAAAAAACTGTCATAAAACTCTCATATGGATCGTACCACGTTCCTCGACCCTATCAACCCGGAAACTTTATAAATATGCCCTGGTGTCGTCGTTGCCTCCAAACTGTTTCTTGTCCCTTGAGAACGAGTGATCACCGGGGCTGGGCTATGCATTCATGGATGGTGATGATGCAAGGCGATTGTATAGTCCAGGAACGAAATGTTTGTTTCATTATTTGGGACCCCTGCTAGTTGAGCAGTGAAAACCGAGCGCGCGATCCACGAGAAGGCGCGTTGTGATCGAGCCCGGCCGTGCACTGGGTGAGGGGGACTTGAGAGTTGAAACTCGAAAACACTTGCAGTTTATTGATTTCTTAGTGATGGAAATGCCATTTCAGTCGCTCAGTGATGGCATGTGTAGCCCTAACTTCTTCCCACAACTACCTTAACCTGACGTTGTTTCTTGCGTGCATGGCCATGGATTGACTAGCAAGACCGGGCCCGCTATCGCTATGGGCCTCGTAGTTTTCGATCCACACCAAACAACTCTCTCAGCCTGAAATTAGTAGAGTTTCTTTTTTACCATTTTGGTGTGCAGTGTACTCCCTCCGTTCCAAAATAAGTGTAATTTTACGAGTTGAGCATGAAAATTAAGGAGGGGTAAAAAAGTAGAGAGTGCACGTAAAATAAGGAGGAGTAGAGGAGGAGAGAGATAGAGATAGAGTTGTATTGGAAAGCGAGAATTACGCTTATTTTGGGATAAATTTTAAATTCTCAGACTATACTTATTTTGGGACGGAGTGAGCAAGTCCCAACCAATTCTGAGCTTCAAACAGGTCATGACCTGGAAGTGGCCGTACACTGAGAGCAAGCCAATTGATTTGTTAAGCCTGCGATTGAAGTTCAGTGGGAAACTTACATGATGCAGCATATACATGGAACTCTAGAAAGGAACTTCAGTTCGGCGAGGGTAGTCCTTTTAATTTGTTTTTTAGCACACACACTAAGTCTTGTATGTCATCCTTTCCTGTCAGTGACCAAAAAAAAAATGCTACAATACAAGGTACGTGTTTGTTAAACTCAGAGCTGTCCATAAGTGCCACTCATGCACGTAGATTACATGCTTGTTTCAACAGAAACATGCAAGTGCAATGCGACGAAAGTAACTTTTACGATGGCGTCTAACCAATTTTGTGAATTTTCTTCAAAAAGCAGTGATGACCGTGGTGTTGTGAAGGCACCAGGTCACATTCTGCTCTTGTTTTATTAGGCGCCATAGTTAGTAGCACAGTGAGTTAAGCTACTGCACAAAAGTCATAGTGTGGCTGCCAAAATGCATGCACTTTGCATTATCTTTTCTAAACAGAAAGCTGGTAATAAAATCCGCAATCAACAACCTCACTGGAATTTAATTAAATTTAATTTATTCAGCAGCAGAGAGCGTCCAATAAGTTAAAATGCCAGCCAGCTCATGGAAAATGCATGCATGTTCGAGCATACATTTCTCTTGGGATATCTTCTTATTATAGCGGTACAATATGATTTTCTTGTCTCGGTTTTCCTAATATTTTTACCCTGTACATCTCGTGCTTTTTTTTTTGGTTCGATAGATACTTGGTTTCAACCTGCTTTCCTACATGAAATTGCTGAATTGTTTTTGAGGTTACAACTTAATGACCATTCATCACTATATCCTCCATAACTTTTTTCCTATCAAGCTCAAGCTATTTCATTAAGTACAGTTTCTTAGAGGAATGAGGACTTGAGCATCTATTTTTGATAGATGAAATGATATTAATAGTTCACATCTGTTTCATTGTAAACTATTATCACTGCTACAAAGGCTAATAATAAGAAGTGGACAATTATTGGGATATTTTGGCATTGCCACGCTATCTAGGCATATCTTTATCTCGCATCATCTCGCGTGACTCCATCACGATATATATAAAAGTATTCCACTTTTATCCTCCAACGGTGTTTGGCCGCATTTGTTCCGTTGATGGATCGGGGATCCAGAATGTTCCATCCACCCCATAAATACCGCCTCGGCGCTCCCCGGATCCACTCATTCCCCAATTCTCAAACTGCGCTTGTCTGTGCCTCGCACCACTCCTACCTAGATACTACGAGAGCCTTTACTCAGGACGAACATCTCCTGTGCAGATCTTGTGTAGGATTCTCTAGTTTCCTACCTTTGCCCTCCTAGCTATGGTCATCGACACACTCATGATCCATGGGCGGCCACCACGGATGAGATCTACTTCACCATTGCCAAGGTACATAACCTCCACCTTATTACCATGTACCACGTGAGATCTGATTCAGACGTGGAACAGCTTGCGCATGCTATCGATCGGCTTACCTGTTTTTGTGCTGAAATGGATTGATTGATGTACCATAAGGTTGCATAGTCCGGTTCTCTTCCTCATCTTAAGTGTTCTGCTCGCCGGTCCTGACACGTTCGCTGGCGGGCTTCTGGGTTTGGGGTCTCCTCTCCCTAGAGGACCTAGAGGAAGGGCGCCAGAGGCTCGTCCGACAACATCGGAGGGTCACGGAGCAAGGAGAGATGGTGGGGGTATTGCTTAGTTGGGTAGCAGGTGACAACTGGTGGGGAGGGTTAGGGCAGAGGGATCGGCCACGATGTGATTCAAGAAGGGCAAGGAGGAGGGTGGTGACAATAGAGAGAGGCAGGCGGTGGAAGGGGAGGTACCAGTGAGCTGGTGGCCACAACGCCAGTGGAGGCACCATAGGCCATGGCTAGAGGAGGTCAACAGGTGGGGGTGGGTGAGCACTGTAAGGGCGTGAGCTTCTGGTGGTGGTGTGGGGGCAAGAAGGCAGGGGACAATTTGGATCATGCACCGACCGACCTTAGCTTCTAGGTTGATCAAACCCTCGAAATAGCTAGGGTTGCAACCTAGCATGTGGTTGGTACTAACACGGGCCCAGGTTAGCACGCCAGCTACTGCCCATGGAGGATGTTCAAGGGGCCTAAGAGCCCACATGTTGCCTATTTTCCCGAATTAATCACTTATCTCACTTACTCCCTCTATCTCTCTTAGATCTGCCGGGTGCACGCATGGACAAATCCAGCTTTATAAACAAAAATTATTCTTTCATATGGACATGAAGAATTATGCCCAAAGGTAACCCTCCGTAAGAAAATGTTCTTCGTAAATTAATCTAGCCTTCTTGTTGGACTTGATCACCAAGAAAATGCATCTAGATTTGGTAACATTAATTTTTGCAGTGGCGGTGTGCTTGGGGTTTCGGTCTTCATTATTGGATCAACAACACCCAGACAAACAGACATCCTCCATTGCCAAATTAAACCAGCCGCAAGATTTGAGGGCACTAAACGGTAAGCAATTTTCATGACTAAATCCTTTACAAATAGCGTATAAACAAATCAAGTACGTCATATACAAGTAGCACTAGAGAGTAGTACAATGCAACTACGATGAAATCAGCTAGCCTTTGCTATTCATGTATTAACCTTTGCATCTGTTGATGCAGGAAACGAAGTGATGCCGCTTGTTCAAGTGGCATTACTAATTTTCCGCCTCCTCATCTTGGGGCAATAGAGCCGATGCTTCTCTGGGCAAACTGCGCGGATCGCCTGGGCCGAACAGGGAGCGCCCAATTGAAGAATGGTTTTGCAGGTCAAGGTCTGTCAGTCTCTTGAATCATACCACCATGATTGTCGGCGGAACATTAGAAGCATAGTGATCGTGTATGTTCTGATCTAACCGCGCGAGTTTTAATGTCCAGGGGCAAATCCGGCACCCTAATTGAGATGCGTCGGGGAAGGGGGCCGTTCGACACCATGGAGCAGCAGAAGGATGTGCTGCTAGCTAGCCAAGCATCAAAGCAGCACAAGCTTGAGTGCAATGGCTTGCTAAGCATGCATCAAAGCATGTCAAGCAAGATTGGAACGAGCGTCCATCCGGAATTCTCTCGTTTTGTATGCTTCTCTGCTGGGTAAAGCTTCACCATCTGAACATACGAGGACTCGCACCGACTCCGCTAGAGGCAGATCCAGAGGAAGGGGAAGAGGAAGCACAGGGATTAAGATTAAGCTGTACAACCAGATGAATTCGTGTAAAACTATACATCTAACATAAATAGATAGACACCAGATCATTATAAAAGAATTGCAGTGGATCCCGCGCGATGCAGCGAAGAAATTGTCGATGAAGAGGAAGGATGCGAGAGGTCCTCAGATCACCGGATAATAACACGTAACGCGCGCGCGCGTGTGGCTTGTGTGTGTTATAGCATAGCATCCTTCATCCCTTTATCTCACATGTGTAGAGGTTCACAAAGCCCCACATATATATTGGTATATGTCCACCTAAGTAAGCAATATGGGACTAAAATTCCACGTGCCACTTCTACTACACCACCTTAGCTTCCTATCTGGAATTGGACCACCTATTCACTAGCTAGGTATGGGCTGGGCCTAGTATAAGCCACAATTCCAACACAAGCTGCCCCTCCTTGCGGTGCGCACACAATGCAATGGACGGCCCCCTGTGCTCTCCCTCCAAGTTCAGCCCATAGGTGACGAACACATAAAAATGGAGTTGGAGAAGAAGAAGCAAATATAAGTGGCAAAGGAAGAAGAGGTAGTCGGTCTCATCCTTGAGGAGATCAATGGAACTATCCAAGGTTTTGTGCCTTTGTATCTTCACTCATGAGAGTCAACGGATTTTTTGTATTCAAGGGGCTAGCCCCAAAGAGACATGAGGTCAGGATCCAACTTGCATGGGCTGCCTGACCATCATCGGAACTCTTGTTGTAGTATCACTTAGTTGATTTATACTCCTATATATATATATATGTAATTTTTGTAGCCATAAAAGGAATGAAAAAAAAGGTGAAAGGGAGAAACGAAATCTGCTGTAAAAATACCATCACGTCAGTGCATAAGCTTCTACTGGAGCTAGAAAGAAAGAGCTTTTTGGAACACCAGTGAGTAAACCGTCATCTCCTAATGTATGTGCAGCGAGAAACTCTGATTCACTTGCGCTTGTATACCTAGATCATGTTTGGATCCAAATGCTAAAAGGTGAAAGTGCTAAACTTTAGCACTAGTATATTCAAATGGGAGTGCTAATGATTTGCGCTAAACTTTAGTCAAGACTAAAAAATTTTAGCATGTTGCTAATGTTGTGCACGGCAGCACCAGGTGACGATGCGGACGCCCGTTTTGGTCACCTGGGGATTGGCCGAGGTGCTGGCGAAAGTTTGGACGGCGACGTTCACGGACGCCGCTACCTCCTTGGAGGCGTCCTTTTGCACCTCTTCGCCTCTTCGTGCCGAATGTTGCGGGTGAAAATCTAACCCATCTTGGACCGGTGTCGGCGGCACCTTCGGCGATGTAACCTTTTTAAGGCGATGCTAGGCTAATCCGGATGGCAGTGACGGCCATCGATAGGTTGTGCTACCTCTTCTCTTCCTTTCTTCCTCCTTTAAAAAACAAAAACAAAAAACATCGCTTGGGTTGGTGCGGCTCGCATCGAAGACCCAATCCGACCGGTAGAGTGAGTTGAAACCTAGGTCGATGTCCCAATCCAACCTGGGCAGCAGGGTTGAGTCATGGTGGTGGAGCGGTGTGGTGGTTTTGAGTATAGTCGAGTTGAGTTGGGCAATGTTGATGTCCCAATCCAACCTGTTGTTATTGAGTCGAGTTGAGAGTTGTGGGGTCATGCTGGCCGGTGGTGGTATCGTTGTTGGTTGTTGTGGTACCCAGTCTAGATGTTGTTTCTTCTTTTAATATAATCGACAGCTCTCTTGTCTGGTTCGTTTTAAAAAAGTGCTAATATATGCTAAAGTTTAGCACTCAACTTTAGCTCCTCCAAACATGCTCTTATTGTATTAATACTTTGCTGTCGTGGTGCGTGTGTCAGGTGGTTAGAGCAACTCCAGCAATGACCCTCAGACCCTTCAAATGGGGCTGCCTCTTAGGCTTCTAAATTTGATTCAACTCCAGCAATAGCCTTTAATTCTAACTTATAATAGAGAACCTCCTAGAGAATAGGTAGGAATAGAGGATGAATGGGGGAATCTGAAGACCTCTCAGAATAGACAGAATGTTTTTATTTCACCCTGGGTTGTTTTAGGTGTCATTTAGATGTCACGTAGGCTTTGAGCCCTTCCAGGACCCGTCCTTTCCGGCGCTGTCCTTAACCTGCCCCGACATGATTTCCAGTTTTCCACCTTTTGCGTTGGCGTCATCAAGTTCATCTTGCAGGGATCGGACAGGCTCAAGCAGCGATGGAACTCTGCCAATGATGATGCGTTCGATGAACCCGATTCGGCACCTCACTGATCGACCGTTTATCATAGTGAACCTGCAAACTGACGACGATGAGTTCGAATGCAATGCAGTGCACCAACCACGGGCCTCACCAACCGCCGTGACACCGGACCTACTCCGGCGAGTAGCTTATGGAGCTCAGTTCCAATCAGCAGCCGTCAGCTTAGGATGGCAGCTTGAGCGAGCCCTTACTTTTCACGGCCGGCCGTGTCACACCGGATGGCTTGGCGCGCCCAGCCGCCCCACCCACCCCAACCGGCCGAGACCAGTCTTGAGGCAGAGACCTCGTCTCCAACAACCGAGCTCGATCCTGTCTGCCACTGCCAGCCCCACCGGCCGCTCGCCCGTCCCCCTCGCGGCCAACCGCCACGCCACTCCCTAAAACCTCAGCCCCGTCCGCGCCGGGTGGCCGCCTCGCGCTCCGCACCCATCGGCTCCACTTCTCTCCCACCGCACCACCACCACGCCCACCAACTCCCACTCTACCCACCGACCCAGGTACGCAGCCACAGAGCCACTTCCCTGCGCGCGCTTGCGGCTCCGACGATCAAGCCGCGAGGAACCAGGCCACTAGCCATGGCCGGCGCCGCCATCGCGCTCGTTCTCGCGCTTCTGGCGGCTCCGCCGCCGGCGCACGCGGCGGGGGCGGGCGGTGCGCGGGCGAGTCCTTCTCGGCGAACCGCGCGTACGCGACCTGCAGCGACCTGCCCCGCCTCGGCGCGTCCGTGCACTGGACCTACGACCGCGCGTCGGGGGACCTCTCCATGGCCTTCGTCGCCGCGCCCGCCGCGCCGGGCGGCTGGGTGGCGTGGGCGCTCAACCCGTCGGGCGACGGCATGCCGGGCGCGCAGGCGCTCGTCGCGGGGCCGTTCCCCGACGACGGCGGCGGCGCCGCATCCGCGTGGTCCGTCCGCACGTACAACGTGTCCGGGTACGCGCTCGGGGACCCCGGGCCCATAGCGTTCCCGGCGTCCGACCTCGCCGCCGAGCTCGGCGCCGACGGCCGCGCCAGGGTCTACGGGAGGCTGAGGCTGGGACCCTACGGCGCGGGCGTCCTGAACCAGGTGTGGCAGGTCGGCGCCGCCGTCACCGGCGGGGCCCCCGCGCCGCACGCTATGGGGGCGGACAACCTCGCCGCCAAGGCCAAGCTGGACCTGCTCAGGTCCACCACCGCCGCCGCCGGAGCCGACAGCGCCACCCAGAAACGCAATGTGAGTGTCCTCCATCTCACGCACCACTTCGTTCTCGCACTCCTTCGTACAGGATACGCAAGCAAGCACCTCACCAGCTAACTCGTTCTCGGTCGTTTTCGGACGCGACAGATCCATGGAGTCCTGAACGCCGTGAGCTGGGGCGTGCTGCTGCCCACGGGCGCCATCTTCGCGAGGTACCTCAAGACGTTCAAGTCGGCGGACCCCGCGTGGTTCTACCTCCACGTCGCCTGCCAGCTGATCGGCTACGGCGTTGGCGTCTCCGGCTGGGCCACCGGCATCAACCTCGGCAAGGAGTCCAAGGGCGTCACGTACACCGACCACCGCAACATCGGCATCGCCGTCTTTGCTCTCGGCACCCTCCAAGTAAATTACACTCCACTTCCTCTTCTCCATCAACAAAATCTGCTTTCAAATCTGCTGTCGATCATGCCAAAACTGTCAAGAATCTGTCTGATGCCGCTTCGATCTGTTGGAACTCCAGGTCCTGGCGCTTTTCCTGCGGCCGAAGAAGGAGCACAAGTACCGCGCGTACTGGAACATGTACCACCACTCGGTGGGGTACACGGTGATCGTGCTGGGCGTCGTCAACATCTTCAAGGGCATGGGCATCCTGGGCGTGGAGCAGCGGTGGAGGACCGCCTACATCGCCGCCGTCTGCGTGCTGGCCGTCGCCGCCGCGGCGCTGGAGGCCGTCACCTGGGGCGTCGTCGTCCGCCGGCGCAAGGCCGAGGGCAAGACCTTCGGCGGCGCCTCCGCCAACGGCCACCTGCCGCACTGATCGGCCGGTGTGACAATTGCTCAGGCCTCTGCTTCCATCTTCAGTGGCGTGTAACTACGGGCAGATGGTACGTAGACTGGTAGGTGTAGAGAGATCTCGTGATTTTGGCCTGCCTGTCTGTCTGTTTTTTTTTGGGTACGGTTTGTATACGTATGCATCCCGCTGAAAGTTTGTACTTTCAGCTGTAGTGAGCATGTGTATTGTACAAATTTGTTTTCCTTTTGTGCTGTGTATTCTTTTCTTTCCAGCACCTTGCTTGTTTGGAGAGCTTCTTTCTAGAACGGTCGTGTGCAGTTTGCAGTGTGCAAACGCATGGCTCGGGGTCCTTGTCCGGGAGGATTCGCGCTGATCATGCGCTCGGCGTTCAGGACCCATGCCGGGCGCCACCATTTTTTTTTGTTGCTGAAGTTGCGGAATCGGCTCCCTTTTTGGTGAAGCTGAAAGGGAAGGTTTCTGGGATGAGAACGCATCGCTATCGTCGGAGGGTGTCCTGCCTGAGCCTGAGCCATCCGATAGTGTTCAAAACTGAACCTCCGAAAGAATGGCCCATGCGGCAACTTGTACTAGTGCAATATTTCTCTTTGCCATTGACTCTGTAGTACAGTCCTGTACTGCAATATCTTGGGCTCCTGCTAGCACTATCCTGCCACACCATTGCAATTATGCAACTTCAGAAATTCCTTTCAACGGGGGACAAGAAATGCACCTAGCTTTAAACATCTGCCCCTGATTTCTGATAGAGGAGAATGGCATAACTCTTGCTGTCTAATCCATCATTGTTCGTCCTTTTATCAATTATGGGATCACTTTAAGAAGAAGTTTGAAAAAAAAAGTATGGAAGCATATTTGCTACTATCAATTGGAAAGCAAAGAATATTTGGTCCTTTATTTCCCTCAACCGGCTTAGCCCTTTTGCAACCTAACGTTATGATTTTTTGCAGCTACTGGATTCCCCCCTCCTATAGAGAAATGAACAAAGCTAAATTCAAAGCCGTAGCTTCTAGCTTTAGTAAGCCACCTTTTCTGATGGTGGCAAGTGACCATCTTGCTGCCACTTTCGAATCAAATGACAGGTCAACCAGTTCCCTAACAATTTCCCCCGAATCGGTTGCTCAATAGTTTCCAGAAATTGGCCTGCTCGATCTACGACGTCATAAAAAGTTCATACTTGGAACAACTCTCAGTAACTATGATCGAACTAGGTTCAAATTCATCCCATTTTGTCAGTGTGATTTACAGCACATCAATACAATATACGAGCAAAGACTTGCACCACTGAGTTCACTCATTAAGGTATCCGATCCCACCTGATCCTGTCAGCAGTCATCCACAAGACACCCCTTCCCTGTTTCCTGTCTGGTTTTCGGGTTCCAATCAAATGCTTTGCTCCCTCTACAAAGCAAACGAGCTACCAGAGGAATTGGTTCTGTGAATACGACCCTTCATTCGTTAGGGCTCACAAGGTTAGTTTGGGTTGTACTCTGCTCATTTTCCTTGAACTCGAAGCGAATTTTTAAGCAGCCATCTTCAGTTGGTGGGTGCAGGGGCTTGAGACAACCTGAAGCAATAAAGTCAAAGGGAGAGTGTCAATTACTTTGTCACCAGTACTTTGTTGAAGTACAGCATCAACCAATGAGTGTCAAATACTTGAATGCCACCTTCGAAACTATACTTGTGCAGTAAGGGGAAAGCAAAAGTACAGATAGAACCATCCTTTTCTTCTATTATCATCGAGAATCCATCTAGAAGAATCGTAACAGCTCAGGATGAGCTATCAGGTACCAACAATGTTGCAAAGGGTGCAGGAATTTGTTGAGCTGCATTACAGTTTGTGGGCTGGTAAATGCCTTATTCATATGAGCTAGAGGTTCTCAATTCTCACCAACCTTGAACTGTTGGCTCTACTGTTAATGATTGGTACTAGGTTCCAGCCTTCAGTATTACAAAAACACTACTCCTGAGTTCTAGTAAAAGTACAACAATTGAGTTGATCTAGCTATTTTGTTCAACAAGGTAAAAGTAGCTATAAATCAATACTTTAGGTAACTAGTTCTATCCAAAACTTGAAATCAAACCATAGTTTTACAGTCCTGGCGTCTGGAATGTGCTAATAGTTCAATACACAGACGTAGGACAGCAGCTCCATTGAGGTTTTACTGAACGCAAGACACGTGCAGAAGATGGTAGCTTCCCTGCATAAGCATGGTTCAGGATTTTAGAAGGTCATAGTGTAAGAGAAAAAAGCAGGCCTGCAAATGACTACTGAAGGCTGCTATGACATATACTTATTTCAAATAAAAGCTCTACTTAGACATAGTAGGAAATCAATACAAGAACGATACATGCGCCAATGACAATAAAGGCCCCAAATTGTATATTTAAAATTGTGAATGTAAAATTAGAAACATAAGCTCCATGCTTCATCAACACTTTCCCTAATTGCTCCAAAATCCAAACTAAAAAATTGTACTTTTAAGTACAATATAAACAGTAGCATATCCTCTGTTTTTATCTTTTTACACAACAAAAATCTTTGTGGACATGTGAGCTGGCTTTTGCATGTGGTAATCATCTTTCTGTTCATCTCACTAAGTCAATGCAAACCAACAGATGCTTCAGGCGCATCTCGTTTCTGGTCAATTCAGTCCTGCATTGTTGCTATTTGCATTAGGTATAAAGAAATAACTTAGCGCCATTTATACAGTCTAATAATCTATGCTAGAAATATATGGCAGTTGGCTGATAACAAGATGTGGCTATGCAAAAAAGAAAAATACAAATGGTGATATTGCAGAACAAGTATCAACTAGTATTTTGGACATACTTAGAGAGTAGTGACCAATGTTGAAATCCAAAATCTTCAAAGATCTCTGAAGCTCATTTTGGGATGCTCACAGACTAGCTGGCCACTGTAGAAGCCCCAAAATCTTCAAAAATCTCTGAAGCTCATTTTAGGATCGTCATACCTTGAGTTCCCCCGTCTTCCCCTACCACGATTACTTCCTCTGCCCCGGCCCCTCCCTCTCCCTCTCCCTCTACCTCTCCGCATGAAGAATGACTTCCCATGCTTCATTTCAATGAGGGAATGCAACAGATCATCACACAAGATACAACCCTCGTGCAATGTAGCTCCATCTTGAAGAGGGGTGGTTTTCTTGTTGAAATCAACTTCAATGATAGTGGACTCACATGCTAGGCACTTTTTATCTGTAGTGGTGATCCTATGGGCAGCATGTGGGAGCAATACAATGCAGTTACACATGTTGCAGTAAAGCCGCCATTTGGGTGCACTAACTGGATCAAGAATCAAGGTACCACTACACTCAGGACATGCACAAACTCCTTGAGTGATCATAGATTGCTTGCATGTTGGGTGCGGGCAAAGGGAACACGGCATGCCAGCCCCTTTCCCAACCTTGCCAATGTCATCTATCTTGAGAGCACCAAAGAGTTTGTCTATGCCTTCAAATGGAGGATTAGTATAGCAAAAAGGGCACAGTGGGAAAGATTTTGCATCAGGTCCCACCATCGAGAACAGAAGCAACTCGAAACCATCAAGAGGGCATATGATTTCCTTGTACAGCTGGAAAGGATAGAATTATTAATCACAGAGTAGACATCAACTGAGTTTGGCACAACAAAACACAGAAGATAACGGGATGCATGCTTTCAGAATCCAACATGGCATGAAACAAAGTGATAACACAAAATTAGGGAAAACGAATGGAATATGAAGCAGGTTATAACAATCATGGAAATGAATAAAACAAGACTAAAAAAATACAATGTATGGGATCACTACATTTTCTCTATTCTGCAAGAACATTCCCCCCCCCCCCCTATAAAAGGAAATACTGGCCAAAGAATAGTTATCAAGGGTTCCGTGAATACAATACATGGTGTAGTGATTCGATTCTCACGAACCATGAATGGAAGTAAAGCAACTGATTTACCAAGAAATAAACAAAAGGTAAAGTTATTACCTTAATCGAACCATTCTGAGGAAGATAATAGACATCCTCACAGGTTATACAATACAATCTCATTGGCTGAGTGGAAATGTATTTCATATACCGACCACATTTTCCGCACTTGCTCAGTAGGCGCCCAGAATCCGCCAAAGGTGAAAATTGTGCTTCGAACAGAGCATCCATGTTTTCAATCTGCAAGCAGCACCATAAACGAATTATAGCGGTACACTGATGTATTATATCAACGAATTTTGGTTGTTAAGAACAAGAAATCTTAAACATATTTTTTGTTAGATGTATATGTGCTCTTTGTAAGAATAAATATATCTGCAAATGTAAAGTAATATTAATGATTTGGATGATTCATTCTTGTTATAGCTTCAGACGAAGCTAAAGCATCGCAACAGACCATTGACATAAATTTCCCAAATACAGTACCGTGCAAACAAGACAGGCAACACAGACTCAATAGGTTATGAACAATATATGTCACCTTTTTCACAAAGTAAGAGTACTTTTTCATAAATTGCTGAATAACATGTTGAATAACTTGAAGATGATCAGCTTTGCCTTTTGCAATTAGAGTAATCTGTTGCTCAATAAAGCTTCTTATATCTGGCAAGCAGAGATCAGCATCAATACACTGATATCCTCTTATCAATGTAGTCCCCAGTGGTGTCGGTACTAACCTTCTTCCGGAGTTCACCTTTAAGAAAGATAAGTAAAGGCATTACAGCTTTTTTGTATATTTACATACTTACGCGTCACTTGCAAGTGTAAAGAATTCACAGCATAGGTCTAGTCGAAAACAACTCAACTAACCTGAACATAATTACGTTCGCAAATGTTGTTTATATGTACAGGAATTGATGCATCTGTACCTATGCCATTCTTCTCCATGAGAGAGATCAATTCACTTTCACTGAGATAATCAGGAGGTGTGGTGCTTCCCTTCAACAAAGAATTATGATTTATCAGGCATCATATCCTGATAAAAGGTAAGCACATGGGATTTGAGCAAACTGATAAGCCTTACCTCATATATGTCAACCTTATGAATACTAACAGAGTCTCCCTTTTTAAATGCAGGAAGACTATTCTCACTGACAACCAGCCATGGCATGATAGAGGTAAATCCTTTATGAGTGATTCGATAGCCAACACAGTGGAAAGTTTCTCCACCTGAAGTAAACTCAATGGCAGTCCTGAGAATCATGTTTTTTTGAAGGGTTATTTACTGTTGAATTCCTTTATAAGCTATTATTAGTTTTAAATACAAATCAATAATGACAAAAAATTGAATTCTATGACATGCTTGCATTCTGAACAAACTTTAGATATCCAATATGGGGACCTAGTACAAGGGAATATCAATAGCAAGTATACTATATAGTTTATACGAAGCTTGTGACAGAACAAAACACGAATGATTTATCCAGCAACGAAAGAAACAAGAGGACAAACTACCTTGTATATCTACAATCAGGACTAACAGTTCCAATGAAGTGTTGGCATATGTATTGGTACAGCCTCCAAGCATCAGTTCCCAGACCTTCTTCTGTTGCTGATCTCATTGGAGTAATAGGAGGATGGTCCCCAGCATCATGACCTTGACGAGGCTTAACAAAACCAGCATCCAGTAATGTCCGGACTTCATTGGACCATAGAGGATTATGTACTAGTACAGCAAGTGCACTTCGAAAATCAAATGACGCTGGATATGCAGTGCTCTCTGTACGTGGATAACTGTGCAAAGATGACCATTAGTACTTATGAAACAAGCAGTGCCAGCAGCATCACCTATGTAAGGAGTGTTCAGCTGCACTAGTAATTCACCCAAATTAAAACTAACAGCAATGATTATTATAGTTTGACTACTTAATTTGAGCTTAAATTAGAATCAGTAACACGTGTACTTAAGATAGCATTATTGGGAGTAATTAAGATAGCATTATTGGGAGTAATGCAAAGCTCAACCATAGCTTGAATTAGAATCAGTATCACATGTACGTAAGATGGCATTACTGGGATTAATCCAAAGCTCAACCGTATTGATAAGACCTACATGATGAACTTGGTATCATGGAGGACATGGCAAGAAGAATGGGTAAACTGGTCCACTAATAAAATTACACATTTACTATAGCATATTTGTAAAACCATATATTGACTCATAAAACATGACTAGTGACCTCTAAAAAATCATATACAGGATCTGCTAAACTTCAAAGAACACATAATGCACCTGGTTGAGCAAACAAAAGAATAACCTCTATTAAAAAAATTTGTCAATTGCTATTATTTACTATATGATAAAAGAAATACTAAAGAATACAATAAAATGTCATGCATCATTGCATATGGTAAATAAGCCCACATTGACTTCAATCAGGCTAATGGTAGACTTTCCCATATAACATGACCAGATTCAATGGAAAACATAGCACTATCTCAAGGTCATTTCTGAAACCTGATGAATCCTTGAGTGTAAAGCCGCTCCGCCAAGTGCATCGCTGTCTGAGGTCCAATACCGAGCGCACTTGATGCAACCTGACATAAAAAGAATATTTAGTAAACTGAAATTTACTCAACCCTCCCATTAAATTATGTGTAAATTAACCCAAATGCCCCCATTTTAGAGTGAAGTGGATGTACTTGTCATATTAATACTAAGATTTTCATCAAGTCATAACCCAACAGGAGAACCTTGGGTATCAGATTTCAATCAAGATCATCATGATTCATGAAGCAATTTACAAGAACAGTACATGTTGGTAGAACATTGTAAGAACCATGCTTCAAAAGAAACTGAACATATATTAGACTCTAAGGCAAGCACATATATAACAAAGCAAAAAAAATAAGGGAAAGCTAAAGAAAAGATATGGTTACTCTAAGAGGTAAGTGTTAGGAATGAGCAAGTCATATTTTATTCCACAGCCCAAAGGGGCAAGATGTGCATGTGTACAAAAGTACAAATGCAGAAAACCCCTCAAAGTAGAGGGAAAATACAACTATACAAGTATACACAGCTAACACATATCAAACAGTAAGAGCTATGGTACCTTAAGCATATTAACTGTATTAAGGCCAGATGGACGGGTTTTGCACTCTTCCTTCACTGAAACATCTGCTATTTTTAGAGTCCCATCGCTGGCGACCATCTTCTGAAACATCACAGTAACCTGCATTTTTCATTGAGGAAAATGGTGAGAACATTTGGAAGAATAAAGCCAAATCACTTGTGTACGTGATCTCACATCAAAATCAAAAAGTTTCTTCCGGTCCCATTCTAGCTGTATTTCATCACCATCTTTGATAATATAAGTTTTCAAGGACCAGAATTTCTCTGGTTTGAATGTGGTGATTTGCTGATAACGTTGCACACAGAATCCCAGAGTAGGTGTCTGGCATGGACCATACCTGATTTACAAAGGATGAAATGAAAACAAAAATCTTAAACCAATACTGGAAAATATTATTAAAAGACAGGTAGGGCACATGTAAACGATATTGCTATGATTATTTGAATAAAAAAATTTTAAAAAGTTCACAAACCCAAAGTATTTGAAGATTGTTGACACCTGGTAGCACTTGCAATTGTCAAAGAAATTTGGATTGTGAAAAGAGATGGGGAACTCACGAAATCACTCTTGAATCAAGGTTTCCATATTTTCCTTGGAAATATCGGGTCTGAAAACGAGTAAATGCTACTCCAACCTTCAAGTCAATTTCTTGGCGAGCATCCACTGATAATGCTTCATCTTTGTTTGGCAGAACTAGGTTATTCATGGCACTCAGTATGTCTTTCTCAGTAACAGATGAAAATCTAGCACGGAAAATTCTTCTGCCAGCCTCATTTTCAGGAATCCCAGTGCACTCTATAACTGGAGCATATGTTTGGTATTGTTATTACATTGATCAAGCTAAATATCTGGAGTAGAATAGAACAAGCCATACAAAGAAACATCATGTATACATTGCATCAATCAGGACCAAAGAAATTCTCGAGTATTAAAAAATAATTGCAAATTATATTTTTATAGAATTATCTGTATTCTGTTTGGAGAAATAAAATCTTTATAGTTTATAGCTTTTCCAAACTCTAAAAATATTCAACAGATCTAACATTCCACTCAGTCTAGCTGAGTACTTCCCATATGATGTCCAACTTATTTTGATTATACACCTATGTTTTTGCCTTTCAGGTCCAGATTGTAAAATGGAAAACTCCACATATAGCTCTCTACGCACCACCGTAAATTCTAGTACCGACTTGAAAGGATACTAGGATAGTATGCATAACTATTCCAGAATGGGGTTAGTGTACCTTCATAGCATATGTTTTCTCCTTCTCGGTCACAGTCCAGCCAAAGTATCAAATAAGTGCAGCCCCGAGCTTCTTGAGCTAGATGCCTGCGGATATGAGCCTTCAACAGAACTACACATAAGTGTTGTATTTAACCTGGGACATTGTTATCCTCAAGGGAAAAGGGAAAATGCAACACTTTTGTCGAAACAGGCTCCCATTTCCCTTGCTTGATAACGCAAAATGTAGCAGTGCAAGTGAATAAGCAGGTTTCAGGAGGAAGGGAGAAAGGTAATAGTGCCACCTAACGACTTTGAGAAAGACTAGCAAAAGCTCAAAAGAATTGGAACATATAACACAGATACAGATAAACGTAGCATCAGCCAAAACTACCATTTGGATTTGGCAATTTTACAGGTTCTGCTGGTGTATCTGAGAACCTGACAAAAATGCAAGGAAAACAATACCCAGGACACTTGTTTATTCAGAGTTTGAATACTCCAAGAGTTAATTATAGATATGGAGGAAAAGAAAAAGGACGTAAGTTCAAGAATCAGAGAATTTGCATACAGGATCAACCATCCATGGGTTGTATTCTGTTTCAATCAGAGTTGTAGAGGAATACATACCTTTGGGTTGCATTCAGATCTCAGAACTGGAGCCTCAAATAGGTCCATTGGATCAGTCCCTTCCCAGTTCTGATATGCAGGGGGGAAATCTACACTGGAAAAAATCGGACAGAGATTAAGGAAAGGCAAACAAAAGATTTTTATGTTCAGTAACTGTAAGCATGAACTGAACATTTGTGTATAGATCCTGTTAAAGTGTAATGACTAATTGCAACTTTCAGTAAAAACAACACATTAATTTTGCATTGGTCCATCATGTCTGCACATATACAGAAATGTCCATGTAGAAGAACTCATATGCGTAGGCTTCAAATGACAAAACTGTCAGAAAAACACAACCTTAAGACATGTCCAATGACTGACGTCACTTTGAAATTTGCATAAGAACCCTGAAACATCCCATCAAACTCATGGACATCTGTGCTTCCCTTCCTTGTAGACATCTGCACGAATCTTGAGAAAAACATGCTATGTGAGTGAACTCTTAAATCAAGACATTTGTATTCTAGAGACTGGCCCGTATTTCAATTGGGGCCTCCCATACTGTTCTTCGAGAGGGGAAAAAAGAGCCTGAACCATATCTGCAGAGTTGTAACAGCAACTGACATTGTGCACAGCCACTTGATGCCGTGATAGGTTATCGATTTTGGATTGCTATAATAATTATTTTCAGAAGATTTGCTTTTAGAAGGAAAGGCAAACAAAAGATTGCTACAAGTATTGGTCATCAGGCGAAGCTGGGCAAATTTGTTTACCATGGCAGCCGGAACTGGGCGAATCCGTTCATTTTATCGTTTACGTGCAGCCAATCCCTAAAGTCTACTCAACGGAGAATGAGCGCAATGAGCCATCACACAGATTCAGTCGATAAGACCACAACTCAAGCTCCTAGGTAACAACTAGGCTGCGAGCAACCAAACTACCAACAGCTCATAACAACTAGCACCCATCGATGGGCCGACCGTTAGGGTTGGCTCCTTCGACACCACCCAAATCAGGTCACGCCCGAATTTGACACCAAAAAAAAAATCAGCAAGCATTCGGTGGCGGAGCACGGAGGGCGAGGACTTACGCGGCCGCCGGAGAGGGCGGAGGCGATGGAGAGCGCGATGCTGGGCTTCTCCGCGACCTGCAGCGGCGCGAACCAGGAGTGAGAAGGTGTTCAGAGTGGGGTCAGCGCTGCCACCATTGACGGCGGCGCAGCGCCGCGGTGACCTAGCCGACGTCTGCCGCGGGGGCGGGGGCGGCGGCGGTGGTGGCGGCGGCTTACCATGAGAACCTTGGGCGCCATGGGGACCGGCGGGTGGAAGAGCACGCCCAAGGGGGAGTGGGAGGAAGCCGAAGAGGGGTTTATAAGGCAAGCGCCGTGCCCGTGCGGTGCGGTGCGAGCGCGTTGCCGAGACCCGTTTCAGGGATTTCTGGAACTGCGGTTTGGTAACCCCGGACTCAGAGTTGTCTGAGTGACAGATAAACCATACTCCTTCGAGAGAATTAGGCAAGTGAATTTCATAGCAGTCGTCTGACACTCGGCAGCCTTTTTTTCATTTGGCAAGATGAGATATTGACTAGCCTTTGAGACGAAAAGATTTAACTGACCGATATGAAACAGTTCAAAGGAATAGGAGATAGAAATAAATTGTCCATCGAAACAAATAGTCTCAAAATAACGATAGCGCGGTGCCATAGTGAGCTCGTGGCTAAGCGGCAGTGGGAGACCTTCCATAAGATATTTGGTTTTTGGAAAAAAACAGCTTGCTATGATAAACTTAGACGCCATAGGAGTGGCTGCTTGCATACAACCTGTGTCTATGCAAACATGTATGTTTGTTATTTGTTCCCTCCAATGGGAAATAAGTGATTTAAGAGATCTTGTTAAAGTAAGCTATTTCATAGATTTGACATGGTGTACAAATTAAAATTTTAATAACAATTTCTAATAGAGAATGATATCAAAATGGAAAAAAAGCTTTACATTATGAAAATACTTTCAGTGAATCAAAGTAAAAAAAACTTTGATGAGTAAGAATCTTACAATGATTTTTATATCTACAATCAGAGGGAGTATCGGATTAAATTGCAATTAGATGCATAAGAGAAAATTAGGGATGCTAATTTCATATAATATAGTTTGAAATTTACCTTCTTTTTTTTCATTTGGCAAGAGAGCATCAAGCATCAGGTAGATGTTGTTTGAAAAGGGGTATGAATACTGTTGTCACAACGGACATTCAGATATATTGTCCCCAATAACACTAAACCAAAACCATAACATAGGCATTACCAGATGATTCAAGGGAATGAAGAATTGGTCTCTTATTAACAAAGGCAATAGTCAAGTACAAGATCATTAGAACTGATGAGTAAAAAGATAACAAACCTAAGGTAATTCTATGGAGCATATTACATCAAGAATTGTGTTCGGACATCAACTATCTAGAGATCACTCCTTAAGAAACAAGAATAAAACAAAAAAGTTATTAGCACGGTTATCTCATGACTCTAGACTCCTCGCTTGGGCTACATGAAAGAATGGCAGCTGATAGAGGTAAGTGAAGCATATGTACAGAACCGGAGCAACTCCTCCCAGGCTTTTCTTTTTTCTCTCTCTCTCTCTTTTGCAGGGTAACTCCTCCCGGACTTGATGTGAGAAACCTAAGACTTGCAATTCCCACCTCCTAGACAGAACTTCAGTATCCACACTCCTTTGTACATGTCTCATGGGCACCGCATACGGCACAGGTCGTGCACCTCCGAGCTCCCAAACTGTGGGTAATCCTGCTGCTGCTGCTGTTCCCGGTGCTTGGACTGGCTCTTCTTGGAGGAGCGCTTTGAGTGCCCCTCACTGGCCAGGACGTTGTTCGGTGGCACGGCAGCAGCCGGCGGGTTCAATATTGCTGGAGGCGCCGCTGATGGTGGACAGCGATGCTGGACGTTGATGGTGTGCGTCTTGGTTTCGGTTGAGCTGCTGCCTGTTATGTTTATTCTGAGAACGGCTTCCTTGTCCCTGGTGTCTTCGCACCACCAGTTCTGTGGTATTCCATCCACAAACTCTTCCTGCGTGTAGAAGTCTTCGTGATGGAGTGTAATCTCCACCGTTTCACCTGGTTTTATAAGACCGATCGCTGGTTGCACCTGTGTGATATAGTAAATCAGCAACTGAAAAAAAAATGATACAACAAAAGAACCTATGACAAACAGTAGATCAACTGCTTCCTGACATCAGAAAGTACTTCTGTGTCATATTCAGTCGTAAATTCTGGTCATATCGGTACATGTAGGCAGAATGGCAATATCTTAACTTGGTGGCTATGAATTAGTCATAAATGAATCAAAAGTTCTAGGTGTTGCCTTGCGTAATCCAGACTAGAGCTCTAATAACAAGAGTTCACAGCAGCGCTTACCTCGAGCCAAAGTGGAAAGCCAAATGATGCCCTTGGAAGAAGCTCTGATTTAGTTCCATCCTCCTTCTTGATTGTCTGCCCGTCACATAGGATTTCGAAAGCTGCTTTGCTTGTTTCACATTTATTGGTAATTTGGAAGACAATATTCTCCTGATTCTCCAGCGTGATTTCGCTTATACTAACTGTAGTTTCTGGAACAAAACAAGCTTCTTGGAGCAAAGAACGTACTTTCTCATTTGATTCGATTATTTCTCCATACTCTTGCCTTCTTATTAACTCATCTACTCTTGCAATATCAACGCTGAACGTACACCTCACAGGTTTATGGTCACTCTCTGTGACTTCCATGCATGCCACATACCTATCAAGAAAGAAAAAATCAGTATGGGTCAAAGGAATTATTGATCATCTGAAGGAGAAAGAAGAATCGCAATAGTATCTCACGATGTAATCGAAGCAACTACAGGGCACTCTAATGAGCATTCAGCTACTGACACAGAACGGCTGTCACGATATAGCACTCTATCACACCAAGCAGGTATCCGCTTCTTCTCACCCGAATCATACCCTACATGGCAGTTGATAATCAGTTTTTAGCACTAGTGATGCAAAACAATAAACAGAATTTACTACATTAGTCAGGAGCAGAATTAGATCATCAGTTGATTAGGGAAAAGAAATAGAAACTTGCAAGCAGCATCAGGTACATACCTCCGAGACCTGGCTGGTGCTTTTGGAACTTGTATGTTGGAGGAAATTTGATTATACCTTCACGCATTCCTTGAAATACCTTTCCAGCTTTCATTTCTGCTCGAAGCTGGTCCTTCTCTCTTAGCCAATCGAAGCTTCTTTGTGAAACCATGTCCCTTGCTTCATCATATGTGATACTGTGAAGCCGGTAGTTGAAATCACCGAGAAATACAACCATATCAGCTTCAGCCAGATCAGGCCTTACTTCTTCAACCTGATTTCCATTGACCTGACATCACCAGAATATCTGGACATCAGTATAATTCATTGGTATATATCAATAGCTTAAAGTTTAGATTGCACATACATTTACTGTTCTGTGCAACTGGACAGATGTAGCAGAAGCTGCATCACAACAAAACCAAAGGATTATGACTTACGGAAAAGCTGAGGAATTAAAACAGTGTTTGCAACACCTAACGTTGAATGGAGAAAATACATAAATCTTAAAGCTCATTGACAAAAAAAAAAACTTCATAAAATGTGAAAAGACGAACATGTGGATCCATGTGGTTTGTTGAAAGCCATTGTCCTGTAAATGTGGTCAAAGTCAGCATTTCGTCGGCTCACGGCTTCCAGATGTGCAGCAAAATGATTGCTCACAAAACACATTTTCCGATCATATACCCTTATTCTTAATCCTACACCACCCTGCAGGAAATGAAATGCCATCACATCAAGAAAAAAACGAGACCTGGGAAGTATGACTTAAAACATGGAACAAAATATAAAACAGAGTACTAATGACTACTATGTATTGCTGCTTCATGCAGATTTTCTTTCTCTATTTCAGAGAGCCGTTATGTAACCATCATTAGAATAAGTTCCCAACACAAGATATCCAGATACCCTCAAGTACTGAGGGCAAAGGAGCCCCAAATATTTTCTAGAGAAGTGACTATGGTGGCTTCAACTTTCAATTTGCCATGTTTGGTTAACTCGTCAATTTTATTTTTGAGGAACTAATTCGTCAATTTTAATCCTCTTAAATGAACAATTACCAGTTATTTATAGCAGCTGTAGATAAGATCATAACATTAGAAAATGGAAAGCCAGCGGGGGAAGTGAATGCATGTACATCTATATGATAATGTACCTTATTGCCGATAGCACGTCGAAGACCACATGGCACAGCAGCAGCCTCAGCATCACCAACATATGGCTTAAGGCTCTTTCTTGCCCTTGAAAAGTTAATATTTTTCCATGTCATGTATATGACATGAGAATGGTAATTAAACAAACAGTTAATAAACAACTTATCATTATGTGAAACGAAATTTGTGGTTTAATTCTTAAGGTCACAAGCTAATACCATGCAGCAATAAGCAATGCAGCCAACTGTCGAGAACCAACACGGTAGAAAGATGTCCCCTCATCAAGCGCTTTGCCAATATTGTCTATCCACCATTGCCCATTTGCACTGCCCTCAAGTCCTACCTAGAACCATGAAAAAGAAATGTTGAATCCAATTATGATGTACAGTACTTAAATACAACACTGTAATGACATAAAACCATGTGATAGAGTTGACTTCTGAATTACACCACAGACGGAAAAGAGGAATGAAATATGTTTGTCTCTAACAAAAAGAAAATTCTTATCTGTAACGTCAATAGCTCAACAGCTATTTTTTTCGGTTTTATCACTCATCTAACAGATATAATGACAACTTGCAAGTCACATTTCTCTCAAAATTGCATAATGCAATATTCATTAAATTTGAAAATGTATATAGTTAAGTCATAAGAAACAGTAGGGCATAATAATAGTGCAGCATGACTGGCTACCAAAATCCTAGTTACTGGAGAAAATGAAAGAGGAACAACGTAATGAATAGATATAGCATCGTTTAAAGCAACAACCAAATGACTGATTGAATTGAATGCAACAGCTGGCGGTGAGATTAAGCATCTTACAGTTTCTTTTACTGCAGAAATGGCAAGAAATCCTGCACCCATCTCAACCTCTTGTAATCCAACAACAACCAACCCTACATCAGATGATACACTACCCAACCATGATCTAAGTGATTCAGCAGATGCTTTCCCTTGTGCTACATTCCAACTTCCCACCATTATGTTTATCTTCTCCATTCTAGTGTATGACAGCTCTCTGTTAGACAGTTCAGTACGGATAATATCATCAAGAGGTCCAGGAGAATTCAGTGGCCATCCCCGAATACCACCGTGATGCGCCAGTGTGTAAATGTAAGAACCACCAATAGCCATCCTTATGACTGGACAACTATGCCCGGTCCATCCTGCAAGAATGTTACCTTCGGCATCCATGACTTGAATCGTGCCACTGGCATAGCCCACCCACACCCTTTCTCCGAGTGCCTTTATACACTGCACTGAAGACGTATGGTGCTGGAATTCTTGCACTCGCATCCCATTCCCATCCCACTGAATAATGGCGCCATTCGTGCATCCTGACCAGATTGTGCCGTCCATTACTTGAGCCACTGCTCCTGTTCTACGGTTATCTTCAACAAAAGTTCCCTTTGTTGCAACCCTGCGCACCGCATCGGCTGCTCCTATTAAAGCATCCCTAGATTTCTGGAAGAAGTTCAAAGAACCTTGCGACTTGTCCTTTTTTGAAGGTTTTGCTTTAGGGTTAACTTCTTCCTCCATAGGTTGTTCTGTCATGGCTGGTGTCTCTAACTTCGCTGACTCAACTTGGCCATCCATCCCAAATACTTTAAGCAACTCCCTTGTACGAGCATCCCTGCAGCAATTAGTTCAATAGCATTGATAGGTTAAGTCAACTACTGAGCAGAAATGGCAATCTAACTAACATTTCATCTATGTTTCTGAAGGCATACCAGAGAGCAAATGTCATGCTTGTCACAGTCCAAACTTTAGCCCGGGAATGATCAGCTAGCATGTGTTTCACATCTGAAGCGGGCAAGGAGCAAACATTACCAACCGTGCAGTGGTTTCTGAGGTCAATGTAAGCTCTCTCAACCAACAAAGCAGCCATATGTCTCTCTTCTGGTGATAATGATAGGGACTTGGCAATGGCATCGTATGGCCACGCCTTTATGACCCCACCCTCGGAACCCGACCATATCTCACCTGATAATTTCAAAAGATGCATACATTTTTGTCAGAACTCTTGAATTCGTAGTTGACATGCAGTGATGGCAATAGTGAGTTTGTGACAACAGCAATGCATTGTCATTGCAATGAAGATCGAAGATGGCATGCTCACCATAGGAAGTGACGACCATGGAGAGCACGGGCGTCCGGCCATAGGCCTGCCACGTGAGGGCTTCCCTAAACACTGGCGCGTTGTTGTTTCCCCCGGTGTGACTGCTCCCCCCAACGCTCCCGCCGCCGTCACCTGCACCAGCAGCCGGGGGCGCAGGCGCCGTGGCAGCCACGTCGAGGTCCATGCGCCACGATCGGATCCTCCCGTCCTTGTGCCCCGTCCACAGCAGGCGGTTGGCCCTGTCGACGGCGACGCAGAGCGCGGGCGGCGCGGGCACGCCCTCGCGGAACGGCGCGCTCTCCTCGTCGCCGCGGCGCGCGCCGGCGCCCCACTCTGCGAACACCTCCTCGAGCGCCCACACCCTGATCCCGGACTCGGCCCCGGCCCAGAGCTGGCGGCGCTGCGGCTCGGCGGCGAGCGTGCGGAGGAAGGACCCCGCCTGCGTCTCTCGGAGCGGGTGGGGCCGCACCTCGAGCGGGGGCGGGCGGCCCGGGTGCATGGCGGCGCGGAGCGGGACGCGGAAGATGCCCTCGCCGCCCCCCGCGCCGACGAACTCCGGGAGGGTGCCGCTGCCGCCGCCGTACTCGGACATGGCGCGCTCGAGCGTCATGGAGCCCTCGCTGGCGCCACCGCCGCCGGAGCGGCGGGAGCCGGAGGAGTAGGAGGCGCTGGGGTGGTGCTGGTGCGGCGGGAGCGGCGGGTGGTAGCCCGCGTGCGGGCCCCCGGCGGTGGGGTCGTGGTGGAGCGGGTAGTTGAGGGAGTGGGAGACGGGGAGGATGTGCTCGTCGTCGAGGCTGTGGTTCCGCAGCGCGGCGCGGCGCGCGGACGCGACGTCCCGCGACAGCGGCTGGCTGTAGGAGATCCCGCGGCGCTGCGGCGGCGGGGCCCGCGACACCGGCAAGTCGTCGTCCGGCTCCATGGCGATCGCCCGCGCTCCCCCGGCGATCGGCCGGCCGGTGCGGGTGCGGGTGCCTGCCTGCTGCGTATGCGTGCCTCGTCGCGCGCGGGCTGCGGGTTTTTTGGCGTTCGGCCTGGGCGTGGAAAGGGGAGCGAGAGGGATAAGACGGCCAGAACCGGTCAAGATGGGGAGGGAGAAGAGCGCGGCGAGTTCGGCGCGGGAGTGAGAGGTCGGGGTCGGAGGGAGGGAGGGAGGAGGAGCCGAGGACGGCGGGCCGCGAAGAGAGAGAGAGAGAGACGCGAGCCGGCTGGGTGGGCCGTGTCTCTCTCGCTGCGGATGGTCGCATGGACCGGGCCCGGAGCCAACGGCTACGAGCATACGACATCACCGCGGTACACAGTCACATTTGTCAGTGCAGGTCATGCTGGGCCGTTGGATCCATACAGGCCCGGGCAGCAAATAATGTGCTCCTGATAGTTTCCTGTTATAGTTGGTGGCGTAATGATATCTCATCTGCGTTGAACAAAATCTAAGTGTGGTTTGGTACTTTGGTTGGAGAAATGGTAAATAAACGAGAACTAAACAGCAGCGTGTTGTTTGTTTGTTTCTCCGATTCTCCTCTTCCTCTCCACGCTCCACCTTCCCCTGTCCTTCCACCCCCACAGAGGAAATTACGAGGCGCATGAAACAAACGTGTTTAATAGAGATTGGATTGCACCGCAATTAGATTACGGGCCAAAAATACCAAACCAAACGAACACATTGAGTTTGACCCAAATACAACAAAATCAAATTAGTTTATTAAATTCGCCATGGAATATGTATTGGCAGCGTGTTGCCGAGTTCATTTGGTATCATAAATGTTTATATTTTTCCCTATAAAATTGGTTTAGTTAAAAAGTTAGATTTATGAAAAAAATCAAAAGACCTACGTTTCAATCAAAATGAAAGGAGTATCTTTGGCCCAACAAAATCGTGTATCTTCAGCCAGGGCCAATTTTCAACGAGAGGCCATGACAAATGCCCAATTGCTCACAATGCCGGGACATCTGAAGCGCCTTTCAGGCTGCGGACAGCACCTCTTGTCAGGATTATAGTATTCAGGAACAGCCCTACCTCACCCATCGGAATCAACGGTGACACTACTGCAAAACAGCTGTTTCTCCACACTCTCCAAAACCACGAACTGCGAGGTTATTTCACACATGATGCATATATCACGTGAAGCAACTAACAACATGGCTCGAATTATGGGCAAGCTGCATTGAGCCATTGACACATTATCTCAAGGAAGCAATGGAGGGCAAATGGTGGCCTCAACTATAACTTGACATCTATCTTAGGAAAATTGGTTCTGTAGCATTAAAAAATATGACGACTTCCGAAAAATACCACCAAAAGCGTTCGCCTCCGTAAAATACCACTGAAAGCTGCAAACGTTATTGAAAAGTCCCATTCCGTTATATTTGCCATAGAAATCTATCTTTCATCGGTTTTCAGCACATAACACGGACATGAAATGACTTATCTATCCTGCCTACTGAATCCTAGAAAAAATTGCCTCCAAGCGGCCTTATCCGCACGCGCGACTCCCCTCCCGAGCTCCTCTCCCCTCCTTGAGCGCTCCCGCCGCCCTGCGCCTCCGCCCCCACCAGCAACGCCGCCCTGTGCGGCCCTCCCCTCACCGGCTACGGCCGGCCTTCCCCCTCCTGCGGCACTGCCCCTGCGAGCCACCAAGGATGCGCGGGGTCCCCAAGGCGGGTGCCCTTCACGCGCGCGTCTGCAGGGCCGGCCCCCTCCAGGGGCGGCGCGCAAGCTCTGGCCACCACCTGCCCTCCGGTGTCCACCTGCTTCATCCCGAGCGCCATCCCCTCTTGCTGCTCCTCCATTCCGGTGTTCTCTCATGCATCCACTTGAGATCCACGAGAAGGGTAAGAGTCAAACCCCAGGTCGCCCTATCTCTGTTATTGCAAATGGTTCCTGTATGGTTGATAGTAGATCAGTTGTATTATTGAAACTAGATGCGAGGTGGCGCGCCACGGACGCCTTGATGTGCTTGGCCTGGGATGGCGACGGGAACGGGCAGCGGAAGTACCTGCATGGCGTGGACGCCAAGGTCGCCGGTGATGACACGATGCTGCTCGGGCTCCCCGCCCAAGGGCTGCCCGCCGCCGTCGACCGGGCTAGCGTTTTCCCTGTCTTGCTCTCGCGCGGCATACCCGCCCGCTCCGCCTCCCGCCCCCTCTCCCTACCTCCGCCGCGTCTTCCACCACGACCGTGATGCTGGTCGCCGCCGCCCGCATCAACGCCGTGCACCTTCCGCGGCGGATGGGAGAAGAACAGAGGAAGGCGAAGGGGTCCACAGTTCCTCCCCTCTTTTAACCCGCCCCACGTGTCGCTTGCAAGCCGATCCCACGAGTTAGGAGGCCACGTCAGCGTCCAGCATGGCGAAACCACTATGCAAAACCACTAGAGGGGGTTAAGTGCACGGGATTTGATACAACAGGGTGTTAAATATCTAGTTTTATTGTTTGTGGTGGGGGGGGGGGGGGGGGGGTTAAGTGCTCCGACCCCAATAGTTAGGAGGCGCATCATAAGCTAGGCCTTGAAAAAGGCTGCTGCTGTGTTGTATTATCTAGTGCAAAATAGTCCGATCCTAAATTAGATCTTGTTGGAACCGTTGATGTACTGCAATAATCATGTATTGCACTGTTGGTATGCTGAAACTAGACTAGGTTCTTCTTGTTTTTTAAGACATGAAACACAGGCTGTATGCTCTTGGATTTGTTAACATGAAGCACCCGTTGCTGTTGGTAATATTCAGTGCATTTGTTGCTATGGAGAGTGTTTTTGTGTTGAAATGGTGCAAGTATGAGCCATGTGCTTGTTTCTTATGTGTTGTGCGTGTTTCATATTCCTTTATAACGGTTTGAGGGTATTTTGGTCCAAGTTAACATAGTAGCAGGCGAAATCTAATAGATTGGCATTTTCAGGTAATGTTTGCAGCTTTCAGTGGTATTTTACGGAAGTCGTCATCTTTCAATTTTACAGAACCAATTTTCATGTTCCCTCTATCTTAAGTTCACACTTCGCAGCACGTCACACTCCACAGCACGATTCCGGCCACTATGAACGCCCACCAAACACAGTAAAACCTTGCCATGTATGGTCGTCCAGTCGCACGCCGCTGCAAGGCCCCTCAACATCTAACCTAGCTGTGAAGGGAACTTTCCCTTCGAAGTATCTTTTAATTGCCTCGAGGTAGCACTTGGCAGGATTGCTGCGACCACGACGACGCCACCGGCAAGAACAGCAAGTGGTGTCCAGTGTGAGGCATTCAAGTGACGTCGCGGTCTCAAGAACATGGTTTGCTAGCTCCAGCAGGCTCTTCGCAGGGTAGAAGCAGATGATCTCCGCACGCTTGAGCTTCCCATATCGGTGTTCTGGCATCTGACATGGATGGGGAGATCGCCAGAAAACAAGCCATGCCGCACAGGAACCTCCGTTACCTGAGCATGGCAAATAAAAACAGAATATTTAACTATTATTTACCACTCATAGCAATTAGCAGGGTCACCTTAACCCCTCTCACAACACCCCTTCTCACAGTGGCAAATCCTTAGCCATTCACCCCCTCATTGTGGGCTAATGGCAATTAGTTAATTGTCTAATCCATCTGTCAGGCACTAGATATCTTTGCAAGTTGAGAAGGCACTTACATGTATACGCAGGATGAAAGTCTCCAAGGCAGGAGAAGCATCAAGAAATGAAGCCAGGGAAAGATAATCATAGACCAGGCCATGGGTCTCTCCAGGAACGCAAATATTTAGGTACTTCAGCTGGGAGAATTTGCTGTGCACGCTTGGTCAACTGCCCATCTGCATAATGTTCCAGAATCCAGATTAGTTGTATCTCTATCATTATACGCATAACTATAGTAGTCATTTAGGCACAAGTCTCAGGGGATACCTCGCAAATCGAATCTATGGTAAGAGCTTCAAGATTTGGCAGGATGGTCGGAAGCTGCATATAGTAGAAGGCCTTGAAACATAACATTTCTAATTTTTTCACATGCAATGCTTCTCCAAGTGAGATATGTACATGGTGGTGGAACCATTCAAAGCACAAACTGGACAAATTTGGAGCTTCACTCTTTATCACTTGCAGGTTGTGGCATGCAGCCACATTCAGGCAGCTGAGCCTCAGCAGCACACGGGGTATCTTCAGGCAAATTATCTCCAAGCAATATGCGAGTTCTAACTTCTCCAAAGCAACAGAATCTGGAAGAAGGCGCCCTAACTCGTCCCCAGTAATACTCGCATTATACAGATGCAGCTTCTTCAAGCTTCTGAAGCACCTAAGTCTGACTGTTGGACGAAAGGCGCAGAAGCTCAGACGAAGATACCGGATTGAGTTTCCACTCTTGCCAGATAAAAGTGACAATGGTAGGTTATACTTAATTGAATTGGTCGCAAGTATAAGTCCTTCGATCCCCAATGTAAGAGCAAGGTGAAGCCAACTATCAAGATGACAGGAACTGATATTGTAATAGCTATACATGGCAAGCTGAAATGTCTTCAAGCCAATGCCAGAGTGCTGCTTCAAAATATGATAAACTATTTTGGTGAAATCCCTGGATATTTATCATAGCTTCCTTTCAAGCCTAAAGTTTCGGCACTGAAGCAGAGGTTGGGACGACATCTCCAGGAATTCAGAAATGCATGAGACACGCAGGCAGCACGGGCGGCATCCCTAAGTGGCAACAGAGAATGTATGTGATACAAGATGTCCTGCATGCATATGCACGTGATAGTTTGATGATGGAACTGTAAAAGCTAGTTGTTACTTCAGTTGAGAACAAAAACATTAGGGACACAGAACATTCTATCTGAGGAGCTCTGTGCATTTAGCAATGCAATGTTCACTGCATTACAGAGGTAGAAACTGCATATAGATGCAATTACAATAGGCAGACTGACAATCGTACAAGAGTAGGGCAAGTTTTTCGTAAAATTGTAGTTTATGGCTAGTTCTAACTAATGGTCAACAAATTGGTTCCTGTGCAGTTCTCTCAACCAAGAGACATGGAGGTCAAGACAATCCACCAGCTAAGAATTTAGCATGGTACAAGTGAAACATCACGAGAACACCGGATTCTTTTAGCCAAAAGGATGTTGCCGGATAAGAACACTAAGTTCAAAGGACAGCGCAAACTTTAAGAAATAAGAAAACCTCAACAAAAGGATTGTCTGCCATGCATGCATCAATAAAGAAATGTATCATTTGTTCGTGCATACTGTGAAAAAAATTCCTGCAGGTCTTTTTTTCACTTTGCATGGTTATGCTAATCATATGCTTTACAAACATTACATTTTATAGAGAACGAGTGCTAGCTCAGTCGGTCGTGTCGCTGGTGTGCGAACGGCTAGGCGTGAGTTCGATCCCCTAGGATCGCTCGCGTTTCTCACCGGGGCATGTCCCCAGTATTAAATTTCGTTGCCTCTCTCACGTGTGGAACCACGAAGGGATTGCGACGCGCCCATCACCTACGAAGTCTTCCGGTGATCTCAAGGACGCGGTTCTGGTCTGTATTTAGTTGTAGGTTTGTTTGTACATGCGTGCGTGTGTTGGGTGGGTGTGCGTGCATGTATAAATAAATGCTACGGCTGTACCTAGATGAGAGAGGCTTCAAACGTTTGATATATTTTAGTGGACACCTGTGGAGGGAGACATGTAAAAAAAATATCTCAATAATTTGTCTTCCCAAGTTCAAATTTGTGAAGTTTGAGCAGTTGGCTTGATGCCAATGTGCAGTATTGGCGTACCTCAGGAAGCGTGGGCTCTGAATTTCTCGTTCTTTTGCCTTTGCACGAGTCGTAATCTTGTTCTTTGCCAACTTTGGCAATTATCATCCTGTTCGGAGGGTGAGCCCTCTGTCGCAGAAGTGCAATGCATCATGGTTACTACTGTTACTACAGATTTCAAAATTCAAACAATTGATAACCGAAGAAGAGCAACGGCATCAAACACAAGAAACTTCATATCTGGCAGGGCACATACATGGTTTTTAGGGTCCCAGGGTCAAGCGTCAGACCATATGCATTGCAAACAGGATCGCACATGTAATTTGTCTACAGCAGAAGGCAGAGCAACAAAGGCAGGGATCTAATCTGTTTACACACGAACCAACTTTTTTGGAAAATAAGGTGTGTGCGACTTTACTGTAACGACCTCAAACGTGTTTCCACTTTACACCGCTCCATTGCCCGTCCAGACGAAGCCCAGCTCCGGGCCTCGGCCATGGGTGATGAGGCCACGACACCCAAGAGGCGGTTGCCGGTGGAGGAGAACGAGGACGCGGGGCCCGACCTCATCAGCCGCCTCCCGGACAACGTCCTCGGCGACGTTGTCACGCTGCTCCCCACCGTGGACGGCGCCCGCATGCAGGCCCTCTCCCGGCGGTGGCGCCTGCTGTGGCGCTCGGCGCCGCCCAACCCCAAGGCCCGAGTCGCCGCCTCCCCGAACGAGGGCGCGCGGCCGCCACCCTCGTTGCCCACCGCGGCCCCGCTCGCCGCCTTGCGCTCAACTGGGACGCTTGCTCCGATGGCTTCCCCGCCATCGACGGCTGGCTCCCGTCGTCTACCCTCGACGGCCTCTGGGAGCTCAAGCTCCACTACAACGCCTGTCGATGAGGAGCGGACGGCGGCGCCGCAATTTTGTTTTTGCCCAAACTGCCCGAGACAATGACATGTGGGTCCTAGCGACACGTCGTCAGGCCGCA
This sequence comes from Panicum hallii, assembly GCF_002211085.1. Taxonomy (NCBI): domain Eukaryota; kingdom Viridiplantae; phylum Streptophyta; class Magnoliopsida; order Poales; family Poaceae; genus Panicum; species Panicum hallii. The sequence continues at coordinate 46,725,839 of NC_038043.1, read as the reverse complement.
GGACACGTCGACATGGTGACATGGCGCCACGTAGGATAAAACTGGGTGGAATGGCCTCGGGGAGGTCAGTTGCCTAGTTTTCGCAGTCCGAAGAGCCCAAGTAACCGGTTTTTGAGTCCAGGGTGCAAACGTGAACTCAGCCCATAGTCTAGGGAGGTAGAAAGGATTTTTTTTAAAAAAAAAGGGCCGTAGTGACTGGCTTTGGTACGGCCCGACCTCAAGGGTTTAGATGCAGCCTCTTCAAGCTTTTGAAGCAACCAAGTCTAACTGTTGGACGGAAGGCGCATGACTTAAGATAAAGATACTAAATCGGCTTTTCACTCTTAGTAAAAAGTGACATTGGGAAGTTATACTTTGAAGTCGTTGAAGAGGTCTCAAGGATGAGTTCTTCAATAACCAATGTAAGTACAAGGAGAGCCCCCCCTGGCTCCCGCAGGCGAAGGGGGGGCTCCTTCGCGCCGCCGCCTCTAGCCCCCGCCGCTTCCCTTCCGGAAGCCCAACTGCCGGCGAGGAAGGCGGCGGTGGGGCAAATCGGTCGGTGGGGGGCTCAGGTGCCGGGGCGGGACGACGCTTGGGCCCTAGCCGGATGGCGCGCTGGAGCTTCGTCGGCGTGGATCCGGCCCAGCAGTGGGCGGATCCAACTTTCTGCGCCACCGGATCTGCCGCCCCGGCCCTCTCCGGCACGCGTGGTGGGTTGGTGAGGTGTTGCGGTCTCGGTGCGTGCGACGGCAGGTCCTGCTATTGTGCAGCGTGAGGTGCGGCGGCGCGTGATGGCGGTGCTGGCCGACGGCGAGTGCGACAGCGGCCTCGACGCGGGCCGTGAGGAGGAGGAGAGTCCTAATGCGCGTCGCCCACTCTGCTGTTGGGCGGTACCGGGGCGATGGCAGCGCCGGTGGCGCGGCCGTCGACGAGGAGGTGGAGGGGCAGCGGCGCGCAACGGCCTTGATGCTCAGTGAGCGAGGATGTGGCGAAGGAGGAGCGGCCCCTGAGGTGGTGCAGGAGTGCACCATGTGCAGGGCGTGCGCAACAGAGGTGGAGGTATGCGGCGTGGCGAGTGGAGGCGCGGTGACGGCGCTGCCCCGGAGGGGCTGCCATGGCTATGGTCTGGGAGTGCTGAGCCGTGAGCGTGCAAGGGGGTTGGGATGCTTCGGGCGAAAGCTCTCGCTGGTGTTCTTGCCAGTGGATATAACGGCGGCGCCTTTGACTACGTGCCCTCCTTGGAGGCATCATCTCTAGAGAACCAATTTGACTTTGATATTGCCGGTCCTTCGGTCATGGTTGGCAACAACCAACGACGGCAAGTCCGCCGCATGGCAAGCTGGAAGGGTGTTGCTGAGCCCACAGGGAGGCCTTTATGGTTATGGTAGCGGCCGGAGGTTGGTGCATGTTTGTCAGTTGTGGCTGCTTGCAGCGGACCGTTGCGGCTGGCGTTGTTTGGCAACGGTCAGTGCGGTGTGGGACTGCGTCGGAGGATGGCACTTGCGGCATCAACATCGTGGGACGAGTTGGCTTGCAGCGGACCATGGCAGGTCGCTCAGCTAGGCTGGGCTATCCGGTGTGGTACATCGTCGGAAGATGCCGCAAGCGACTACTCTGGTTCACTGACATGGCAACGGAGGTCTTGTGCGCGGGTGAAGTAAGGAGGCGAGGTCGACCTGTGACAGCGGCTCAGCTGTTTGATGGAGTTCTGGGGTTGCGGAGCAACATTGCTCACCACCCTGACGGCAACTTTTGAAATGGATCCGTGGCATGGAGTGCTGAGGCGGACGTGGCGAAGCCCCCATGTGCGGTGATTCTTCGAGGTGACGAGAGGTGGAGTCCAATGGGCGGATGTTGCGAGGCCCCACGCGTTGTGTTCTCGTGGTGGCGACTGCGAGGCAGCCTGTGAGAGGTCCGGATTCAATGGTCTCACTGTGTCAGGTGAAGGATGGTGTTGCAGCGGCACTACGGCTGAGACTACGGCTGAGGATCCCACATGGCGGTGGCCTTCTTGGTGTGGTGCAGTCTACTTTTGTCGGTTTTCCTATCGACGCAAAGTCACGCTGCAGGTTTCGGCGATTACGTGAGCGTGTTGGTGGGTGCCGCGTCCGATGGGGCAGTGTTGGTGTTTGTGGTCCGTGTCGATATTCTAATCTGACCGAGCAGATTTATCTCGTGGAGTTGCGATGTACGGCTTGCGTCGATGTCCCTATCCGACCAACCTGCCTGGTTTGTGTTGAGTCCTTCTCAGCGCGCGTTGATGCCCAATCCAAAGAGGGATCTAATTTGTTTGCACGAATCAACTTCCTGCGCAATGACATACTGTATAACTTTTTTTGCTGTAAATACCCGAAAACTTGTTAAAAGGGGAGAAAATATCTCAAGTTCTCGACTCCAGAAAAGAATCGCAGAGACGAAAATTAGTCGACCATGGCAGTATCCCCCAAGTGTTGTCAGCACACGCATGGAGACCAGAGATCCAAAATCGGGAGTCCGGCCGAGGGAACTAGAAACCGCACCGGCTTAGTCGTTTCCAAAGAATGGGAAAGGGTAACCGCACCGTCTTGGAATCGCCGCTGTGGCCGTCGTCTCTGCCGCCGGCGCTGCATGACCACGAGCAGATCGCGAGATCCCAGTCACACTAGTACTTATCAAGGCGCGAGGGAAGAAGGTAAGCGGGGAGGAGATTACGTCGAGCCGCCACCGCCGACTCGGGCACTCGGCTGCGCCTGCGGGGGAGTGGGCTGGCCTTCCCGCGAGAAAACGTTTTGGCCCGCAACGACCTAGGCTTGCCACAGCCCAAACTGTTTTTTCTTACTCCAACCATTCCGCGACAATCTCATGGGCCGTCTATGGACATGATACCTTTTGACAGCTAAACTTCAACAGCACGGCGCCGGGTGCATGGCCCCTCAACATCTAAACTTGCAGTGGTGGCGACTTTCCCCTCGATATATGTTCCGAGATAGCCACTAGAAAACACGCGGCACTCCCGTTCATGAATATGGCAATTACCCTTTAAAAAATAATGGCAGTTACGAGTAATTCTACCATTCCAACTTAATTTTAAATTATAGATCATTTTGATTATTTTAAATTTTTTATATATAACTTTTGTTATGCATCTAGATGTACGGTATATCTAAATATGTAGAAAAACTATGTATCTAGATTTATTAAAATAATTTACCATTTGAACAGAGAGAATACGTTTTAAGTTTATGCACGCATACACACACCCCACGTAGCATTGCATAGTCAAACATGTAGGCTTGTGATAATTGGACAGTTCAAGAAAGAGCACAGCCAGCATAACACATTTCATCAGTAATAAATACCACATCTAATAATGACTAGAGCCAGAGCACCGGCCGGTGCAAGGCCACCGAACATCTAACCTAGCTGTGGAGGGAACTTTCCCCTCGATGTATGTACCGATAGCCAAGAGGTAGCACTTGCCAAAATCTTTGTCACCAAACTTGCACGAACAGTAGTTGGTGCCCAGCGCAAGGCATCCCATAGAAGTTGCAGACCGAAGAAGGTGGCGTGCTAGCTCCAGAAGGCTCTTCGCGGGGTAGAAGCCGTCGATCTGCACACGTTTGAGCTTCTCATTCCCGTGCCTCGGCATCTCACGTAGATTCGAGGGATCTCCGGAGAACAAGCCATGTTTCAAATGGCTCTCTGGTACCTGACACGAGCAATCAGAGACACTTTAACCCGGCCGTCTGTCCGTTAATCCCAATTTCTTTGCAAGATGAAAAGTTACTTACATGTATACGCAGGATTAAAGTCTCTAAGCAAGGAGAAGCATCAAGAAATAAAGCCAGAGAAAAATAATCATAGACTGGGCCATGGGTCTCTCCAGGAATACGAATGTTCAGGTACTTGAGCTGGTGGAATTTGCTATGCAAACTTGGTGTGCTGGTCATCTGCATGAAGATTCCAGATTAAGGTATATATATAATGGCTGCAGTTTCATTATATGCATCTCTCTTGTCTGCAGTCACTTTAAGTCTCAGGGCATACCTTCTTAGATAGCGAATTTATGGTAAGGGTTTGAAGACTTGGCATGATGGTTGGAAGCTGACCATGATGAAAGGCCCCAGAACCAGATATTTCTAGTTTTTTCACATGCAGTGCTGGTCCAAGTGAGATCCGTACGTGGTGGATCCATCTAAAGCAGCAGCTGGACAGATTTGGAGCTTCACTCTCTATCACTTGCAGACGGCTGCAGAAAACCACCTCCAGATAGCTGAGCCGTAATAGGACGCGAGGTACTTTCAGGCATTTTATATTATTGCAAAATGAGAGTTCCAACTGCTCCAGGGCAAAAGAGTCAGAGAGAAGGTGCCCTAGCTCGTCCCCGGTAATACTCAAAAAAATGCAAATGCAGCCTCTTCAAGCTTCTGAAGCAACCAAACTTGACAGTTGGATGAAAGGCGCAGAAGCTCAGACTAAGATACCGGATTGAATTTACATTCTTAACAGATAAAAGTGACAACGGGAAGTTATACGTTGGAATCATTGAAGTGGTCGCAAGGATGAGCTCTTCAACCCCAATGTAAGAGCAAGGTGAAGCCAACTATCGAGATGACAAGAGTTGACATTGTTACAACCACGCATATCAAGCTGAAATGTCTTCAAGCTAATGCCAGAGTGCTTCTTCAAAATGTGATAAACTATTCTGGTAAAATCGCTGGATATTTTATCATCTCCATACAAGCTTAATTCCAATCCCAAATCTTCCACAATGAAGTAGAGGTTGGGACGACACCTCTAGGAATTCAGAAATACACGAGACACGCAGGCAGCACGGGCGGCATCTCTAAGGGGCAATAAAGAATGTATCATGTATACGATACAAGAGGTCCTGCGTGCATGAGCATGTGATAAATGTTTGATGACGGAACTACTACCTCCATCCCAAATTATAATTCGTTTTGGCTTTTCTAAATATATATAGGAACATATAACATTATAACTAACATTCTACCTGAGGTGTTAGAAAACTAGGAACATATAACATTCTAGCTAACATTCTACCTGAGGTGTTCTGCGCATAGTAACACCATGTTCACTGCATTATGGAGGTAGAAAATGCTTAGGGATGCAATTACAGTAGGTAGACTGAGCACAAAATAAGAGTAGGGTAAGTTTCTTGATGACTATTTCTAACTAACGACCATGTTAACATGTATCAGTTCATGCCTAATGTGAAAAACAAAATGCCTTGAGGTCCCGTTTTTCTCTTTGCATGGCTATGCCAATCATACACCTTACAAACAGTGCATTCTATTTTAGTGTGCAGATGTGGAGAAACGCATGTCAAAAAACCATATCAACATTTTTTTTGAAAGAGAAAAACCATATCAACAATTCTCCCCTAGTGAAAACTTGTGAAGTTTGAGCAGTCAGCGTGATATTATGAACCAATGAGTTGCATTGGCGTACCTCTGGAAGCGTAGGTTCCGATTATTCAAGTCTTTTGCCTTCCTGAGAGATAGAATCTTGTTCTTTGCCTCCTTGAGAATTGCCATCCTGTTGAGAGGGTAACCCCTTTGTTGCAGCCACTGAAGCGATTGATGATTCATCTGAAGTACAACGCATCATGGTTAGTGGTTACTACTACAGTAAATTATAGACATTGATAACCGAAGAACAGCAATGACATCAAGCACAAGAAAACTTCTTATTTCACATGTAATTTGTGTACCGACGAACTAAAAAAGTCAGAGAGATCTAATTTAGAACGGCTAGAGAGAAGAAAAATTAGTCGATCTCCCCAAGTGTCATCACTGCGATGCATCAAGCTATCAATGATCTACGCGGGAACCTGGGGGGAAACCATAACACGGGAACCTGGGGGGAAACCATACCACGGCCTTGGATTCGCCGCTGTGGCTGCCGTCCCTGCCGCCGCTGCTTCATGGCTACGAGCAGATCGCGAGGTACTAACCCCACTAGACGCCGCGAGGGAAGATCAAGAGGGGAGCAGATCACGTCGGCGCCGCCGCCGACTCGGGCTCTCTCGTCTTCGGCCAACGGGGACGAGAGAGGAGAGACTAGGCTCTCCGAGTACCTCCGCCTCGCGTTCGATCCTTGACGCCGCCGCCAACTCGCCGTCCCGCGAGAAATAATGTTTTGGGCCGCAGTGAGCTGGGCTTGGCACGGGCCAACCGCACCCGCGACAGTCTCATGGGCTGCACATTGGCCTGTCTCGATCAATCATCACATTTAGCGAGTAGCGACAGTCCCCCCACGCTTTAGTGATTGTGCAGGAGGTCGTGGCAGGTGGTTGACTCGGTCGTCGGCGCGGTCAGCTCCGCTCGCCGCCGGTCTCCGAGTCGGACATGCTCCGCCCTCGCGTTTCGCGGTTTCCTACTCCGAACTGATCGCCGAAGAACCGGCTCACGGCGCGCGCAAATAAAAGGCGCCTTGGCCTCCAACTTCTCCGCAGGCCAAGAACGAACACCGCGTTCCAGTGCGCGACGCGACACGTACGACGGCCATGGCTCGCATCCTGCTCGCCGCGTTAGTGGCGTTGCTCCTCGTCGTCTGCCCGTGCCACGCAAGGCCGGCGCCGCACCAGACTTCCAAGCTGGCAGCGAAAGAGACGGCGTCGGTGGACGGCGTCACGGCCATCTACAACTTCGGGGACTCCCTGTCGGACACCGGGAACCTGCTCCGCGAAGGCGGCGCCACCGGCATGCTGCAGCACACCACGAGCCTTCCCTACGGCTCCGCCATCGGCGGCGCCACGGGACGGTGCTCCGACGGGTACCTCATGATAGACTTCCTCACCAAGGATCTCGGCCTGCCGCTGCTCAGCCCGTACCTCGACAAGGGCGCCGACTTCACCCACGGTGTCAACTTCGCCGTCGCCGGTGCCACGGCCCTCGACGCGGCGGCGCTCGCTAGCAGAGGGGTCTCTGTCCCCCACACCAACAGCTCCCTGGCCGTCCAGCTGCAGCGGTTCAAGGACTTCATGAGCGCCACCACGCGGTCCCCGCGGGAGGTCCGCGAGAAGCTGGCCCGCTCGCTGGTCATGGTCGGCGAGATCGGCGGCAACGACTACAACTACGCCTTCTCGGAGAACAGGCCGGCGGCCGGCGGCGCGCACAACCTCTACAACTTGGGCCGCGTGGCGACCGGCGTGGTGGAGGCGGTGGCGCTGGTCCCGGACGTGGTGCGGTCCATCACCGGCGCGGCCAGGGAGCTGCTGGACATGGGCGCGGCGCGGGTGGTGATCCCGGGCAACTTCCCGCTGGGGTGCGTGCCGAGCTACATGGCCGCGGCGAACGAGACGGACCCGGCGGCCTACGACGCCAACGGCTGCCTCGCGGCCCTGAACCTCTTCTCCCAGATGCACAACGTGCTGCTGCAGCAGGGCATCCGGGAGCTGCGCCGGTCGTACCCGGGCGCCACGGTCGCCTACGCCGACTACTTCTACGCGTACGTGCGGATGCTGAGGGACGCCGGCGAGGCGGGGTTCGACGAGGGGGCGCGGACCAGGGCGTGCTGTGGCGCCGGCGGCGGGGCGTACAACGTCGACATGGACCGGATGTGCGGCGCGCGGGGCACGTCGGTGTGCGCGAGGCCCGACGAGCGCATCAGCTGGGACGGCGTGCACCTGACGCAGCACGCCTACAGGGTCATGACCGACTTGCTCTACCACAAGGGATTCGCGTCCCCAGCGCCGGTAGAGTTCCAGCGTCCTTGAAGGAAGATCGGAAGGCGTCCTCCGTTTAGAGTCTAGCTATAGCTTTTTTTTTTAATTTTATGTTATTAGTTCTAAGTTTTAGGTAGTCTGCAATTGTCACATTTGCTTCATTGGTTATACGAGTGCATCTTTTTTCCTCCATATATTATAGTGTTGTTGGGCATATCTTTGTTAGCAAAAAGAAAATCTGAAGAGTAAATTTACGGAGTTTTCACTTGATTTTCTATGGTGGTGATGACTTGGAGATTTGTGCAGCTATTTGTTGGATTTTTGGATGGCTGATTTTTTTTCTTTCTATATCGAGATGGAAAGAGCTGATGTTGTAACAATATGTCATAGATTGCAAGACGGAATGCCTGCTGCGTGATCAGAATGTGATCAACTTTTCTGGTGAAAATCGAAATCCTTTGCCATATTTTATCATCTCCGTACCGTTTTGCTTTCAAGCAGAGTTTCCTTTCGGAATTTGAGGTTAGGATGAAATGTTCAATGGTGGAATTATAGGAGAAATGTAAAGACTTTGCACAGACGGAGGAGAAATGTTCAATGGTAGGTTTCCTTGAGCAGAAAAGAAAGCCATACAGAGAGCAGCATTATATATCTCAGGTGCCCTGCAGAGAGGGAGAAAGATTTTGACGGCGCCCATACTCATTCGTATTAATTTGTCAACAGAAGGTAATTTGTTTTCCCATGTCAAAAGTTACTTTCGAGATTTCCTTCCAACATTTCGGGTTCCGGCAGCCTTTGAAATAAATCTGATGCTTTCATGCTTTCTGACATTCAAATATCAGAAGATTTGAATGACAGAGAAAGCACCATCAGAACATCGGAAACAACAGGTGACAGAGCTGAAGAAAATGTCACAAGGTGTCTACCATTAAGAAGAAAGTTCCTTTGATGCGATGACACAAACTTCATACATTCTGTAAAGAAATGACTAGAGTTATCACTTTTCCTTCGTCAACAGAAACAAGGGCGTGTCCTGTCGCATGAATTGTCAGATAACAAACAGTTAGTAACAATGTAGTATGTATCAGCTACTGGAAGCGAAAATGGTAACAAACAGAAGGGTAATAGCTGTGCTAGAATGCAACTCCATTCCGCTGTTCAATCTGCCAATGCAAGAACCACATCTTCTGACTACCAAGCAACAAGCATAGATACAATTTGGTTTGTATTAATCCACAACATCATGCACTGATGGCTGTCCATGCAAATGAACGAATTGCACAACAATCTTGTTCCTTGCCAAACTACTAATATGGTACTAATTACTAACATAAAGAATAATTCCACACAGTTGTCGTAACAATCCAGCCAGCCAGCATCAAAGAGGACAGATGACTCGTTGCCCCGAATCGAAATTTGTTTGAATACTGATTGTAAGTAGTCACAGTGCACTCAAAAAAAGTAACCTCTTCATCATTAAGTGTATCGAATCAGTCAAACAAGCAAGCACTCTGAGATACAAGAGGAGCTAACTAAGTAATTGGATGTTTCTGACGATGCCCAGTCTCGAGGGATAGTTGCAATATTCTCGGTAAGCCAAAACAGAGAAACACAAGCATCAGGGGAGGGACGCTATTGATCCACCCACCAACCCTCACCGCCCGTCACACCTCCATTGGGGAAGAAGCAGATCAGAATCAGATGAGCCCCTTGTTCCTGCAACAAGAGCGCGCCGCGGGTCATCAGTTAACGCGAGCGCGGTAGATCTGACGCAAGCGGCCGCCGCCGCCTCAGGGTAGATAGATGCGCGGGGAGGGAGAGAGGCAGAGCGAGCACACCTACGTCTGCTTGGAGAAGGAAGAGGGCCCGGCGGCGGAGGCGGCGGAGGAGGACGGCGAGCGCTTGCTGCGGAAGATCATGTACGCCAGCGGCAGCACCACGCCGGCCATCATGATCGCCGCCCCCAGCAGGTACCTCGCCGGCGAAGGCGCGCCCACCCCCACCTCCAGCTCCAGCTCCATCTCGATCTCCTCCTCGGCTCGTGCTGGGTGGGTTTGGATCTGGGGTGGTGGTGACCCGGTGGGTGAAGGAACCAGGTGAGACGAGACGACCAACTTGCGTGCGGTGCGGTGCGGCCCTGCCGCCGTGCGGGTCAGCCGGTGTGGCCGCCTGGACTGCACACGTCATGCGCGACGTGTGCGCATAACAGAGGCAAAGACGGCATACCAACATTTATGCTTGCTATGAGTGTTGGCGTAAAGATGTTAAGACGCTTTCTAAGGGGACTTGTATCTTCCGCAGCTCTTAATTTTCACCTGCTCTCTTATAGGGTGTGTTGTTATGTTCTTGGTATTCTCCCTCTCGTTGTGGGCTTGTGGCCATATGTAATAAAAGGTTAGAACGGCAATCATTTGAGCAAAAGGTAGGTGGAGAGAAACAGTATCGGGCTGCAAGGCCTGTCCTGGAACGGCCCAAACACGGCTCAGCCCGATATTTTACCCACAGCTGAGCGACGCTGTCGTCGTGGGCTGTCTGTGGGTCAGTCATACTGATACGCAGGCCGGCGGCCATCGGAGGCGGCGGGGGCGGTGGCGACCGGTTCCGGCGAGCAGCAGGCGGCGAAGAGGGGGAAGCCGCGACCTGTTCCAGCGAGCAGGGTCTGGGCAGAGCCGGAAGCGGCGATGTCGAAGCGGCTGGTGTCGCGGTTGCTGGGGATGTTCCAGTCGCGGACGCAGGTGGGCGTCGACAAGGCCGGCAACCGCTACTTCACCCGCGTCGAGGAGGTCGACGGCGCCAGTACGTGTCCCCGTCCTCTCCCCTGCTTCCCCCTTCTGGCACGAATTTGCTTCTAGTTTATCCACTCTTGATCTCCTCTGAGGGTATTTGAATGCTGGCTAAGCAAATCTCGGTGCTGTTGCTTCTTGTTCATGTCATTCTCGACGGCGGAATACGGGAACAGTGAAGGAGAGGCGGTGGGTGGAGTTCAAGGGCGCCGACCAGGACTCGACCACCGTTCCAGGTTACCTACCTCCCCTCCTGCTCCATTTGTCCGGTGAGGATTTTGTGGTGTGACTGAAAATTCCCAATTAACTGGTATGCCACTACGTTTTTGCAGGCATGTATGGATTGTGTCCTTGATTCTAAATTCTATCGTTGAGTGTATACACAGCATCTCATAGCTAAGTCGTGATTGTAGTCGAGTGGATTTGCTGGTTGAATGGCCAAAGGAAGAAAGCTCCAACGCCAGAGGTAGGAACAAGAGCGTGACACCATGCACTGTTCTTCAATTTGTGCTTTTACTATTCTAATTCAAACTCAGCGAGGAGAGCACATTGACCATTGCATCTGACGCTGATGTGTTGCCGCACCATTTTACTCATTTAGGAATTGGCTGAGCTGGAAGCAAGGCGTGAACGTGTCAGGCAAAACATTGAAGGTATGTATCTGATGTTTCCTACTTGTAAAATCACCTATGCTTTCATTAGTAAGCCTGGTCCATTATGCATGCCACTGAGCACTCTGACATGTTTTAGAAGATATTTCATAGCTTACTGTGCAAGTTTTCAGTTGTTACTGGGGTGTTATGCATATATTGCTGATTTAAATCAGCGGGGCAATTCCTTATTTGCCACTGCAAAAATTTGCAATCCATAAAATTGCAATGGCAACAAAAGACTTTACCCTATGATATCTGGCTGTGAGGCTATTTTTATTTTATCTAGGGGAAAACTTAACATTTGATAAATCTATGTTACTTGTTCAGTGACTACTTCTGAATTATGATCTGAAAAAAATATTCCCATTTATCTATTAGATATATGCTTGTTTTTCATTTGGATCGCTTCGTATATGATGGCAATAACCATTTTTATGGTAGCCCATAGTTATCATAATATGCACTTTGTGCTAAAAGTTTCTATAATATGCAATATATCAGTGAAATGGAAAAAATATTAGTCAGATGCACTTATTCTTCGCTTTGGTAGTAAGATTTACTTTTCTTATTTCATAAATGGAAACTGTATCATATTTTGTACCGAGAGTCCTTCACACGAGACTGGATGGACATAGTCACCTACGAAATTTGAACCCCTATTGCAAGCATTACATCAACAAATTAGAATGTTATGGTGATTCAGTTACCTTGGGGTGTAACTGGTTATCAGGAAAGTAATTAGCAACACCGTTTCCCTTTTGAACTAGCGTGAACTTAAAATTTAGCTTGCTAATCTCGTGAACCTAATCTTGATGAAAGCCTGATTCATACAGTTATATGGATAACATGTTGGGAGTACAATTCGTGTAGGCATATTTTGCCATTGGTTTATGGGCTTAACTTTTGTTTAAAAATCAGTTATTACAATACAAAATTTTATTTACTGGATACATATGCATTTGTGAATTTTTCATTCTAGTTGCGCTGCAGTTTAAGATCTTATTTGTACTGGCATATGTTTCCTGGTATTATGGTGTTGCCTCTTTACTGAAGTGTTGTTTCTTCAAGAATCAAGACTCATCATTTTTAATTCTACATTAGTTTTATTTATTCATGAGTTCATCTTGTTGTTTACTTAATGATGGCAATAACTTGTGCATTTCTCCACTAATATATTTAATATGTGTTCGATCAAGTTCTCAAAAACAAAGAAGAAGAGGAAAGAAAGGCTGGTGTCCGACCAGTCAAGAAAATTGGTATGTTCTTTGGTAATTGTTACTTCAACCTTTGCTTATCTGCAGTTTAGCTTTCTGTGGATTTTTCTGCACTGTATTGTTTAGCATTCTTCCTGCACTGCAACATGCAACGCCACTTTTAGAACAACGCTGTGTTTCTTTTACCTTTTTGTGCTGCTTGTATTATCATTATGTTTTCCTATGTAGTTTCACCCTGTCATGTTGGTGAAGGGGGAAAGATCTCATATGGCCCTTTTTTCACTAATGATTTTTTTGAAAACTAATATTCCTCCAAATGCAGGGAAATCTGAATCTCCAAATCTCCAAAGTTTTGTGAAGCAGCAGTTCCCAGGTACTCTAGATCAGCAGAAAGGTAACATTATATCAATTTGTGATGTTCTGACTGGGATACAAATGTGGCTACTTTTGACATGCATGTTGACATTTCTGTCCACATTTTTAAGGGCCTGAGGAGGTACCTAGGCCTAAGGATGCAACTGATACAGAGGATTCTACTACAGATAATGACAGGTGAATTTCAGTTCTTCTCTGTAAATGCTGTAATTTGTGATGACACGTCTTACTCTGATCCCTTCTTGAAGTCAATAGAGCCAACAAATATCTAGTATATTGTCTTCTGCCTGCTTTTTTGGTGGGAAGTGCCCACTTTTTGCTATATCTTCCCTCAAGTATTCGGCATGGTGTTGCAATTTTCTGGGATCAAACAATTATGCTGTTTATTTATGTGCAAAATAGAGTGTACTTTTTTTTCAAGGAACATGTAAAGTAAAGTAAACTCACTAAATTCAGAGATGGAAACGGAGTTCAACTTCTGGGGTTCTGAAACTGAAGTTGGATATCAAAATATCATGGTAATCGATACTGCATATGACCATATCTTATGGACACCTGGGGTCAAATCTTCCCAACTTCTTCTGGGTATTGCAGAAGTATAGAAAGTGCACTGACTTATGCATTGCTCTAGCTGATCTAGGAGCTAAACGAGAAGCAATTGACTGCTATTGCCTTCATCTGATCACATTGATTCAACCTCCTTTCTTTTGTCGACAGGTCTTCCGAACCAACAGGAACTGGTGCCACTTTTAAGCCAGGGACGTGGCAGCCACCAACATGAATGCCAACCTGAATGTCAGCAGATGGTGATGCTGTACCTGAGCATTTTCTTTCACCTATTTATGTAACAATTTAACCTTTGCTCTAGAGCTGGAAGAAACAGTTACTTGAATTTCTTCGTTCAGTCGCCCAAGCATTTGTGGGAGTTGTTGGCTATCAGGACGCCATGTTGCCCCTGTATTTTTGCCAATTTCTCCTATGTAATTTGATGGGCCGTTGTAGCAACTACAATGAACTTTAAGCAAAGTTTTGAATCATGCCTCTGTCTGTTAGGCTTCCTTGTATGGTGGCTCTATCAGGTCCATTGTCCTGCGTATCCTCAGCCAGTTCCTCATCATTATGTTCCTCCATTCGACAGCCACTAGCAACTTGCATTCTTTTGAGCGTCCTTACCATCATCCATGACGAGTTCCCTCCCAATATCCTCGTTATTGTTCCCACCTAGACGCTACTTACTGGTTGTCAACTGTTGTTCATCAGTGTTACTTGATGTCACCAGCCGCGGGCAACATTCCTTCTCTGGCCACTGCCTCCAAACCCCAAATCTAAACCAGCTCGTGGGAGGCTCATAAGAGCTGGGGCGCTATGAGCCGATTTAAATTCGGTTGTTGGATGACCCAAAAGACCTGGACATTCACAACATTTACCTTTTCCGTTATACAAATGAGGAAACGGAAATAATTGAAAGCGTTTCCGCCCCGATCCTCATCACGGCATCGGTAAAGCCACCCGAATGGAAACCGCCGTGACTGCAGTGGTAGCCGCCGGATTCCACACGAAAACTTCGCCCATCCCCACCGGTTGTCGCCGCCCAGCGGCTGCGGCACTCTTGATTCCGGCGACCGTTCCGCAAACCCTACCGCACCGGCACCGCTGTGGATGACTTCCGGTTTCTCGGCTGACTCCCAGCTTCGCGCCGGTTTCTGCCTCTCCCACCTCGCCGACCAGATCTGCCGCCTGGGGGAGCCCGGCACGAAGTAGGAAGCCTTCGACCTCGACGGCTCAACCATTTGATGACTGGAGAGAGGTGAGAAGTGTTCTCCAGTGTTCGACTCAGGTGCTTTCCAGTTGCTTGTGTACTTCGCCAAAAAGAAGACAGTTCGAGTTTCGACTGGATTTAGTAGAAACCGGCCGGTTTTCATCCCAGCGGTCATGTATCGCCGGTTGCCCGGTTTCCGCTGCGGTCTTTTGAACTGAACTTCGTTGCCTTCCCGCGCGCGCTTGGTAACTTAGAACGGAAGTTCTGCGAACTTATGCGAAACCACCCGGATTGGTTGCAAGCCCAGACGATCAGACCTTTTCTGTGCTCCAGAAGCCATGGAGTCATGGACTGTAATCTTGGCTGCATTGCTGGTTATTGGTCCTCGTTGATTTTTTGTCCTCGTTACAATGAAGAGCCTAAATCATCAATAATCAATTTGCTGGGTTTTTTTCCCCCTTTTTCTAGCCTGACCTAGTAATGAAAGACGCCATTGTTAACTGCACAAACAAAAATCTGCACGATTTTGTGGGGCTCAAGATTTTGATTTTTGCATTCTGTACGCTAAGGTTGTGCAATATAACCGTATAGAAGTCTTGTTTGCTTGCATCATCTGAGTTTTTGAGTAAAGTTTGAACAAATATGCAGTAAAACCATGCACAAGAACAAGTTCGGAATTTATTTGCTGATATGTACTTTAATGGAATTAGCATGCTATGAAAAGTGTTGCGCTTTTGTAATTTCATTGGTTATTCATGGAACAAAAGTGTGATGATACGAAATTTGTATTTGGTATAATACTTCTGGTAACAGGTCTATTTTTTTTTTGTTCTCTCTGTATTAGTATTAGAACTGAGGTAGCTGGTGCTATTGCTGCATCAACAGGAGGCATCTCCATGGCATCACCTTCATCTTCCTCGAGACCACTGGATCCTGCTTGGGTCCATGCAAAAGTGGATGCTGCTTCAAGAAATGCCATTATATGTCTTCATTGTGGCAAAAAGATTGGCGGGGGCGGCATTACTCGCTTTAAACATCATCTTGCTGGAATTCCTGGGCAAGTTGAATCTTGCAAGAAGGTACCCAATGATGTGAAGCGTCAGATAATACAACAAATTGATGAGAAATGGAAAAGTGAAGAGAGAAGGTATGAGATTAGAGAGGTCCGCGATTCACATGTCGAAGATTCTTCACATGCTATTTTCTCAACTGAAGGATGCTCTGGAAGCCAATTTAGACCATCAAGGAAGCGAAGAACGGGGTACTTTCCTCCGCAAGCTGCCACAGGCTCAGAGCCTAGCAGTGGTGCATTTATGGCTTCAGAAGACATGGTTCAGCATGGCATGGATGGTGCAGAAGCTCCAAATGATCTGTCACACGAAGCTAGAATTGCTATGGCTAAATGGTGGTACGATGCAGATGTACCCTTTAGTGCGGCTAAATCTCCTTTCTATCAGCCTATGCTAGAAGCCATAGTATCTGCTGGGCTGGGCTTCAAGGGACCATCGTATCATGACCTACGTAAGCCACTATTGAAACATATTGCTGAAGACATTCATGAATATCTTGATGATCTGAAGAGAGAATGGAGTATACGTGGTTGCTCAATTATTGCTGATAGACAAAAGGGCGATGGAGAGGGTTCCATAATCAGTTTTCTTGTAAACTGTCCATGCGGTACTATGTTTTTGAAGTCCGTAAATACTTCAACAGAGAGAGCAGATTTACTTGCAATATTTGATCAGGTTATTAGAGAAGTTGGACCTAAAAACATTGTTCAGTTTATTACTGATATAGATCCAAGATATAAGGCTACTGTTAAGATTCTGGAGGAAAGATATGGCACATTTGTTTGGTCTCCGTGTGCAGCACATTGCATTGACTTAATGTTGGAGAATTTTGCAGATCCTAGATACTTTCCTAAGATCAATGAGACCTTAGGTAAAGCCAGAAAGATAACAAAGTTTGTATACAATCATGCTTGGGCTTTGTCTTTAATGAGGACAGAATTCACAAATGGTAGAGATCTGTGTCGTCCTTCCATCTCGAGATTTGCTACTCATTTTCTTAGTCTCCAATGCATTGTTAAATTTGAAAAAGAGCTCCGCCAAATGGTTACCAGCAACAAATGGGTGAAATCAACTTATGCTAAAGGCAGTGTTGGAAAAGATGTCACATCTATTATTTGGAAAGATGTTGACTTCTGGGCCCAGTGCAAACATGCTGTTAAGGTCACAGAGCCGCTGTTGCGTGTCCTGCGCTTGGTGGATAGTAATGAAAACCCTTCCATGGGCTATCTTTTTGATGCAATGGAAAAGGCAAAGGAGTCAATAAGGGCAAGGATGATGCACAAGGCTTGTCTGTATGGACCATATGTTCGCGTAATCGATGCAAGGATGGAGAAGCAACTTCATAGTCCGTTGCATGCAGCAGGATGCTTCTTCAATCCTGGTATTTACTTCAGCCCCTCTTTTAAGATGCAAAGCTATGCATTTAGAGGGCTTATGAAGACAATAGCAAGTTTAGTCCCTGATGGTGAGGTGCAAGATAAGATATTTCTCCAGCTTGAGGAGTACAAGAAATCAACAGGTGACTTTGGCCTTCCTATTGCAATTCGTCAAAGACAGAAACTTAATCCAGGTAGGAATGACTTCCATGTTATGACTCAATGTGGCAGTATCTGAGGTTTTAATTTTGCATAATAAGAAAGGATCTATTTTTTTACATAACGATGTTTGCCTTTCTATATACCTTAACCTCACAATGTGACATCTTTGTTTATTAGTTGCATGGTGGGACAACTTTGGTAATGGAACCCTAGAGCTTCAAAGTCTTGCAGTCCGAGTCCTCAGCCAATGTTGTAGTGCAACAGGGTGTGAAAGGAATTGGGATCTCTTCAAATATCTCCATTCCACGAAGCTAAGCAGGCTTGAACGTTCAAGGTTACAGGATATCATATTTGTTCGGTACAATCTGAAGCTTCGAGAAAGGTATAAAAATTGAAATCATTTCATATTTTCATGTGTAATTCACAACCTGAGTTTCTACTTACAGTTCACTACTGTCACGCAGGAACCTGCATAAGCTTAAAGACACCATCGATCCTATCAGCCTGGACAACATCAATGTTTTGGATGAATGGGTCAGCGAACAGCCTAGCCTTCTCTGTAGAGATGACCTGAACTGGGAGAACGTAGATGCACCATTTGCCGAACCGACTTCTGACGATGAAGAGCTCGTTGCTCTTGACGACGAGGAGGATGCCCCAATGACAGCACATTCCTGGTCGGCAGCAGATGATTTGTACTGCCCGCAACCAGATCAAGACCCCTACCTGTATGTCACCCAACATGGTGAACCTTAACCTGTCCCATTGGACCGGAGATATTCATTTTCCTGAAGAGGCGGATAAGATATTAGGTGAAGTAGAACGTACCATCAAGGCATCAACATCAAGAGACCAATCAGACTCCAAAACTTCCCTCTGCATCAACATAGCATGGATGGTGCAGAAGCTCCAAATGATCTTTTACAAGATGCTAGAATTGCAATGGCTAGGTGGTGATATGATGCAAATATACCCTTACTGCTTCTAAATCTACTTTCTGTCTGTCAGTGTTACAAGCCGTAGCATCTGCTAGACCACGCTTTAAGGGACCATTAGTGAAACATATTTCTGATGACATTCGTGCATATACTAGTAATGAAAAAGAAAGGAAAAAGAACACAGGATAATTCACTTGATCTGCTTGAGGCTTTTGTCATAACAACGTTTGACTGATCTTCACAATCACAACATACAAATACAAGCAAACTAAATGTTGGATTAAATCACACCAGAAACTCAATCAGCATTGCAATTCCGAGAAGAATGCTTCCGTCAAAAAAAAAAAGAAAGAAAAATCCGAGATGAATGCAGGGACTAGTCTAGAAACTAGAGGCGGAAGAGAAGAAGATGCGAGAGGGAGGAGGTTGCCTTGACAAAGCACTCCAGCTCGGCGCACTTGAAGACGATGCCGAATTGCCGAGGCGGCGGAAGAGGACGGAGAAGTTGGAGCAGGCACGCACGGGACCTGCAAGGCGACGAGCCGGCCGTGCAGGCCGCAGAGAGGTGCACCCCGACGGCGCGCTTGGTGGCTTCATCTCACGAGAAGCCAGCGGGAGCAGCCTAGCCAATGGGATCGTCAGCCCGTCGCAGCTTCCGCCCGCTCGCTCTGAGCCTCTGACAGCCTGCAGCATCTCCAGGAGCTAGGGGCCCGAGGGGGTCCGCACTCCGGAGGCGCCAGCAGGAATCATGGATTCTCCCGAGGATCGCTCGGTGCAAGTGCGACGTCGCAAGCGGAGGTCGAGGTCACCAGCGGCGGCGCGAAGCCGCCGGCCGCCGAAACGGCAGCGCCGAATTTCCCCTCAGATTATTTTCATATAGCCCCCAATATTTTGCAAATGCACCCCTCTTTGGATCGCGATTAATAATCTCGATCCGATTATTTGCATATTGACCCCTAAATATTTTCAAATAAACCCCTAATTTGGATCGCTGTTAATAATCGCGATCCGAATATTTACATATAGCTCTATATATTTTCATAAACATCCCTAATTTGGATCGCGGTTATTAATCGCGATCCGGATATTTTGCAAATGAACCCCTGAGCCCTGGTTTGGATCGGCTTGTCCGGCGACGGCGCCGCCCGCCGCCGTCCTCCCCTGCTGCCGTTCCTGCCGGAAGCGCAATGCTCCGTCCCACTCACTCACCACTCAGGCACCAGCCCCGGGTCTCCAGTCCCCTGACTTCTGCCGTTTGCAAGGAGCGGAGAGGAGGTGCGCCCGATTCGTCGCACGCCATTGCTGCAAACGCAGCGCTGGGCTCTTATCCCATGTTCTTCTTCCTCCCGTATGACAAGAGGATGTTCTGACACCGGCCTTCGCTTGAGCTCTGCGGTCGCATTGCTAATTCCAGCAAGAGCAAGAGCAAGACGCAGAGCAACACGTGCTCGTGCTCCGACTGGAGCAAGAAGATGTCCGCGCACGCAAAGTTACAGCGATCCAAGATGACCCAAAATAATCTCAAGTAAAATGTGCAAGCATCTGATTGCAGTTGCTCTGACAACCCCTAACATTTGTCCGTGTTATGGTGAAGAATCAGAGGTCCAGGTCCTTCTTTTTTTGCTCAGGAACACGCCAAGTCGTCGGTCGTCACTAGAGGCAGTCATTCAGCATCTGGTGCGTTCAAGATGCTGTTAGTCATCGCTTAAATTTGTATTAAGCTCATAACTTGCGTTAGGATATGAAAACTTTCATATGCGTGGTTATCACTCATGAGTTTGTTTGCAGTGCTGCGACATCATGGACGAATCAAAGATGAAGATTTATACAATTGTTGTGTTCTCAGTGATATCTGAATACTTGTGCCTATCCTAAGGTCCTTCATTTGTGATTCATTCATGTACAAGTTCTCAATATACAGTTTCATTGATTTAATGTTGGAGAATTTCGCAGATCCTAAATTTTTCCATGTGATTAATGATCAGTGATACTTACTTTACATAAAGGGAGAAAGATAGCAAAATTCATATATAATCATGCATTGGTTTTGTCTTTGCTGTAGAAAGAGTTCACAATTGGTAGAGATCTCTTTCGTCCTGCCATCTCAAGATTTATTTTCTTAGCCTCCGGTGCATTCTTAAATTTGAGTCTGCGAAATGTTTACTAGTAGTAACAAATGGATGGTATGAACCTATGCAAAAGCTGCTGTTGGAAAAGATGCTGCAGCTATCATTCTGCTAGATGCCGACTTTTGGGCCCAATGCAAACATGCTATCGAGGTTCACTGAGCCCATGTTGCGTGTCCCTGCGCTTGGTCGATGGTTATGAAAAACCTTTCATGGGTTACCTTTATTATGAAGCTATGGAGAAGGCAAAAGAATCAACAAGGAAAAAGATGATGCATAATGCTTGTCTGTATGGACCCAATGTTAGAGTAATTGATGCTAGGATGGAGAAGCGGCTTCATAGTCCATTGCATGCAGCGGAGTGCTTCTTCAATCCCGGTTTTCTCTTTAGTCCATCTTTCAAGATACAAAGCTATGCGTTTAGGAGGCTTAATAAGACAATCACTAGCTTGGCACCGGCCTGATGCTGCGCTTGAGGAGTACAGGAAATCTTCTCCAGCATGAGGAGAACAGGTAATCAACCGGTGACTTTGATCTTCCGATTGCTATTCGTCAGAGAGAAACTTCAAGCCACGTAAGAACTGTCTTCCATGTTATGACTTGATACTGAGCTGAAACGTAGCATCAGGAGGCCCTTGGCAAGATTGTGAAACTTAACCTGTCAGTAGCATGATATCTAGGTTGTATGTGAAATAGTGAGCTGAAACCTAGCTAGCATCAGGAGTTCAGAACGCCTCTGGCAAGCTCTGAATCGAATCTCCCTTCTGCATGGGTTGACGATGGCTGGGCTGTTGGCGTTGCAGGACATTTTGGGATACGAATCCTACTGCTGAAACGGAACCACTCTCCTTTTTTTCGGTTTGTAGCATCTGCAACACATCTCTGATGTTTCGTTTGTCCTTTTGATGCCAATGTTATCAGACTAGACTGATGCTGCTACTATCCGCCCCGTCAGCTAAAATGCACCAGGCACTGCATATATATGGGCCACCAGTGTTGAGCGCTCAGCTAGTCTGAAGCATTGCAACGAGCAGCACTGCATGGCAAGCTGCTGGTGTCCGGAGCTGAATGCAGTTGGTTGCTCGGTTGTTCAATCCACCGGAGACCTCTGGTCTGCCTGTGGTTTGTCTAGCCTTGCTAGCTTCTACTGGTAGATTGAAGCGTAGAGGCTCAAGTGTAGACCCGGACCTGGAAGGAATGATTGAGCCGGCGTGTCAAGGCTCATGAGTGTAGTGGCTGCTGCGAGTGATGATCATGCCGGCGTGAGCTTAGCCAGCATACGCAATTTGGCCGTCGTGAGGATACGGAGGATACGACCTCCTTTTGTAAAAGCCTTGTCGAGATCGTCGGATCGGATGCGTAGTCTTCACGGCTGCCGTACGGGGTTGCCCGTCGTCGACACGCCAGTGTCCTTTGTTCTCCATGCCATTGCCAACACGAGGCTTTATGCAGAAAAGAAAAGGGGTCCAGTGCACGCTGTGTTCTCGAGTAGACATGCTTCAGGACGTCCAGCTTCAGGGCGTGGTTTCATCAGCCAGGCGCATCAGGCTACGTCTTCAGACGTCAGGGCACGGTTGCTGCACTCGTGGGTGTCTTTCCACCGTTTTCAAGAGCGTGTCTGTGCCACTGTGTTTGCTGCGTACGCTAACAGTGTGTATGTTGTGCAGGTCTCGACGTGTGCCCGTGGGCTGCGGCCGTGACAAGCCAGCTGCGCCGCTTGGCCGTCCCTTGGTGAGCTAGTTAGCCAGCTGTTGTAGTATGGAGGACCAACCGTGCGCGCGCGCGTCCTGGTCGCTGCACATGACGCCGCCTCTCGATCTGTAGCTCCACCGGTCGAGGCGTCGAGCACGCACCCCTCGTCCTTGCACTGTTGCCGCCTCTTGACTCCCCGGCCCGGCCGCTCGCTCCGCTCCGTTTCCTTCTCGATCGATCTCCCCGGTCGGTCGGTCGGTTGGTCGGTCTGTCGGTCGGCGAGGCAGAGCACGGTGCACGACGACGGCGTCCGTCCAGAGGCACGTGCGCCACGGACGCGCGCGCGGATCTCGCCATGCACTCGCACACACACGGGGACGCGGTCGCGCGCGGCGCCATGGACACATTCAAGGCGGCGCCCGGCCGGGCCCGTGCGTGCGCCCGCGCGCGAGCGAGCAGGAAATCAACTCTCCCTCCTTTTCCCAGCGACGACTAGACGCGGCGCGCAGGCACGGTCGCCCGGCTGATCTGCTAGCTAGCTAGCTCTTCGTCGTCCTACCACGCGCGCGCGCGCGCGATCACCGCGCGGGCCGTGCTGCGCGACGGCGGACATGCACGCGACCGGTACTCGCCGGCCGGCGGCGAGGCGTGCAGTATTCGGCACGAGACGGCCGGCCGGCCGGGTCTCTTTCGGCATCAGCTATAGCTGGTGAAGGAAAAATTGCCATGCGGATCATCGTGGTCCCAAACTCCCAACGCAATCATCGTGGTCCCAAACTCCTAACGCAACTTTGGATATACATTGCTTGCAATGCATCGCCGAGATGGGGGGGGCAACTGGTAGATAGGTGGGACGCCCATGAATCTGTCGTCATCCACTCCAGCTCCAGCTCCATCGTCGGCATCCTACAATATTCCTACTAGGATCGGCTTCCTTGTTGTGGACAAAAGGCTTCCGAGTAGAGCGGTCAAAAGCCTAAAGGGCGAGCAGCATCACACGTTGCTTGCATGGCAAGGCTCGCACTTGCTTTTGCTGTGATCATGCATGCATATTCTCGTCGCTCAGGTTGTTGGAGGAAATGAAAATCGATCGAGAATCAGGTTCGCGATGACGTATATTGTACACGAATGATGATGCATCTCCGTGGCTTACGTTTTCCTGTATCCAGTAACATCCCATCACTATGAATATTCACAAAAAAAAATGACAAGAAAAAAAAATCTGCTGGTATCTTACCTCTTGTTGGCAAGAGCAGTGTGCAAACAATTAGCCATTTCTCTTTCGCCTTTTATGATTACTGGTAAACTTAGCTCTGACAGAACCAGCTCCGTACGTTCCGATCTGTCGTCTTTGGCAGATCGCATTCAGCATCCTAAGTTCAGCGGAAAGGAATGGAAGCCTGACGAGCGGGGCCCAGAAAGCGACTGCCGCTCGTGGATCTTGCTGGTGTCTCGCTCGTCCCAGCCGGACCCGGACCTGCTGCGAAGAAAGCACGGGCGACTCGCAGCTTAGCCGCTAGTGCGCGCCATTTGGAGGAGCCCTGTTGTTGGTACTCTGCAGTTGATGACACAAAAACAATGCATCAGCGAACATCACAAATATACAACAAAAAAAACATTTACCTCAACTTTCAAACTCATCTGAACTCCTTTGAGAGATGCACAGTGCCAAACAACTTCTACCAAATCCTCTGACCGCCCTACCAAATCCTTTCACTGCACTCACTCACTATATTAAATATTAATAGGCTGGACAAGCTATTAGGTATGAACAGATACTGAATTTGCAAGTAGTTTGTAGTGACCAATACATGCCCTCCATGGCAGGGTGCGGTTACATACCTTGCCCCCACAACCACTGGTTTGTCCTAGCCGGCCAGTTGGGCAGGAAGGGTGGTTACTGAAAATCAATAGAGCTTGTACTAAAGCTGCAGCAGGGTTAGTGTTAGTCCTAGCCGTACCACCGCGGAGGACTGGTTGGTGTGGCAGGGTTAAAGCGGCCATTTGGATCTGAAATTAGCAGGACAAGCCGTGTCTGAATTCTGACTTTCTTTTGAAAGCTAGCCCGAATTCTGACTGGCCCAAATCTTTGTTGGGTGGAGTAGTCTTCATGTGAGGCTACAGCGCAGCTGCATTCATGCTTCCCTGCCGCGGTTGCTGCAGTGCCCAAAGCAAACCGGAAGGGAAAAGCCGTCGTCCTCGAGGATCCGGAGTTAACTGGCTGTCCCTTTTGTTTTCTGAAACCAAAGCAGAGCGTTGGTGAGGAGCAAATGCATGTCGACCCCCGGAAACGGCAGCGAGGGCGATCCCAGAACGATTCCGACAAAAGAAGGTGATCCTCTTTCCATTCCATTGATGATCGCCGCCCGCTGTCCCGGTAGTTTCAGTTTCAGCACGGTTTTGGATGAATTTGGATTTTGAAATTTGGTTTTGGAGGGAGCTTTTCTAATAATGGAGCGAGTATGATTGGGCAAGTGCCAAGTGGACACGCTGCCGCTGGCAGGACTGAGTGACTGGCAGCGCGCACATTTCTGCCGGGACCAAATTAAAACTAGAAGGGATGATCTGAACAGAGTTGATACGTACTACTGCATTTAAAGTTATTGCTTTTTTACATTTCGTGCGCGTATTCAAGATTCCAGTTTTTTTTTTGGAAAATTATCTTCAGAGGCTGGCTACCTGTGTGCAATGGTAAACTAAGATAATCTTGCCAATGATGCTGTGAAAGGGTCAATGAGCTCCTTTTCCTTTTCAATTTATGGAGCCTGCAGCTGTACTGACATGGCACGAAACAATCTTAAAAAAATCGCAGGGAATATAATTGGCATGGAAAAAATATCATCTTGATCTTACAAACAAGTACAGTTCAAATCTACCACCCATATAAGCCAATGCAAATAGTAAGAATGGAGAAATAAACACTCTGTTCTACATCGTGTTGTCCTCTGCAGGGTCTACTTCATAGTTGCATGAAAGCAATTGCATTCAATTTTATGTTAAGTATTTCCATATTTTCCATCTGAGCAAGTGCAACATGTAATGACACTACAAAGTAAAATCTCACTCTCATATTTTATAGTTCTCACAGTCTCGCAAATTAATTCGTGTGGTTCACACAATCACATGAGAATGAGTTAAACATTAGAATGACATGTTTACTAGTAGGTCACAATACTTTGTTTCGGGCAAGTCCATAGGTGAATTCATGCCTATGTCCTCGCCTGTCAGCTAAAATTGTCATTCCTATGCGCAATGATAAACTAAAGTTCTGTTTGGATCCGGCAGGGCTAAAGTTTAGCTCTATCACATTGAATATTTAATTACTAATTAAAAGTATTAAATATAGACTAATAACAAAATTAAATGATACAGTAAACATATGCTAATTAGATTTAATAGATTCGTTTCGCAAAATAGCATATAGGTTATGCAATTAATTTTATAATTAGCTCATGTTTAATTCTCCTAATTGGCAGGGACGAAGCCACATAAAATGCCACCGGATCAGCCGAATTCTTGTTGAAGTTTAACGGGATCCACGGTGAAAAATTGTTGGGTATAAGGGATCTCGTGGAAGTCGTCAAGGTCGGCGGACCCCTATGCCACCACGCGGCTTCGCCCCTACTAATTGGCATCGAAACATATCGAAACATATAATGTGAAAGAGCAAAAGCCCTTGGGATCCAAACAAAGGCTAAGATCATCTTGCCGACAATACTGTGAAAGGGCCAATGAGCTCTTTTTTCCTTTTTCAATTCTTCTAGCCTGTAGCTGCATTGACATGGCACGAGATGGAATTTAGGAAAAAAGATCGCAGGGAATATAATTGGCATGGAAAATGTAGCAGACGTTAGTTGGGTAAATAAATGATTTGAACAGAGTTGATACTACTGCGTTTAAAGTTATTATTTTGTACATTTCGCGCGTGTTCAAAATCCCATTTTTAAAAATAATCACCGGAAAGTTAGCTTCAGAGGCTGTCTGCCTGTGTCCAATTATAAACTAAGATCATCTTGCCAATAATGCTGTGAAAGAGTCAATGAGCTCATTTCCCTTTTCAATTCATGGAGCCTGCAGCTGCACTGACATGGCACGAGACGGAAATTAAAAAAATGCAGGGAATATAATTGGCATGGAAAACGTAGCAGACATTAGCTGGGTAAATAAATGGGCGTGGGAAAATAAAGACGAGTCCTCCACACATTTACCTCGCCGCCAGTACTAGCCTTGGATCCTGCTGTTACCTGGAGAGAAAAATGTGGAGAGCCAACAACGGTTGGGAGGTGAATTTACTTACTGCAAGAATTTACCTACCGCTGTCCGTTGACAAGCCAGACATGCAGGAAAAAATTTACCGCTGGCGAAAGAATCCTAAGGTTATTTACTTTGCATGCGTACGTGCTTCGCCGCTTGACTTCACAGCCTCGCATTTATCTCTGTTTTACTTTTTTTTTCACTGGAAAATGCAGGGGTGTGCACACCGAGTTTCAGTGCCCAACGTGTTGCCATCACCCTGGCCATCTACATCTATAATTCATTCCATTTTGCCAGGTGCTATTGTCTGGGCCCACATTCTAGTGACAGGGTCTAGTGCCTAACCAGGGCCCAAAATTAACCATCATATCTGGAAAAAAGGTATCTTTCTCGGGGTTAGTATCAGCTAGCCGGGACAATTTTTAACACTCGTGAAAAAATAGTGGGTAGGTTTGGAGACATTCCTTGTGCTGCTGACAACAGATTCTACTGCAGGTTAAAAACTGAAGACGCAGCCATGCAGGAGTAACAGAAGGGCTCGGAAAGCCCTAATCCCTCGCGTCATCCTGGGATAAAGTGCTCGGGTGACCTGTTCCTGAGGCAACAACACTGACCGTAACTGCAAGTAACAACCCATGTGAGCCGTGAGGTGGCTTTTCCAGTTCCTCAGCTTCCTCTCCCCCTTCTTCAGGGCATCATCACAGACTTTTCCCATCATAATCTTCTACAGACAAAGGCCATGCTAGCTGAACTGAACTGAACTTTGCTGTAGTAACTGCAAGAGCTTCTATCCTGAAAAATAGTGTGCATGCAAAAGGCCCAAAATTAAAATCCATATGGGAGTTTTCAGCTTTCATCAGGATAAGACACTTGGAGTGTTTGCTACCTGAACTGTGGGTCTGGCAGTCAATGTATGTGTATATGGCTGAACTGTTCTACTACTTGTGAGCTAGATGTGCACTGACTGACCAATGTAGCACAAGACAAAAGACCCTGAGAGGAAAACTTGTTGCCTGGCCTTTTTCCCTGTCATGATCCATCGGCTGCATGTTCTTGAAACTTGGGAGCTTGGATTCTTCTCAGATTTTCAGTGGTGTCTCGGCTGTGAAGATGTGATACAACAGTTCATTTTACAGAGGTAGTAAAAGAATAAAAAAAGCTTCGGATGAGATTGACAGAGCTCAAACGATCTGTTTAATTGGTGTTTATAGGCAGAGAGTAGAGGGACAGACCGGGTAATTATGCGTCCAGAGAGGCTGTTACCCTGCAAAGATCGATGGAAATTGAGCGAGAGGAACAGAAAAATCATGTCGTGTCCTGATCAATGGAAGATTCGCTCTGTCTGTTCTCTCTCTTGCATTCGGACAAACACAAGCAAAAGTACGCTCACCATCAGAGCCATTTTCTTTTGCCGAATTGATTTGATGGGCAGGGTATCTAATCCGTCCACTGCCGAGAGCATTCAGTAAAGTAAGTTCGAAACAATTCAAACTTGTCACAGGATTATCACACAATTAACAATTCTGTGGTGTCTTGTGGTAGAAATGGTGGATCTACCCGAATTAATTAGCAGTTTGTCACCGTGCTCATGGCTTCATGTGCGCTGGTTTTTCCATATCCACCGAATTATGATCGACAATTAATGGCTGAATTTCCGAATTCTTTGCAGATTCAGCACCAAGCAAAACTGAGGCTATGATAAATAATTCAGGTAGGCATCATAATTAGCAGGATCAGTGTGAATTTTTCTTACAAGTTTGCTTTTCTTTGAACTGCTTCCATTCAGTAACAGAAATATCTTCATCTCTAGAGCTACAAATTCTCCTCACGCAAACACAACTAAAAAGGAAGAAAAATAAAAACACGCAGAAAAATAGCACGTTATTTATACCGCGACTTATAATTTATACCATGGCCGTGGGTACCAGTAACCCAAGGGGCAAAAAAGAAGAAGAAGAAGAAAAGCCAAGAACTCGGAAGAATTCTCCAAGAAATCGACCAAGCCTGGGAGCCGGTGGTGAATTGCGGCCAGATCGCAGCATCACGACACCCGGATCCGCTTCTTGGGCGGCAGCGACCGGAAGACGGTGGAGAGGTCGCGCGGGACGGCGACGAACACCCGCGCGGGCGAGGGCAGCGGCGGCTTCCGCTTCACCGGCATCCGCGGCGCCGGCGGCTTCCGCGGGGCCGGCGGGCACACCGCGGCCGGCCGCAGCCTGCTCTCCTCCGACGTCGGCGTCGACGGCTCACGATCCTCCTCCTCCTCCTCCTCAGCCGCCGCCTTCGCGCCGTCCCCAGCCGGCGCCGGCGCCGGGGCCGACGGAGACGCTGAGGCCGAGGTGCACGGCGGGGGCGGCAAAGGCGCCGTCTTGATGGGCGGCAGCGCCGGGAGAGCCTCGTCGGCGGGAGACGCCATTACTGCCCCCCTCCCCTCGCTCCAATTACCGACGACGACCTCCCGCGGCAAATTGGGATCGAATTCTCCTCGCCCCTGGAGGAGGGGGTGCAATTGCAAGAAGCCAAGAACAAGAGGTGGGTAGAGAGAGAGAATAAGGTTGGGGGCGGTAGCGCGAAGGCTGTTAAATAGCGGCGCCCTTCGAGAGAGAGAGAGAGAGAGAGAGAGAGAGAGGCGCGACGGGAAGGGAAGGGGATTACGAGGGGTGTAATGGTAACTGCTGGGCTTTAACCAGGAATTATTAATTGCTGACAGGCGGTAATGCTGTTTACATGGGTAATAAACCTCGCAGAAAATTCTACTTAAAAGAATCTTTCAAAAAAAATTCTACTTACAAGCAGGTTGAGGCGAGCGAGTCGCTGTGTATTCTACATGCGCATCCCTCCCCAACTTGCTGATACTAGGATATAGTAGGCGTCCGCCTATCTTTCTGTGCACCGAAGAAGCTCGGGTAATCATGGTCCCAACCAGCTCTGCCTCTAGAAAATTTTTACCACTTGGTAGGAGTAGGAGCTCCCTGAGATACTCCTAGTCCTTTGTTATGCACGTCCCCCTACCACCTGTAACTTAAAACTCTGGCGCAAGGGATGGTTTGCAGGAGATCTATTTTTTATACCGAGATTATGCTGCGCACTATGTCCTATGGCTGAAATTGAATATAGAAAAAAAACAATCCGGCACAACACACACAACTGACATGTGGGTCAGTGAGCACAACACATACGACTAGCCTATAAGAATGTCAGGAAAAAAAAAAGAATCTCGAAGCGATTTTTCGTATTGCAATTTGCAAATAGGGCCTGATAACAATGCATTTGTACTAACTAGAGACAGAAGTCCAGAACACTGCGGTGAGAAAAAGAAAGGGCGACATGATTGTGCAGGGGGCTAGAGGAGCTAATTAGTTGCCTCAGCCTCAGCATGCATGTAATTAGCTCCTTCCAGCAGGTACGTTACAAAAAGCTGGCCGGGGGAAGCATGCCTCTGCATGATGGAAGGCCGGCTTGTGCTCTCTGCCCATCGATCAGACGGCAACTTGCAAGAGCTAGCGCACTGCCCAGCAGCAGCAGCCAGCAGCTGGGCGAGCGGCGGAGCGCAGCGCCGAGCAGTTTTGTTACAGTGGCGTGGCCAGCAATCCGGAGGCGCCGGGCTAGAGAACAAGGAGGAAACGAACAACGGGGGGGGTGGCTTTTTGCTGCGCTTCTAGTTCTGAGAACCTGAAGCTCTCAGCTGCTGCAGTCGTCAGTCGCGCGGCGGTCGGCGGCACCCACCACCACTTTCCCTGGTCTGGCTGGGTGGCCTCACCCACAGTCACAGCGCTGTCCATGCCCATGGTCATGGTGATGGTGCGGCCGGCCGTGCACACGGTCCCTGTGGACCAGCGCCGGGCTGCATGGCCAGGTTTCCGCGGGACTTCCTCGCGAGGAAACTTTTGGGTCATCGGCATGCCATGGAGCAAATTGGCGCTAGTTTTTTTTTTCGGTTAGGGTATTTTTGTAATTTTCTATAGATTTTCAGAGAAAGCATGCGGGCATCAATTGTCCTGCTGCATGTGCAAGTTAAATAATGTTTTTCTCAAATGAGGGTTTACCATTATGTACCGTACCCCTCGGGAGAATGAATCGTATACCATTTTGATCCTGAAGAGCTAGAGGGTGAACAATGCCCGAACACGTTGTGAGACCAACTGAGGAAGGACGCTGAGGGCAAACCAAAGGAAGTTATGAACTCGATGGTGAACAATCAAAACTACATTGTGAGATCGATGCAGGGAGGACAACAAGGCCAGACCATGCATGCCAGTTATGATCCATGCCACTGACAAAAAGGCGCGCGACACGCCTTGGGCGGTTGGGCCAATGCATTTTTAAGAAAAAAAATGCGCGGGAGTCTCTTTCGATTTGCACTAACATTTAAATAGCTGCAGAACTATACATGGAAGAAACTTAATTTTTCATTTGCAACCGGCGTTATACCACAACCAACAGAAAAAAGCAACTGATAGAATCATGGGAAACTTACATTGCGTACAAGAAACAGCAATGACGCTTCATTTTCACTATTGATGGTGCCTCGACGAAGCCAGTGCAGTCTGCCCCCTTTCTTGTTGGGTATTTTCAAGTGTGTATGTGTGTGGCGGTGAAGATAAAAGTAGCCTTCAATTGTGGAAGAATTACCGAGGCTGCCACTGGCTTGCAGGGGAAGAACCGCAGCGGGTCCGGATCAGTGGAAGAAGAGAGAAGAGACGACCAGATCTCGCCTCCCGCCCCCACCGGATCACAAAGGTGGCTGGCACCAAGAAAAGCTGGTGCCGCCAGCCCACGTGGGTCCTGTTGGGTTGGAAGGGTTTAGCCCCCCTAATCCCCTGTTTTTTTTACCACTTTATTCCCATCCAAGATTAACTGGCTTGCACATTCTTTACATTGCAGCCATGAGGATTGCCAGTGCAAAATCTTTCCTTTGTCATCCTGCAGAAAATTTTTAACTCTTCTCGCGGATAATTCTACTGGAGTAGCTAGCTGAAGAAAGCATGCATGCATGTCACATTGTCTGTTTCTACTAGTGGAGCTCAAACTATTATTGGTGAGATTATAAATGGGCCTGAAAACATATCCAAGTTGAACAATAATAGTTTGAGCTCTACTGCGGATACAAGTGCAGTAGCATGTATACTAAGGATATGCATTGTTTTCGTATGTGCAGTGTGTGTGTACACACACACGACGAATCTAAAATGCAACAAGGTGCATTCTCTATGCAAAATGCATCTACCCTGCAATTCCAACCGAGAGACTACATCGATTACAACACCAATTGCAACTGGATGGAACTGATTGCAACTGGACGTGAACTAGTTGCAACTTAGACCGACCCGGTCGCAACTTAGACCGATCCGGTTGCAATTCAAATCAATCCGATTGCAATTGGATACAATCCAGTTGCAACTAGAATTGTCACAATTGCAACTGAGATGATGAGTGCATTCTCTGTGCAAAATGCACATAGTTGCATTATAACAAAACTATACACACATATATATATATATACATATATATATATATATATATATAAACTATGCATGCAATTAATGCAAGTTGATAGATAGCTGCCCACATATAAATCGATGTAACTGAGCTGTGTATGGCCCCATACACGGTTACATACAACAATGCATTTGAAGATATATTCCTGGTCACAAAATATCAAAATATCAGAAAATGTGCATCCATGCTGATCTATACCTACATGAAGTATGAAAACAGCGTGTGTGTGTGGGTACATTTCCAAACAGGAGAGAGAATTAACCCTAAAGTTTACGCCGCCACACACACGGATCTAAACAGATTTGTTAAAAAGATACACACGCGCATGCGGATCTACCAACTTGCGCGCGCCGCCCCGCGTAGTCTACAGCTTCATCCCTACCACCATCTCTGGCGACGACCGAAAAGGCGTACGACTACGAGTCTATGCGAGGAGGGTGAGGTCGGATTGGAAGAAGGATGCGGTGGGGCTTGGAAGCATGCATGCATCGCACGGACGCGCGCGCATCATCATCTCGAGCCGAGCGAGCAAGCGAGCGAGCGGGGAGGCATCTCGCGCGCAAATCGCCATGTGCGCGGGTACGCGATCGCCATGCATGTGGCCCGCGGCCCGCCTGCGCCTTCGCTTCCGAAGCAAGGATCCAGGGATCCGAGGCGCGCTTCGTTTCTAGTACGCCCATGTGGATACGTAGATTATTTTTTTTTCTTTTGATACAAGCTTGGATCGAGAGAAATGCGGTCATAAGTAATCATGAACGGCGCCGCCGATGCGCGCCACGTGGAGCGGCGTGTGGCAGCCCTTGCGCGGTGATCCCGCGGCATGTAGAATCCGACTGCCGGGTGCTGGTTGGAGCGAAGCTAAGCTGCCCTGCTGAGGCAGTTTGGATGTCGAGGCAAAAGCTTTATTTTGAAATCCCGATGCTCGTCTCAGGGACGGCACCTCTGAGCTCGGATTTTTTTTTTTATCATGGCTGCTGCTCGTTGGTCTGTTTAATTTGTGGGCATTGGCAAAACAAGGCGTTACAAATCATGTAAACTGTTTGAGCGTAGTTCAACTGTTAATTTCAAGGTCATCGATCGTCCTGTGTAAATTTCGAAGTTAAACAGTCATGAACTGAGACTTTTTATCCGGATCCACGAAAGCACAAGAGCATCATAGCAGGGACGTGCTCTGGCGTCTGGGCGTCTGGCCGGCAGCTAGCTGCGCCCTGTAGATTTTGCAGGGGGGGGGGCATCTTTCTTTCCCTTCACTGTTGCTCTCGATAGGAGAAACCTAAAAAAGGGTCCAGTGGCCTGTGCCGCGCCGCACACATGCATGGCCTTCGCCGTGCACAGTGGCGCACGCCTTTCATATCTCGCCTCTGGGGTCTGGGCTACCTAGCTAGCTAGCTGGGCGCGCCATCGCAGCACCAGCATGCACGACGCATGATTCGTCGTCTCTCGTTAGCGATACGGCATACGTCGCCACTGGCCAATGATCGATGATGCATGCAATGCAACGGCGGCTTCAATTCATCCGACGTGTTTGCCGGCGCGGCGTACCCCCCCACGGCAGCGCAATTATTGATCGACGGACGCGGCCGGAGGGCGTGGGTCGGGCCGCCCGCCGGCGGCGGGGACCGGCCGCGTCCATCGTCATCCGTCGTCTCGCCGGCCGGGCCGGTGGGAGGAGGAAGAAGACAACCGGATGCGTGGCAGAGGTGGTCGCCGTCGTCGTCAGACAAATGTATTGCGCACGATAGAGATCGAGATGGCCAGATGGGGACGACGACGACGACGGTGGCCTGGCCACTGGCGGCCAGCTGCAGATCGGCTGCGCGCGGAGACAATCGGTGCCAGAGGACCACCAGGGGAAAGGCGAGGCTTGCAGCTACCTGCTCCTCCTTTTCCCCCGGCCTTGCTAGCTAGCTCCCGCAGCACTGTGCTGCCATGCATGCGCGCACGCAGAGCCGCAGCGGCGGTGGCAGCGCGTTCCTGGCCCGCTCCCCCGCGCCGGCCAGCCGGCCGGCCGCGCTCTGCACAGTGACGCGCAGAGCAGGAAGGGATCGGTCGGGGCATCGGGCGATTAGGATCTGCAGCGCGGAAAAGCGAGGGTCTGTCCCGTTAGTGTCAGGCCCCGTCCCCCTGCCATGTGCGACCGCGACGGCGAGAAAGGCGTCGAGCATCGAGGCTCGCGACCGATGGGTGTGGATCCATCTCTCAATTGCCGATCGCGTGCATGGGGAATCGGCGTGGCGATGCAGCGACGACATGCCCGCAGCTAGCTAGCGGCGTCCGGCGCCTGCAAAGCTGCCTGCTGGCAGGCAGCCTGGAGAGCTTGGCTCCTTTTCTCCGGACAGAGCTCGGCAGAAGCCGGTCGATCAGAGCTGAAGCTTCGTTTTGCAGTTAAACTTCCGATTTGCCTTTGTGATTGTGAGTGAGAGCCAGTAGAAATCAACCAGCTTGATCGGTCCGCGCTGCAGTGAAAGGTCGCCGGTACATGTCACTGCCTGGGTGGTGAGCTTCTCCCGGAAGAATTACTGCTTGGAAGGTTGTTTGTTCCGGTGTAGGAGGATCAGCTCACAATGGTCGCCTCTGCAGCGGCAGGCCGGCAGCAGAAAGCTTCCTCGATCCAGCACGGAGTCGGTCAGAGTCGTCCCTCTCGTTTCAGTGGTGAGCGCTTCTCATCTCAATTCTCATGCCTCGCGCCTGTCTCGGAAAGGAAGGAGCAGAACGTTGTCCCTCCTTCCTCCTGCCACGGAACAAGTGCTGGGCCGTCACGTCAGGAGTCGGGCCGGGTTTGCAGGAAGAATTAGGCCTAGGCCCAGCCGGTTGAAAGAGAAGCATACCTGTCTAGGCCTGATTGGGATTACGGCAGAAACCCAACAACCAAACAAAGAGAGAGAGAGGTCTCTGAAGCCCGGCCCAAACAATGGTTGTAAGCCCTGTTCTGCGCGTCTCGCGCCACGAGAGAGAATTACCGACGACACGACACGTGAGATGAAAAAAAAAGGCTAAGCCGTGTACTGAAACTGCTAGGATTAGGAAGACGACTGGCGCAGGAGCGTTACCGTCAGTCAGAGGCAGGGTCGAGGCCAACCACACACAGCGGTTGATCAGATCAGGTCGGTCACTCGAATTTGCAAACGGCTTGGGCACTCTGCGAATTTGCAGAGCTCGAGCTAGCCTTTCTGAACTTTTGGATGGGACTTCGGTTAATTTCTGATCGCTGGACGAAAAGAAACGGAACACCCCAGCAGGCTTGGACGAAGGTCAGCAGCACAAGTGGCCGGCCGGCGTGTGGTGTGGTTCCTTGCCCTACCTAGCTCTAGGACCCAGGCTCAATCTTTCAGTCGGGTGAACAACGCTAGGGAAATATCCTAGCTATACAGTAGCATCTCCAAAGCGCACTAGTACCACGCCAGGCATAAGAGATCGATAAGACTATCCATCCATGTCTACTCCAAGAAATGCCTCATGATGCAGGCCAATATATATATTCCCTAATGACCCAGCTTAACCTAACCTGTGCGTACGGCCCGCCTCTGTTTTATATATCGTGTATACACGCATGAGGGATATGCTTTGGACTTCACACAAGATCATTAAGTGTAGCCCACGTACAATACAACGGCCGTACGTGGCGACCTCCTCCTAGTCAAAGGCTTCGCGCAAAGGGCTCTCTCTCTCTCTCTCTCACCTTATCGTGGAAACAAAATCAAAGAGAAACACAAAGGAGCATCTCCGCTTGCCAGGAGGCTGCAGCAGGCACAAGTGAGGACTTGTCTCTCCACGACTCCTTTCCCGGCAGCGGCAACGAAGCACCGTCACCGCTCTCCTCCATCCCCCGTCCCATGCCCCCGTACTCGCGTGAAAGCTCCTGCTGGTCCGCTCGTACCCCACGCCGGACACCGCCGCGCGCGCCGTGGGCACGACGACGACCAGCTCGGAGCTCGCCGTGCCACTGCCAGTAAGATGCCTGGCTGGCGTGTCGACCAGCCCGGCCGGCAACCTCGTCCACGTCGCTGTCCCAGGGGCCCCACCCGCCACCACCGTCAGACGGGCGGAGGAACGTGTCCGGACGCCTCACCGCCTCGTCAGCGACCTGATCCGCCTCGCGGCAGGAGGACTGGAGGAGGAGGCGTGGGGGTGGGGGCCCGGGGTGCCAGCGAGAGCGGCGGCCAGCTGGTGCGGCTTAACAGTAACGGATAGGGACGGCCTGCTGGCCGGCTTGGCTCGGCGGCTCGGTCTCCCCGAGCCCACAGGAAGACCGGGGCGGCAAACCGCGGGTGGGCGCGGTCCACTGGCCACGCAAAGAGGGACGGGATGCGGACTCGGGGAGGCTCATCCGCTCGGCCACTGGGGGCTCGGATCCTCTGCGCGCCGGCAAAGACCGAGACAGCTCGGGATGGCTACCTGGGATCCATGATTGATTTCGTCTAACGTTGTCACGATGCATTTGCACGCCAGGCACGGGAAAAGGACACGTAAACTCCACAAGAGAAACGCATTGAAGTTCTTTTGCTCAATGGTGCAATGTACACTCGCTCTCCTGTGCATTGCCACCACCAAATGCTATCAATTGCATGGAATAGCTTTTTAGCAGCAATTGTGTGACCATACATGATAAAAAAGCAAATTATTTATCCGTTCAAAAAATATATTAGTTTCTCACAGGAAACTTGAAAAGAGCAGGTGGTTTAGATATTCGAAATTAAGCAGCACAAGGTCATGAATAAATGCTCTAAATTTATAAGCCCACGTAGCAAGTTTGATGGTTCCACCAGCGCATCTAGGGATTAAATTAAGCCCCGGCAAAGTCTAAGACATCCAATGCTTTCGGAGACCACGGGCAACCATATTGAGTAGCTTGGCTCTTACAGGTTCAGTGTGCCTCTTGCAGTTATCACGCTAGACCCCGGATCGAAGCCCAGGGTCGCCGAGCCTTGGGTCCGCCCATGGATGGTGCCAAGGCATATATAGATTTAATTTATGAGCTAAAGGTCCACAAAACTCTATGCGATAGAATCCGATAAAATTAGCTTATTTATTATAACTATTTAAATGTAGTTGTTTGGAGACAATGCCCAACATTCATGCGGGGCTTTAATACTATGTCTATAATGAGATATAGGTCCAATTGTGTTGGTGCAATATATGTAGCATAGTAAAATGGTCTAAGATAGCTTTTCAACTATATATTTCTGATGCATAAAGATCATATACACTATTCCGTAATACTAATATAGGCTTAGATTTTCTCGCAGATATATCAACATGTGTCAACTAACACAATATAATTATTATTGCCGTATGTTATCTCCTAATTTGTGGGTTATAATTGGATTGTGGTAAAGATATAGAAGAGATATGCATACGAAGGTAATACGAATTATTACTTCCTTTCCTTTTTATATGATATATATATACTACCTTCACCACTGATTACTATGATGGGATAAATAGATAGAGATACGGTGCCGGATCACAACCCAATTGGCGTGCATTTGGCATACAATCAATTTTGCCCAACGGCACACCGTGCCTATTTTTGTGCTTCGCTGCAGAGGATCCCGGGCCTTGCGTCCTCCTTCAGCCTACAAAGACCCCGCGCACTCAAGTTGCCTACTGGTCCTTGCTCTTATCCTATCCTTCGTTTCGCTTCTTCTTCTTTCCCCCATCTCTCTCTCTCTCTCTCTCTCTCTCTCAAGTTGTTGAGTTCCTGTCCCTGTTCTTGGACGGACACATATCCAATCCACCCGAGATTTGCTCAATCGCTCTGAGCGCACACTGGCACCGCCCGGGCCGTCTGATCTCGAGGTGCAGGCGACATGTCGACGGCGGTGGCGGAGGTGCGGCCGGCCTACGGGTTCCCCGGATCCGGGAAGAGGAGCGCCGGCGAGCAGGCGGCCGTGCTGGCGGCTGGGAAGAGGACGAGCGACGGGTTCTTCATAGAGGACGACGAGGCGGAGGAGGTGCTGACCGATACCTCGTCGATCGGGGCGCCGTCGCCGTCGGGCTCCTCGATCGGGGAGAACTCCTCGTCGGAGGCCGGCGGAGAGGACGGGGAGGAGGAGGAGGTCGAGAGCAAGCTCAAGGAGGGTGATGCGCTCGGCTGCTTGGACGCCCTCGAGGACTCCTTGCCCATCAAGTGAGTGGATAAAGCTTTCATTTTTATCGTCTTGGCTTGTCCGTGCTTGTTTTACTTCTACAAAACGATTACTTTTCCCGAAAGGGGAATTTTTTTGGAACCTTTGCTACATTGCTAAGCTTGTCTGCGATGTGAAATGGAGTCCTAGATCGCTCGAATGGTGTGAGAAATTGCAATTTATGGATTTCCCCACTTTGTAACAGAGAAAAATAGGAGCTTCGACCCTAAATCGCCTCAGATAGCTCACGGAATTAACTCGAGTTTAATTTGGTGTGATCAGGAAGGGTCTCTCCAGCTTCTACTCCGGCAAGTCCAAGTCGTTCACCAGCCTCGCCGAGGCCACGTCGACGGTGGCGGCGGCCAAGGAGCTGGCCAAGCCAGAGAACCCCTTCAACAAGCGCCGCCGCATCCTGGCCAACTGGTCCCGGCGAGCCTCCTGCAGCTCGCTCGCCACCGCCACCTACCTGCCCCCTCTCCTGGCCCCGGACCACGCCGTCGCCGAGGGGGACGAGGGCGAAGAGGACGACTCCGACGACGACGAGGAGGAATGCGACCAGCTGCCGCACCGCGGCAAGAACGTCCGGGACGCGCCGGCATTGCCGTTGCCTCCCCCTAGGCTCCTCGGTGTTGGCATGCAAAGAAGGAATGGCCTTGGGAGCTTCAGATCTCCTAGGTCCTTCTCACTGTCCGATCTGCAAAATAGCAGGACTGATGGTAGTGATTAGCAGCTGCAAATTTGCTTCCAGCTTTGGCCCCTCTTTGGCCAGTAGAGATGTAGTAGCCACGCTTACTATATAATTCCAGTGTATAAGATCCAAGTCTGTTGTGTTCATCCTGGCTTTCTTTGACCTCAGGAATTGTGTATGAACTGACCTAACCTGGTATCATTAACTAATGATGATCGTGGTGGTTTGCTGCCTTTGATCCATTTGATTAATCAGCTGCTGTGCCATGATTTGCTTGATGAGGTATCCCATGATTGTACTAACCGGTCATCAGGCCATGCCCAATGTTTGTTTGCAGATCGGATAGAATAGCCAATGAGTAAGAATCGAAGTCTGATCTGATCCCAAGAACGAAAGTCACTTTGCACCTAGTTAACTTTGTTTTGAAAAAGCAGCAAATGGATCCATCCATCCCTGTTTCCCTCATCATTCTGCGTGGTGCGTAGATCGACAACAGTGTGAAAAGTTTTTTTTAAAAAAAACCCCTCTGTTTTAACCAAACATGGGGAGAACAGCAACGGGTTGCCACATAAACAAATTGAAATGCGCTACCAAAAGAAAAATGGTGTGAAAGCGAAACTGTTTCGTTTTCTTGGGAAAGTGGTGGGTGAGGTAAAGGGTGGTAAATCACATCTTTCTTGCCACATCGTTTTCACACACAAAACACAGCACCGGGGCGTCGCATGGGGTCGTGACTTCTCCGATTGCTCGCTCCTCCTGTATATTTTTTTGGGTTTTCCCTTGGCGAGTAGTTTCGAGTCAGAGAGAGAACAGACAAGGGGTGGTGATGAGGAATCCTATGCAGATTGTTTATCCTTGACTGCTCTTCGATTGATGCCCTAATCCTTTACACTTGCACCTCCGGTGTGAGCAATGTGGTGGATAATTATATTAGGTTTGGTGGGTTAGGGAGGGTGTGTGTGGGGCCCGGGGTGACTGTGCATGTGCAATGTGATCTTATCCTGCTGCACAATTGGCATTGAAAAATGTATTCCGCGTTCGTACGACGGATTAGCTTATCTTGTAGCATGCTTTGCTTGGACATTTTAATGCCTGGTAGTTGGGGGCCTGTCTTTCTTTCCAACCAAGGGGTCGGAAAGTTAGGTCAGCTCCAGCCTCCAATGGGACTAGCTGGAAGATTGGAAGAACCATACTACTAGTAGGTTTTTCTCCTTTTCCTTTTAATATAAAAAGGGTTGCCGGCTTCCTTTTCCTTTTCAGTTGTTGTTAGCATGGTTGGCATGAAAGTGGATTCAGCACAGGTATAATCTTGCGCAGAAAGGGTAACCATTTGTCGTTTTAATGCCAAGGAAAGGCAAAACCTTCTCCCCTGTGCAAAACGAATGCTTAGATAAGAGCCTCGCAGCCACAAGGAGAACCGGGGAGAAATATAAAATCCTGTGCTTCATAAATATAATTCTGTGCTACACAAATAAAACAAAATATAAATATAATCCTGAGCTTCAAGAGTGTAGCAATGGATAGACCAGAAACCAAATGCGTGGCTGATATTTGGACATGTGATCCATGTCTTCTAGATGCTAGCGACCGATCCGTTGGGACGAGTACATCAGCAGCATTCGTGATAAAAAGAAAAGGAAACCGACGCTGAAAGTGAAAGGCAACCCACATCGGAGTACCATCTGACGACCATATTTCCCCTCGAAATCAAGCGGCGTCACAGCCTGCTGCTGACGGCGAAAGCACAGGTCGCGCCATCACGTTGTCCTCGTGATCGTGGCCGCCTGCTGGCACCTCTCGTGTAGTCGTGTGCCCGTACGTGTAAACCTAGGCGAGCCAAGACACGAGGATTCTCATCAGCGATAATATGGGCTACATGGGTTGAGAGCTCCTCGACGAACAAAGAAGAGCCCATTTAGCGGACTGTTTGGATGAGTGGGCCGAATAGAAGGCCCATTTCGCGGACTCACGCAGGCCGGGCCGCATATTGCTTTCCTCTCCCCATCGCGAGCCGCCAGAGGAGGCTCTCGTCCACGACTAGGGCAGGCAGAGGGCAACCCCGGCGCCTCCCGATGATTTTTTTTTTCTTCTTCTGATCCTGGAAAGGTTCCATCACTTTCATCAGATTCAGAAGATCCAAGGCGGAACCGGCCTGTGGTAATGCATCAAGTTTCTGGTGTTTGGTCATTAGTTCCTCTCTTGCAGTTACTACCACGTCACCTCTTCTTAAGGCGAAGTTTGGAACATATTTCTCGCTACTTCGAAGTTGGGATCAGCATCTGTTGGTTTCGTCCCTCAGATCGGGTGCTGTTTCTCATGTCGAAATGTCAAATCTGAACTTTGGACTGAAACCGATCTTAATTTCCTTGCACCTCGTTTTGTTGGCGCAGTCTTTAGTCTCAGTTGCTACCTAGCCATCCGGTACATATATTCACTCTGCGAGTTTTTTTTTTTAAGTTGGTTTGGTGCCCTGTCTATCATTTCATGCCATGATCTCTGATCGTGCAATTGTGCTTCAAGTGGCGTCAGCAAGCGCAAGCTAGTTGTTCGTGCGAGTCAGTGAATATCTTTCACTTGCTGAGCTGAAACATCAAATTTGGCTTTTGGTTTCTAGATTTCCATAACTCCTATGCATCAGTGTTTCTAGCTCTCGCCACTACTGGAATTTGACAAACTTGTTTGGCCCTTCATTTCGCATAAAGCATTGTTACATTTAAGGATGTATGGAGTAAATACTACGTTTTCTATTCGCAGCATATGTTTTATGTTTCAGTGGTGCTTGGTCCATTTAGATAGGACTCATTTTATCTCATGGCCTTCTGGGTCATTGTCCGACCATTGCATGCCTTGTAGTAACCTTGTTTCAGAAAAACGGAAGGATGGAATTGAAATTTAATGCACCTAATTACATTATGCGGGAAAAGGAGGCAGCTGTCTGCGACAGAGATAATGGTAGTGGTAAAGATGAATCAATCACAGTAAGAAATGACTATCCTTGAGCGCCCTGTCCCTTATTTTGAAATGGACGAAGGATTCAGTTGGAAAATGGTTCAGGAGGTACGATAACTATCAATCTGTGATATTTGTCGCCCCTACATTTTTCTTCCCATAGGGCTAACTCTTGGCATTCTCTCTTTCAGGTTATGTCAGAAAGGAATGTTTCAATTGCCAAGTCCATAGCAAATGACATAATCATTCGAGACCCTACTGCCAAGGTAGGTTACCTTCATTTACAGAATTCAATTGATGAATCATTCCATTAGTTATGTTATTTGTTTAATCCCGTGATATATAGGGTACTTAAGTCTGTTGAAACAATATTTTTAGTATTGTCATACATGAACCTCTGGATAGGAACATA
Organism: Panicum hallii; assembly: GCF_002211085.1. Taxonomy (NCBI): domain Eukaryota; kingdom Viridiplantae; phylum Streptophyta; class Magnoliopsida; order Poales; family Poaceae; genus Panicum; species Panicum hallii. Next base: position 46,684,113 of record NC_038043.1, on the reverse strand, counting down.
TGGGTTGATTCACATGCGTGAACAATGATAGGCTTTAGATACCCTTATATTCTTTCTCTTCTCTTGTGTTGATACCTTATGTTTGGCTTCATCTCTAGCCTACCCCAACTTGCTTGGTTTACACGGTTTAAAGTTCTTGTCATATATGCACCTCCCTAGGACAGTTTATTTTGTTGTGCTTTGTTATATGGAATAGCCGATGCCTTTCACCTTTTTCAATTGTGATGGACCCATCTAGTGGGTGCGTCATACATTCTTTGAAATGCATGACCAATTGGAGCCCATCCTTAAAAAGGATAGTGTTCAGTGCTTCCTCCAATTCAAGAACTGTGCAGGCAAGGGTATTTCATGGGATCTTACCATCACCTCACAAACCTTGACCTGGATGGTCGCTTACAATGCCCTGCGATGTGCACACGTTGAATTGGAGGGCGAGGTACCAGAGCTCTGTGGGATGCACGCCAATCCCAACTGCATAAACTGCTATGGATACTTCCCGCTCCATGAAGCTGCTGAAAGGTTCTCTGTTGACATGATTGAGCTGCTCTTTTGCCATGGTGCATCAGCCAATGTGCGCACAGTTGGCAATGAAGTCAAGACCTACTCCCGCTCCATGTTGAAATTGAGAATACTTGCCCGCATAAGGGCCTGTTCGGTAGAGTTTCAACTGATTCTGATTCTCTATGGAAACTAATTCTCTCTCTGATAAAAGTGATTCTGTGGCTGAAGGTGATTCTCTAGCATAAACTCTTAAAATCAGGATGGAGAATCACTTTACAGAATTAGGGGAAGCTACTTTTTTCAGCTCCCAGCCTCTTAGCATGCGTTTGGTTTGGAGACCAAGTGGGATGGGTTGGGTCCATCCCTATTTTTTAGGTTGGATGCAACCCACCTAGTGTTTGGTTGAGAGGATTGGGTCCAACCTAATTTTTTGTTTGGTTAGAGGAATTTTTAGAAATTGGTTGGATGCTATTTAACACCGTTAGTACCAGTTATCTATAGGATCCATCTGTCATCCTCTCAAAGTTTTCTCTCTCCATCCTTTTCTTCCTCGTCGAGCTGGATCCGTCCACCCTCCATCAGCCGCGTCCTCCGCCCATCCCGTGCCGGCCGGCTGCCCTGCACAACACCTTCAATTGCATGGTCGCCGAAAAAATTAGTCGTCTATGGCGAGTCTTAGCTCAATCCCTCGAACTCAAAGTTTCCTTGCGTCGAGGTGAATCCATTTGAGCACTCATCTTCACAAATCCATGTCAAGGATAACCGGAATCGAAGTTTTCCCCACCGGGATCCATGGCGTGAGAAGAGCTTGAGCACACCTAGCCTTCTTGTGCGCTCGTCCTGGCCGCCCCGCACTTGACTTGGCTTCCTCGACCCTTTGCTCGATCCGTCCCTCACCTTCTGAGCTTCCTGCACTCCCCGCGCGCGCCGGCCGTCCTGCACGCCCTCCGCTCCCGGCCACCGCACGGGTCCGCGGCGCCCCGTCCTCAGCCACCGCGCAGTCTCTGCCTGCGCCGCCCCTGCCCCAGCCTCCGCACGGGCAGAGGGAGCTCGCTGTGCCCGACCGCACCGCGCCACCCCTGCCCAGGTTGCCGCGTAGGCTCGATGCCGCCCTTGTCCCGACCTCCACGTGGTGGAGGGCGGAGGGACCTCGCCGTGCTTGGCGCGGCGCGGCCGCGCTGCTACTCCTTCAACTCGTCATGCCCGGCCACCCTACGCCGCTCCTCCACGGCTCCGCCCGAGCCGGCTGCCCCGGGCCGACCCGTCCCGTCCCGCGCTGCTCCTCCACTCGAGGCACGCCGCCGTCGCCTACCAAGCCGGAGCTTGTCAGCCTCGTGCATCGCCGCCCAACAAGCCGAGGAAGAACGGAGAAAGACAGCAGAGGGACGGACACGAAGTGGGTCGAGATGATTCCTTCATTTTTCCCGGACCAAACCAATCCGCATCTAAGAGGTATATTCCCTTCTAGGGATGAACCCAACCCACTAGTTCTCAAACCAAACACTCTAAAAACTGGGTCCAACCCAACCCAACCCACTTCAACCCTCCAACCAAACACATGCTTAGTTCATTTTAGAAAATCACTCCATAAAATTAGCAGAGAATCACTTCTCTCTGAAAAACAGTCTGGCAGAACTGCTACTGAATTCAGTAGAGAATTAGCTCTGTGAGCTCTGTCAAACGCATCCTAAGTATCTGGAGGACAATCTTTCTCCCATCCATAATCATCTGGATTACATCTACAAGCTTATCCATCTGCTGTGTCTGCCCGAAATGGTTTGTGTCACTCCCCTTCCTACACAAAGTACTACTTTTACAGTATGACAATAAATAGTAGCTATGGTCTTGCCACAGATCCCAGACAACTGTCAAATGAATTAGTGATACTAAGGACTGAACACCCTTTTCATCTCGACTCGGCAGAAAAAATATAGTTTCCCATCGTTAATCTTTTGCCTCCCTTTCATATGTTACTGCATATTCTTATAGTAAAAGACAAGGAGTCTTCAACAAAATATAAAAAAAATGTTGCTCTTAACTAATTTTATTTTGTTTGCCTTGGAGATTGTCCTTCATATGCTATTTACTTTGATCGGGGGAACTAAAGCGATATATAGAAAGTTATTCAGCACTACTTGCTTGCATACAAATGCTAAATGACACTTTGATTTTTGTTCCTTGCTGTTTTACAGAAGATCTTCTTGGACACAACTAGACTGCTTGCAGAAAAAACAAAAAATCTACTTGAAGATATCTGGAATTATATTGAGGAAGGAAAACTTAAAACTTATCCAGTCCACAGTTCTACCGCTGGCTGCTCAGGAGCAGATCCGTGGGGGCTGTTCCTCCGAGATAAATGGCAGTAGTAAGAAAGATGGATTTGACATTATCAATAAGCGTATACTGAGGCTTTCCCTTGCCTTAAGATGGGAGAAAGGCTCAAATGGAATGACACAGAAGCTTCTGGAGGAAAGGACACTTATTGATTGTGCAGGGCTGCTTGTTGATGTAATTTCCCATGCTGGTGAACCTCTTTCTGCATACATTCAGGCACATTCAGAGGTAGGCAATTTTCGGTATATTGCCGCTGCGGTGCCTCAGATGCTTGTTTCTTAGTATTGTTTTTTTATTTTACTGGAGTTAGCGCTTTTGTTAAGAAAATACATGCCCTAATCTTAGTAGCATGAAGAATGTTGATAATTCCTACAACGACGGAAAAGAATAGTATATGTTATATTTGACAGACTTGTAATAAGAGTTCATTCTTTTCAATGAATCTATACAGAAATGAACTTTGAAAAAACTTAACACTTTTGCAAAATTACTGGTTCGTTTTCATAGAGTCTGGTTGAGTGTCAACTTTCCCTTAAGAACATCTCAAGATTATACTTCCCAAAGTGGCTGGTGTCAAGTTTCATATTAGATAACTATTTTCTAAAATTTAATATGCTCTCTACATTTATGTCCCTAAGTTTTGTTCTTATTGACACGCATAGTTTGTAGTTAATAGAACAAGTATTAAATTGATTGTGATTGTATGTTTGTAATTGTTTTTCCACACTGTTCTATTACCTTCCAACTCATATTGCAAAAAATTCTTCCCATAATCTCTCTGCTACTATTGATTATATGATCGCTACATTGTATATATAATAGGATAGCTATGTCCTGCCTTTTCTGTTTATTTTTGCTCCACCTTATACACCAGTTTGTATATCATGCAGGTGCCCCATATGGAGGTCTTGGAACATGTTTCATCTATCCTCAAAGAGTATGGGCCCTACTGAAGAAGTCATGGACACTATAAACCTGTACTGCTCGTTGTATTGCTTCCCACAATAATTTTCTATACGAATACAGGTTTATTTTGTTGATTGTTGTATTTTATCTTCAACTTTTTCTTGAAGCCGGCCTTATGACTGCAAAATGTCAGAGAGAGAGAGTCATGTAGCAAAGGTGTGTTGGGTGCAAGTGATTCTTTTTCCATGTAACAAAAATGAGCTGTAACCTCTCCTTTTTTTTGATGGAGAACAGGACTTATAGATGCAAACAGGGCAGTTACGGAAATGGCTAGTCTTCATGCTGCAGAGGAAAAGGTAAAGATAATCAAATATTACTGTATTGGAGCATCTCTATCTTCGCTTTCGGATCTTTCTGCAAAGTGTCTTGTTGTGAGATGTAAAGATAATCAAATATTACTGTAAAGATAATCAAATATTACTGTATTGGAGCGTCTCTATCTAATGAAATGTCAATATCATGTTGACTAAGACTGGTGCCAATGGGGGGCGATACCGCCCCCTGTCGCCCCAGCCCAGGCGAGAGTGAGGCGAGAGGCAGGCGAGAGGGAAAGAGAAGGCGGTAGCACTACCGCCGGGCGAGAGCGGGCGCTATCGCCCCGCTCTCGCCCGCGTTGGCAGGCGCGCCGGGGCGGTAGGCGGGCGGTAGCGAGGCGGTGTGTTGGCGCGGCGGGCCCCGGGCGAGAGGATGTGACGTGACGCGTTTTGATTGGTCCACGCGGACTATCCGTTGAACTAGCCGTTATTTGACCATTTGAACTCCAAAAAATTCAAAAAAATTGCAAAAAAAATTCAAATTTCATCTCCAACCCCATATAAATACCCCCACACAGTTTTCACTCCTTCCACATTTGAGCTCATTTCTCCCATCCACACTTCAATTTCACTCTTCTCGACGCCATGTCTTCATCTACCACGGATTCGAGTGAAGGAATGGAGGCTGAAATGATCCATGCGTTCCAAGCGGAGTACGAGGAGGCGATGCTCAATCTTAAAGAGGAGTCAAGCAGAAGGCGACGTCGTCGACGTTACATCAGGCGTGATCGTGAGGGTGCCCATGATCGTGTGGGCACATAGTCATCCTTAGATTTATATAATTTTTTATTTATTATATAATCGGTAACTTTTTTAAGTTGAATAAAATTAGTTTATTGAATTATTTTGCGTACGCGAACAAAGGAGAGTGAAATAATTAAATCTGGAAAAGAAAAACTGACGTGGACGAGAGAGAAGTGAGAGCTGGCACTATAGCCTCTGCATTGGAGGGGTGGGGTGAGAGTGAGGGCGAGAGCTGACGTGGCGGGGCGAGAGTGAGGCCAGCCAATGGACATACAACATCTCTAGCGAGAGGTGGCTGATCACGCTGAAGTATGGATGTTGCTGGCTTTCTGATGTTGTACCTTTCTTGAAATGTGTGACAGGCTGCAAGAAAAGAAATAGGTAGCGGATGGGATCCCACATATACAAGGAGAAGGTTTTTCCCATTTTGGAGATCAGTGTTACGAACCCTGTGTTATGTGAGGGTGTATCCAAGCTGTGCAAGGGAAGATGCTAGGTCTGGCCATTGGTCAGTGGATCTACTCGAGCTCCAAATCATAAGCTTGGTTCGGTGGGAGCAATCTCTGCACCTACAAGCAATCATCAGCCCAAAAGCAGCTTCAGCACTGCTGCTATCGGTGCATCCGGGCTCTTGAAAGTGCTAAAGCTTGCATGAGAGAAGGAGGGCACGAGTTTTGCTTCCTTATGTTACTATATCTAAAAGTGCTAAAGCTTGCTTCCGATCAGATGTATATGCCTCTCCTTTCAATATTATATTTGTCTGTTGGGTGAAGTCTAGTGGCAGGGTAAATACAAGAGAAATATCCCAAAAACAGGTTAACCAAGATAACTTTCTTTGACTGCTTTTGCAAGGTTGTTAAGGTAGTGCACATTTGCTCCTAGAAATGTGAATCTTTCTTTTAAAATGCCCATATTTGAACTGAATTTTCGGATTATCTTGTTTGACATGAAGAATGGTGCCATATAATCCTAGCTGTAACATTTTTATATGTGGTTTTCTATTATACATCTAGTGCAATGGAGATGATGACGCACAATGACTGCACACATTTGAAACTGATGGTCTTTGACTCTTCATCAATTACCTTCGAATGAGTAGTATTTGTTTACATTTTCAGTTGTATTTTGATAAAAAACATAAATTGGAAAAGAGAATTTGTAACCTCACTCAATCATCTTTTTTAAGAGTGAAATGCACCCGCGGTTTTATTTAACTTGCCGTGGCGTATCATTTAGGTCCTCGAACTTAAAATCTTCATATAATGATTCATAACTTGTTAAATTGTGCCATTTAGGTCCACTATAATTTTCACTTGTCAATATGAGAAACTGTAGAGACAATTTGAGAACTGTTGACCTAAATGGCACATTCGATAAGTTAAGGACCTGAATCAACTTTTTAAAATTTATAAATCTAGATGACACCCTATGATAATGTCCATGTATTTCAGTCTTTCTTTAAATTTGCCAATCTTGGATCCAATGATCTGATCTTATAGTTACAGGTTTGCTCTTCCTCTAATCTCACAGGAAACAAATGTTAAAGAAAATTCAAATGCAAAAAGTTAACTTAAACATAGATCAAGTCAAATGTGGAATTGAATTCATCCAAAAATGTGAAATCGAACTGAAACATAATGAAATGGTTAAGGGCAATACAGTAATTCCAGCAAAATAGATCTCAACACGAGCTAAATTCCTTCAGCGCAGACAGCAGACCGAAGCCTCGTCAGTTTGGATCCGCGCGCGGCTGCCGAGCACCCCGTCGCCGCCACTGGTCGCCGGCGGCGATGGCCGCCGACGACTTGCGCGAGCTCCTCCTCTCCACCACCGCCGATGCCTCGGACCCGTCCACCCCGCTCTCCGCGCCCGACCTGCGCCTCCTTATCGACCGCCTCCGCCTCCGCTCCGACCGCCTGCACGCCTCCGCCCTCTCCTTCGCTGCCTCCCACCGCGGGGCCCTTGCCTCCTCGCTAGCCTGCGCGGCCTCCGCGGCCGACTCTTCCGCCTCCCTTGAGTCCTCCCTGGACTCCGCGCTCGCGCCGCTCGCCTCCTCGCCCGATCTCTCCGACCTCAGGGCCCTTGCCGAACGCCTCCTCGCCGCCCGCCGCGAGCTCGCCGAGCGCCAGGAGCACCTTGCCGCTGCCTCCACAATTGCTTCGCTCGCCGCCCGCCTCCGAGAGGCCCGTGCGGCAGCGAACCCCCTTGACACCGCTGCTGCTGCCGCTGAGCTCAAGCCCCTACTGATTGATGCCGAGCGATCTGGATCCGGTGAAGACGGTCCTGTCGTGTTTGGGCTTCTCAGAAGCGACTGGGAGCAGCTTGTCGACGAGGTGAGGGGATTCTGCTTCGGAGTGATTCAGCTTATGTTAGGTTTGCAGTTGTGCTAATTGTTGTTTCCGAATTGTTATTATGGTGATGACGCAGCTGCAAGTGGGACTTGCGAAGAATGTGGAGGAGTGCATGGAGTTTGCACCTGAGGGAGGAAAAGTGGTGGTAAGGGCTACTCCAAGATGCTGTCCCAGTCGAAAGCAAGGCGTCGAGCTTCCTGTGGCGCTGCAGGCATTGGAGGTAAGTTTTACTGAGAAAATTCGGTTGGTGCTTCTGCATCACAGTTTGAGAGCTCCAATAAATTTGGCCATAACCCTAAACTTGTAAACAATTAATGGAATTGGTAATGGAATTTAGTTGGGAGCTTTGATGGGCTCATGGACATCGAGCGGAGCATAAATTGCACATTAGCTTAAGCTACATTGCTGTAGAAATGATGAATACAATTTTTTTAAAGATAGCTATTGTCCAAGGATTATAGGCTGTTGTGCTGGAAATTTCGAACACTGATCTAATCCTTTGGCAGCTAAATTCATGACAGCTTTGGAAAAAAAAAACACATCTGCTGCCGTAGAACCTCCACCAGCCCCTTGTGTTCATATGATAATCTTCTTTTGATATGTTGCGGTCTAGATTGGAATTGAAGCTAAGGACCTCCGATCAACATTACTTGTTGTTTTAGCCTTGGGCACAAGAACCAAGGAGTTAAAAAATATGACCAATGAAGTGTGCATTATTATGCCAAAAAGCACGCACTCACTCTCTCCATACTAGGTAATGATTTGAGGGGTAAGATTGGAAATAATGGGTCAAAGTTACCTTGAACTTGTAGAACAATTATTTAGAGGTAGTAGAAGAGGTTAAAACAACAATTGTTGTGAATGGGAGGGAGTATACGGTAGGATGTTGTGCACCCTAGGGCTACCCCCTGTGGAGAAGGCGGTGGTGTGGTTAAGGCTGGGTAGACCTGTGTTGCTCAGAGCAAGAAGAAGGTTCTAATCCATGTTTGCCATGTATTGATAATTTCCTCTCCTGTAAACAGAAAGGAGTTTCCTGACAACATACAAGTAGCTGATAGAAGGATATATCTTAAAGGCAACTAAATCCTAACTTATATTTCCATATCTCTAACTTAGCTCACTTAGGGGATAAGACAACAGACACCATCCTTCTAGGCTTTGTCTGATGGGGCAGGTACTGCCATGGGTACCTTGCATAGTGTTGAGTCCACACGGTAACTTTGAGCTTCTCCAAATGTATCATTTTGTCATTTCTTTGTTATGCAGATCATTGATGCCCTAGACTATGGGATGGCAAAGATTGCAGACTTGATGATGAAACATATTCTGGTCCCAGCAATCAGTAACATACACGTTGCAGTTTCTGTAGAAGTGCTTCAAGAAGGTGGCCCAGAACACTCTGTATCAGTCTTGAGCATAGTCCCTTCAGAGGAGCTAAAAGTAAGCATTTCATATTATTTCCTGATTTATAAAGAAAAATGTTTGTAGATTCAAGGGCTATCTTGACTTAGTTCATTGTCAGCTGTGTGCCTTTGCCATAGTTTTTCAAGACGTTACTATATACTCCCTTTGTTTTTAAATATATGACGCTTAGGACAAGCTATGTTTTTTCAAAAATGAACTAATTAGCTTGTCCTAAACTTTATATATTTAAAAATGGAGGGGTTATGTGCTGAATGTGTATCTTCATTTTAAGAAGAAAAATCAACAATTAAAAATATTTTGATTTTTAGCAATATTGGAGAGAATTAGATATTTGTACATCTGGAACCACAAACCACAATTAGTATGCTGACTATGTAAACTTATTTCTTGTTTGCTTTATGTAACTGGCTATTATTGTTGAAGGACAACAAAGATGGTTCGAGTCTGTACTCAAGAATAATTGATATCATCAAGTTCGCGTGCAAGTTCATTTGCATGGAAAATAGCAAGTGGGTTCAGTCTTTTGCAAAGTTAACCTGGCCAAGAATTTCTGACATGGTTATCACACACTTTCTCTCCAAGGTACGGTTCTTCCTGATTTCCTTTGCTTCTTCTCATAGCAGCCTTTTTAGCAGCATGCTTGGATCTTGGCAACTACAGTACTGTCATTGCGAATTTTGATTAGCTTCGCTTTCTATAATGTGATACAAAGCTATTATATCTTCCATAATCTTCATCAAACATCTACTTCTAGCTTCTGCTAGAACATATGGGTTTTTCCAGCAAGTATAATTTCTTTGTTTAGTGCTGATTGAACTGGCTATCTTTCTTTTGCTGTGTATAAACTAGTTCTTTAATTGGTTCGGTTACAATGAATTGATTTGCAGCCATAGGCCTGTGTATATAGTTCAATAACTCTAGTGAACTAAGTTATGTTATGTTAACCCTCTAATTTGCTCATTATAATATCATACTTTCCACCAATTGAACACTTGACTGAGTCCTATAGTAGGAAGAATCATTTTTGTTAGAAAAAGGAACAGAGTGACCTAAACTAAAAGTTACTATCCTTACAAACTACAATCAACTGTTTGGATTTTATGAGCTTCCCATTTTCAGTTCTGTTCTTTGTAGACATTTGCATGGTAATCCAGTAATTGCTATCCCAGAGAGATGAAGAGGGAGATAGACACTATATAATGATCTTAGTTTTGTTGCATATATTCTCATTAATTGCATGTCGTTCGGTTCAAAAAATGTATATATATAGAATAACTAGAACATATGTTATCCCTCTAATTTGCGAATTGTATTATCAGACTTACCAACAATTGAATTTTTTTACTCAAATATATCTTTGTAGTTCCATAATGGGAAGAATCAAAATTGTTGAAAAAGGAACAGAGTGATCTGAGCTAACTTACTAACTATCCTTATTGACTACAAGAAACTTAAGGTAGTTGCTCTTTCAGATGGTTTTGCACTGATCCTTCACTTATGTCTTTTCAGGCTGTACCAAATGAGGCATCCAAGCTAATTGAGTTCCAAGATGTTGTGCGGAGTACAGCTGAATTTGAGAACAAACTTAGGAGCATGATGTTTCTTTCGCCTGATAGAAAGGATGGCAAGTTGACCCAATTTGTTGATGATGTTGAAGTTCATTTTGCGGTACGGAAGAGAAGTGAGATCTTGGTGAAAGCAAGGAACATTCTTGTACAATATGATTATGATAACCCTCTGGTGAGTTGCTTTGGTTTAACCCAAGGGTTTCCATGGGCAAGATACTGAGCAGGATAACATGGCCATTTTTTGCATACGCGCTAAAGAGGCTTGTTATTGCAGGAATCTGGTGATCGAGGTGATTCTGCTGTTGATCTACTTTTCCTGCCAGAGAAGTGTTTTACGTCTAAATCAGTACTTCTATTATTGAAATTGGTTCATGGAGCCCTCAAGGTATGCCTACCGACACATTCTTTATTTTTTTGTTTTTTGTGTTCTACACATCTATCATCACCGACCAGAATAACTACTGCTCTGTTCATCATGGCATGTATTCTTATGATTAGTTTCATATATCAGCCAATGTGTAATGCGTTCACCATTCCATGCAAATTCACTCTTCCAGCTTTCAGTGTTCATGAGATGTAAGTTCTTATTGGATGATGATTTGATGTACATTAATATTTCTTGTTGAATAACCAGAGCAGGATGCATCGATGTCATCCGCAAGAGTTGCTAAGGAATTTTGCTTTGCTGCTAGGGATGTCTTACTCCTGTATAAGGCTATTGTGCCAGTTCAGGTTCGTGCATGAACAAACTTTGAATGATAGTTTTAGTTTTCCACATTATGCCATGCCATTTGTACCTAAAGCAAATTGCAGAATATTCTAGTTTCAGTTCTATTTTTCAGGCACTATTGTTATTTCATAGTAATTGACCTTTGTCAATTATTTTTTTCCCTGAAGCTAGAGAAGCATCTTGATAGCATAAGTCAAGTGGCTGCTATTGTTCACAATGACTTCTACCATTTATCCCAAGAAATTCTTGGCCTTGCATTTCAGGTGTGCATATCCAACCTTGCTGTGTGTTGTTATGCTTCATCTTGGGATGTGGTTGATTTATGTTTATGTTTAGAATTATAAAGAAGGGGACGGGGGGATAGTCTGGTCGCACCCGAACAATAATATTCCAGAGGAATCGTTCATAAAAAATTCCATTATGGGAATCGGGAATAAAAGATTTCCATGGATGGGATTGTTTTTTTAATAATTCTTGCTAAAAAATGCAGATCTGTAAGGAATTATGTATTCTCCATCTCATGTATAAAGTTGTGTTGTACTGTTATCCTATACTCTCTTGTTATTGATATCAGTATCCTTTTTGGGTTTAGTACTAGAGATAGCCTTAGGATTGTACTGGGTGGCACTTAGCCATGCATCGCCTATGGCCTCAACAGTCAACACCATTACAACAGCTCCATTTGCTACATCTCTGGCGTGCTGCCATCCCTTGTTCCTTCCCCTTCCTGTGATACCACCTCCCTTCGTGCAACCAGCGCGAAGGAAACCTCTGTACTGCCATGTTGTCTGGGCTCCTCATGTACTGCCTCCAGCGGCAACCATCATTCTGGTGCACTTGCAAGCAGCGGAGCCCTTGCCGCCACCCACCGCTTGTCAGGGGACTTGTGGACCCCAAGACAAGCTTAATCCATCCAAGTTGCTGCTGTTTGTTGTGTCCACTAACACTGGCTATGGGTGATAGGACAACATTTGTTGTGTGGTAAGATAGTGTTTACTTTTTCCCAAAAACTAGTATATGCATGGAAAACCAAAGATCCATGTATTTACATCCTGGATTGATCTTCTTGTTTAGTTCAGGCAAAATAAAAAAGAACCAGCCTCATGCTGCTGTAAATCTTATTTTTCCTCTTTGGGCAACCAAATTGAATAGCACTTCTTAAGAGATATTTTTCGTTAGACATATTGTGTTTTCAAAAGGAAATGCATTCGACTAACCTTTCTGGATGCTTTTGTCCAGTACCGTGCAGATTTTCCTATTGATCTACAGAAACAGGTTGTTTTTGTGGATTTAGCGCCAATCTTCTCCCAGATGGCAGATGTTGTATTGAGAAGACAAATACAACTCGCTATTGATACCATAAGCGAGGTCATTAGATCTTTCTAAATATTTTTCCACAAATAATTACTTCTAACTTTGAACTCTTATTTATACTTTCTAGTTCGTTGCATTGCTTTTCAGGCTATAGATGGTGCTGATGGCTTTCAGAACACACACCAACCTCAACATTATGAGTCAGCAAAATTTAGTATTGAGCAGGTCTGTTTCATTGTTAAAGAATTGTTAACGACAAAGAATATGAGCTGTTTGAACCCTAAAAAATGGGTGGGGGCAAGATTTCCATACATATTTGCTTTTCGCTTGTTCATTGAGCCTGTAGTCCCAATTGAATGTCACTTACACAACGGAGAAACAAAACAACCATGGTTTCTAAGTTCAAATTCACGTTTTTAGCGATGAAAGTAACAAGACAATTGTTTATTATAATTATGAAATCGGTAAAATCAATCGCTACTCAAAATGAGTGGTGTTTTTCTTTTGCTTCTTTTACTTGAATTTGGAACTACTATAAATATCATATTGTGAAGTAAAGCTTTTGGCCTTTTTGCTATCTTTTGACCAATCTTCGGTGTGTGCGTTGGTGGGTTGGGGGGGGGGATTGAATTTTACCAGAATTCTTGCTAGTCCTTCAAAGAACATTTTTACTTGAATCGTTCCTGGATCTCCAATGAAATTAAAATTGTCTTGTTCATGCTGTGCCAAATCCTCAGCAGCAACCAGTTTCGGTTGTCAAAAGTTTGTCTCATTTTTCCATCTAACTGCTCATTGGGATTATTGATTCAACATCATTGTTTCACTCTAATGATCTATGGGTTCAATTCAGGTCGTGTTCATTTTGGAAAAGATACGCATCATGTGGGAATCGATACTGCCAAAATCAACTTACAGGAAAAGTATGTGTCATGTCCTTGGGTCTGTCTTCTCCAGAATTACAAGAGATATGCTTCTGATAGATGACATGGCAGCAGAAGAGACATTGCAGGTGATACATGTTCTGCCATAATGGTTTATGTGATGAAATCTTGATCGTCACTAATATATTGTATGCTTACAGCTGCAAGGCCTTATCCATTTGGCTCTCGAAAATCTCTCTTCCCTATTTCTTTCTCTGGTTGAGAACGATGATGGCAGCTCAAAGTTCTTAGACCATGACACTTGGATTCAATTGGATGTAACCGTCCCATCTTTGAAAAAGTTTCGTAAGCTAGCAGGTACATTTTGTTGGTTCTAATTATGGATTGTTTTTAAATCTTTGACTGGGCTACATATTTTTATTTTTTTGTATCCACTCAAATAACACTGAAAATAATTGTATTGTTCAGAGTTGCTTGATATGTCATTGAAGTCCATCACAGCTGCTTGGGAAAGTGGAGACCTGGTTAGCTGTGGTTTCACATCATCTGAGGTGAGCAAACCCAGTCCCTCTCTTCTTCTATTTTTTTTTTCAAGGAACCCTCTCTTCTTTGTAACTTCGCATAGGGTTTGGTATACAATATCAGAGGCTTAGCACTTTCTATTTGGGCATTGACTTATCTCATAGGCCCTTAGATTATCCATAGCTATAGTCTACGTGTTCTGTAAGTCATTCGGCAGGATTTATGTCCTCATGCAGCCATGTGCATCTCAATGTGATTTGGAAAGTACAGTATCCTGCATCCCTAATTCAAACTGGTGCTTGACAACATTCTGAACTTGTACATGTTGACCAAGTATCCAAAATTCCAAGCCTCTTTTCCGATTTGAACCAATCTGTTTGTTAATTGTGCGCAGGTGCAAAATTTCATCAAAGCAATATTTGCTGACTCGCCTCTTAGGAAGGAGTGCCTGGGATGGATCGTTAGGACGCCAGCTTAGGATGCAGAAACAACACATTTATTTTTTACGGACTAACTATTATTTTTCCTCTTCTTCTTTTGTATTGTACACCATATAGTTACTATTATTTGGTATGTGAGTTGAGTTTGCACTGAAGGAGGCTTTGTCATCTCTGATCGCCCAGTTCAATACTCACGTGACTGCCTGGACTGACCATATAAACAAATGCGCATGTTATTCACGTTTTCCTGATCAAAATTTGAGTCACACCATTGCGTGTATTTTAGGAAACATTTCCTTCCGTGCTGTGGCCTGGAAGCAAAATTTTGCGATCCTTGCCACGAATTTGGTTCGCTACTACTACTACACTCCCACGGCCTCACGCTGTTCTTTGTTGGGCCGGCGCAAGTGCCTGCGGGACTGAATTGATCACCTACTACACTCGCCGTTGTTGGAGTAGCGATGTGGCCGTCGGCCACTCGGCCACTAGGCGGTGGGCATGAATTACTTGATGGAAAAACTGCAACAGGATGGATTGCGCGCGCGCTTCCCCGGCTTCTTCTGCTTCTGGCTCTCCCTCGCCGGGCCGGGAACTCTCCTAATGCATATTGTTTTGGCTCTTTGAGACGTCAAATTGTTCCATCTGGGTGTAGGATGACTCGAGTCGTTACAGGTATGGGCATACATTTGAGTGTGTTGGCAAATAAGCGAAGAGCAAATATTGTCGGCAAGCGCACAAAGTCGCCCTAGAGCGTGTTCAATATCTTGAGAACGAACTAGTACACTTTACAGTAAGCAAACTGTCAAGCCATGATTGTTTAATCTCAGCATCTTAACGTATCAGCGCGCAGATCTCTTTGTTATTCCAAGAGCAAAAAAAAAAAAGACGAACTGCAAATCATGCCCGGCCACTGCCAGTAGTAATTTGGTACAGTACAGTTTATCCACTTGGTCAACAAGACAGCGCGAATCACAGCCGTGACTGCAGCCTGTGTCCGAGTAACAAAATCCTCCACCCCGGGGCCCGGCCTCGCCACGCCGGGATACCCGCCGGCCATTCCGCCACCAGCCAACCGAACCCAAAGCCAAAGCCACCGCGCGGGGGTACAAGAGGGAGGCCGCGTCCCCATCACTCGCGCCGAGCCGGCACCACCGCGTGCGGAGCGTGCCTGCCTCGCACTGTCCCCATCCCACGCTCCCTGTCGGTGGTCGCCTCGCCTGCTTCTCCTCCTCCTCCTTCCCCCCCACCCCACCCCACTCCAGTCCAGTCCTCTCCTCCTCCCCCCTGTTTCCGCTCTCACTCCCACTCCACAGCCGGCAGCCTTGTCGGCTCGGCTCCGCAGGCTCGGACGCAATGGCGGTCGACCCGCGGCAGGTGGTGGCGGGGTTCCTCACCCTCTCCATGTTCGTCATGCTCGGCAACATGATCAAGCACGACCACTTCTCCCCCGGCACCGAGGTCTGCTCTCCCTCCAAGGATCTCCCCGTCCCTCTCTCGGTTCCCTCTCCTGGGGTCCGCCCGATGGTAGCTTGCTGCTTCTTGATTTGGCCGTGTCTCGTTGCGAGAGAGTGCGAGTGAGAATCGGTCGCTTGCTGTTTCTTCTACTAATCTGTGTTGTCCGTGTGAGGGACCATGAATGGGGGCGATTGGTTCCGTTGCTGGCCTCTTTAGAGTGCGGAGCGTGATTAGGATCTCCACTTCCGTTTGGTTCTCGCCAAATCTTAAGTGATTTGCGGGATCCAATGCTGAAGGGGATCTTGCACTGCTCAGTGACCTTGACTTCTGGGGCTTTGCTAGGGTTTATCTTATTCAATTCCACTCCATTAGCACGTTGCCCCGAGGCTATTAGGTGCATAGTTAAAGGAATCAGAAGCTCGGTATCTGTAAACAATACATTATTGTGGGCTTCCCCAGAAAAAAAGCCTGATGATGGGCCGCATCCTTGACTGAAAACACCAATTGGGAGGTCATAAAGCAGAAAAGGGAAGTCACTATTCTTTAGTCTCTTTACGAGCAATCACTATCCTACATCGCATTTTAAAATTTAAGAATTTTCCATCAGTCTCTTTATCAAGGAAAGGCGAAGAGGTGTCCTGAACTAACTGGCTGCATCTAGTTTGCCAAACCGCTGAATTATTTGTCTCGCAAAGGGAGTTGATATAGTTATCTGATAGATCAGGGTTATTGGAAGGAATTTTTTTCTCAATTGATCAAGGCATGTTGTAACCAGAATACATGTTTGCGAACAGCTGGGCTTGGAGGCAACAGGTGCAGAGTTTAACACTATGAAGCTTGAAGATAATGCTGAAATGAGCAATATTGATACGTCTGGGGTAGAGAACCTAATGGACACTGCCGAGGAGGTTAAACCTTGCTGGACCAAACCAAGTCCAAGTAAGTAATTCTGCATTCTTAAGTTTCATAAGTTCTTCAGATCTGAACCTTTCCCAGAAAAATATGCTTACTGATACTAATACGATTTCTGCAGAAACTCAACCGTCTAATGGTTTTGTGACATTCTCCTTGACTATGGGCCCAGAATATCACATCTCACAGGTGAGCCTCTAACTCTTAACCTGTTGGCATGTGTCTGAATATTCTGTTTGGCTGAATTCCTCGAATGCATACCATTTCCCAATTGCTATCTGCAGATCACAGATGCTGTGGTTGTTGCAAGGTATCTAGGTGCGACACTTGTACTTCCAGATATCAGAGGAAATGAATTAGGAAATAAGCGGTATGTTTCTTTGATAAAAAGAGAATTTTCCATTTCCTTAAGATAAATCCTATGCAGATACATAAATGCTGCAAATTTATATGCATATAGTATGAGCCTCTAACCTCTAGGAATTCACAATCTTTTTCATAAATGTGACAGTTTTGTCCATCTCAACTAATGGCATAAGTTTTTTGCACAGAAAATTCCAAGACATGTACAATGTGGATAAATTCGTGAGGAACCTAGATGGTATTGTTGAAGTAATAGAGGAACTACCTGATGAAGTGAGTGCTAAGAAGCCTGCAGTTATTAGAGTACCAAACCGGGTGACTGAAAGCTTCATCACAGACACTATCCAGCCCATCTTCCAAACAAACAGTTACTTAAGACTTGCAGTCGTTTTCTCTTCAGTGAGTTTAAGACCAAGGGAGACGAATAACAAGGACTTGGATGCGACTGCTTGCCTTGCAATGTTCAGTGGCCTCGAACTGAAACATGAATATTCTGAAATAGCCAGGAAAATATCGGATAAGCTTAAAGAAATAAGCAGGAAATCAGGTGGGAAGGTCTTGGCAATTGATTTGCGGACTGACTTGCTAGAAAAGAAGGGTTGCAAAACAACCAGAGGCGCTAGAAGAAAGGGCTGCTATAATGCAGATGAGGTTCTGGGTTTCCTGAGGAATGTTGGCTTCTCTGCTAACACAACCATCTACTTGACGGAGACGTGGTGGCACAAAGGCCTGAATGACCTGAAGGAAGAATTTCCAAACACTTATACCAAGGCAAGGAACTCTGCACATCTGATGTCAAATATGTTCCGTTTTCTCCCAAGCATTTCTCCCTAAATGCTAAACCGTGAAACATAATCTCTTGTTTCCTTGCCATAATGCATTAACTGACATAAAAGGTAGTCTCATGATGCATAGGCAAGCAATCATACACCCAATTTGTGCATCACCTTTCGTGTTGGACTTCCACAACCATGTTTTGCCGGTGAACTGAATGACACTTTTTTTTGCCTTTCCACAGGATGACATAATACCAGCTGAGAACAAAGGCGAATTCCTGAAAGCCAGCAACGACGACCTAGCGAGGGCTCTGGACCTCGAGATCTGCTCGCAGAGCGACGTGTTCATCCCAGCTATCGCCGGTCTGTTCTATGGCCATGTGACCGGTAAGAGGATCGCATCGGGCCATACCCAAATCCTCGTGCCTTCTCAGTCCAGCGCCTCGACTCAGGCCTCAGACTTCATCTCCACCTACATCTCCAACAAGAACCACCTTGCCTACAAATGCTACTGCTAGCATGGCATTTTCTACTGTCACTAATAAGATCCGCTGACGTGAGCCGCTGGGCAGTGCTCTGGGTGCGTATACAAGTACCTTCCGTTGACGTGTTGTACACTAGTTGAAGTTTTGTTATGAGGAATGTTAATTAGCATATGTTTTATGTTGGTTGCTCGCTTGCTTGGACATTGAAATTTGGCGCAACAGCGAGGAGCAAAGAATTGCATGTATGGTCTAAAATGAACATGAGGTTATGCATGTCAAAAGGGTGAGGCTTCATGTGCCCAGTACCGCCCAACACCTTCTGTCAGCTCACCTGTTGCTGTAGAAATTGCTCTGAAGATCTCCATGGGAACTGTGTATCAGTGTGCCTGAGCTGACCTGCTCCTCCGGTACAGCTTGAACGGACTCCACCACCTGCTCCGGGGTGGCGCCAAGGCTAGCGCGGCGCGGGAGAAAAGGCAGCCCGTGCGCGCGAGTGCCCTGTTTCCGCTGCCTGCCAGCGCTAAAACGAGTCCACCCTCCGATTAAAAAAATAGTAATTATGTGCCCTCCGTCGGATCTCCTTTGAACACTGGATAGGCAGCCGCCAGTTACGTTGCGGCGAGTCACTGAATCCGTCTCCCTCCCTCCCGGTGTGTCCATGATAAGGTTCACCCAAAGAAGCTACCAAGGGGGACAGTACTAAGAAGATAAATACAATCTGAATACTAAGAAGGTACAAACAATCTGAACATCATTTGCATGGAATGTACCAATTATATTCCTGAAAGGTCTAGGGTGGCGGAAACGCGACGACGCTTGCTGTGTTCATCGAGAGGCCCGACGCCAAGAGTAACTTTGCTTCGGCATGCCACACCTTAACTTTGGCTTCGTCTCCTACGCTCGTTCCGGAATCAACGGCGGTGACTCGTTCAAAGTAAAAATGAAAGGCAGCTCAGTTACCCAGACTTGGCACTTTTCAGGCGATGCGAGGCCAACAAGAAGGGAGCGAACGGCAGGGCAGCGCGTGCGCGCCTTGGACTCGTGCTCCTCCTACGCCGCGCCGCGCAGGATGGTGGAGGTCTGACATCTGCGCCGTCCATGACTATTCGCATCCAGCAGAGACTAGATGCAGGTCCCTAGTGGATTAAGCATGGAAGGGAAGGACCACCGGCTGCCATGGATAGAAGCACTGGAGGTTGGCACGCGGCCAAAACGCCGTGGAGGAGTTCAATCTTAACGGCACAACGCACAAGACCGGCGTTCAGAGCCTATCCCTCTTCTCCTTCCTCCAAAAACCTTCCGACTTTTCTTCTCCAATATAGCAATTGACACAGCCATCCGGAGCCACCAAATCCAAGCAGACCACACCTAGGGACCTCCACCTTCTCCTTCGCGAGGCGAGGTAGGAGAAGGAGTCCGCGTCGCGGCGCGCGCCGAGCCCATCGCTTCTGCCTAAATACTGCAAGTCCAGGCTGCTCTTTTACTTTAAACGAGTCACGGTCGTTGATTCCGGAACGAGCGTTGGCGATGCAGCGAAAGTTAAGGCGTGACCTGCTGTTCGAGCGTGCTGGCCCAGCGGTCGAGCGCGGTTCCAGTTCGTTTTCTACTTTCTCCTCGGCGTCATCATGGGCACACCAATTGGGCCCATCCCGTCCAATCCGTCCAAGACGCTAGAGAATCCCCATCTCCGAGCTCCGACCATTGCAGTCCATTGTTTTGAATGAACTGAAAATGGTAAGCTTTTAATTGTTTTTCAGTAAACTAGAATATCCAGAAAAAAAGAATTTAGTGCTACGACCTATTGTACTCTTTGCATTGAAATCCGCGCAACATCGAAGAGCAAAGAATTGCAAGTACGGTGTAAAATGAACCACGAGGTTAGTCATGCCAAAAGGGTGAGGCTTCATGGGCCCAGTAGCGCCCATCACCTTCTGTCAGCTCACCTGCTGCTGTAGAAATTGCTCTGAAGCTCTCCATGTAAAACTGTGTATCAGGCTATCAGTGTGCGTGAGCTGCGCCCGCTCTTTCATTGAGATGAACGAAATACTGCTGCTGCTGGTCTGCCGTGTGGATTGCAATTCCTTGGCGTCGAGGAGGGCGACGCCCGACCCCGACGCCAACGGCAAAGGCAGTTGCGAGATTTTTTTTTGTACAGTAATTGTGCATAAATGTCTGAGCTCAGCTGATCGCGATGGGCTCAGCCGACCGGAGGCGTCGTGGCTTGGTCAAATTGGACCCTGGGAGAAAGACGCCGCGGTGGGCCGGCCTGCTCCAGGTGGGGGAGGAGAGGCCCTGCTTTTTTTATAACGGAGTGCTCGCCTGTCCGGAGGGATGTTTTGCAGTTCAGACCCTGCCTCATTGGACATTCGTGTTAGGCTCCCGGGACCGAGATCACGGGTATTCTCGTCTCCAGTCTCCAGTACAGCTCGTGGAGCGCCGTGTCCGGCATTGCGCGCTTGATTCTTGACTGTTTCCTGATGATCAGGCCGCAATGCGACAGAAACGAGCACAGTTGAAGGGGATAACAATTGCATGCGGTTAAAACAGCAGAACTAGCTAACCAATAAGCCCAGTTCAACTTGATGGGGATTCACGAGCTATGTAGATTTAGTCTCAACAAATTTGCGAAGGATTGAAAAGGGGTACTAAGCTAGCACGGGCATAGCGATCTTCCGTGCAGCGCGTCGCGCACCAAGAAAGGTCCCTGCTAAACCTCAGCTCTTGCCGCCCTGCTCTTCATCTGCAACATGCAGTGCCAAAGTGCAGGTAGGGACTAGTGTAATCTTGCTGAATGAAGCTAGATGATCAAAGGGAAATGATGAGGTATGCCCGTGAGTTACCTTGGCGTGGTCTTCTACGACAAGAGCAACGCTTGAAGTAGCTCTGGAAAGGCCTGACGGGCACGGGAATGAATTTCCCGAGATAGGCCAGGGGCCAACTGGATTGAAAATGGATTGAAAATGGGCACACATCAGAATGTAGCTATATATGAGAGTGAGAGATGTAAATGAGTAGAGGATGATTGGGCTATCATCAAATCAGGTTCAGCAGCATGCTTGCATACCTCACTGCGCCAATAGCAACTGACAGCATCCATAGTCGCCAATTGAGTCTAGCAGTATCGAAGAACTTCCCCAGGAACTCAATTATCAATATCTGATAGAGTGTTAGTACTGGAGCTCTGTCAAACCATGTAAAAGCATTCACATAGCATGTTACCTGAAGCCCAGTAGTTGCACCCACTATGCCCATGAAAAGGTGGTTGTTTGTGACTCCCTTGAAGACATTCTTCTCTTCAGGCTTGCGAGCATTAAACTCATTGAAGATCTGACACAAACGGCACAGCAGGTATGGGAAAACAATTGTAGGGTTTACTGCACGTGCTAAGAATATATACCCTGATATAATATATCATTTGCCGAGCTTCTAATAAGCCATAGAATAAAAATTTTTTGTGTAAAAGGGGGTATATCCAAATAACCAGTGTGGATATATAGCTAGCATATCGGGCCCTATCTCGCGTCCTGAATAGGGGGCGCCCAACCCAGATATGGTTGGTGGGCTCCCGTCGCGCAGCGCTACAAAGAGGAGGTGGGGGCTGCGGGGCACGCACGCCAAGGTTCGCCGTGCCCCAAAACCCCACTGAAAAACCCTAGTCCCGATCCGATCTGCGGAAGGCGCTGCCGCGCCGCCGCCTCCACAAGCTCGCTGTCCTCTACACCGACGAGTCATGGCACCGACGTCCCCGACATCGACCGCCAGCCCCTGCACCGCGACCTTATCGACTTCAACCATAGCATCGCCATAGCGTGCTCAAGCACCAACACCGACGGTCTGTATCCTCACTCCCTCTCTCCCTCCCTCTATTCTTCCTATCCCATATGTAAATCATGTTGTTTACCTCAAGTTCATAGAAACAAGACACAGTGTCTTCTTGGAGGACGAGATGGTCAGGAGGAGCATGGTAGCACGAGAAATTAGTCTTAAGGAGAAGCGGGTGCATGAACCTGCTCCGATGATTCAGGAACCATTCTTCTCGATATCTGTTGTTGCTACACCGACAGTACATGACACTGCGGTGACAACACCTGTTGTTAGTTCTTCTGTGGCAAAAATGAATGAAAATGAGGAACCTATCGTTTAAGATACTATAGAACCTGTTGTCGCACATGAGGAAGAGCTACAACAGCCCCCAGGTAGAAGAAGTGTCAATTAATGAAGGACCTAGGAGGTCTCAAAGAACTAGAAAACCAGCTATCACTAAAGACTATGAAGTCTATGTTAGTGAAGAAATTCAAATGGAAGGTGATCCTATCACATTTGAAGAAGCCATGAGAAGCGCTCACTCGTCGAAGTGGCTTGAAACCATGCAAGATGAGATGAAATCAATAAGTACCAATAAAGTTTGGGACTTAGAAGAAATTCCTAAAGGAGCCAAGATAGTAGGTTGTAAATGGATCTACAAAACAAAATGTGACTCTAGAGGGAATGTAGAAAAATATAAAGCACGATTCGTGGTGAAGGGCTTCATGCAAAGAGAAGGAATAGATTATAATGAGATATTTTTCTAGTCTCATGCAAGGATTCTTTTAGAATCATAATGCCATTGGTGGCACACTATGATTTGAGTTACATCAGATGGATGTAAAGATGACATTCCTTAATGGGGATTTGTATGAAAATGTTTACATGGCACAACTTAAATGTTTTGTCGTGGAAGGAAAAGAGCGTATGGAATGCCACCTGAAGAAATCCATTTATGGATTGAAACAAGCCTCTAGACGATGGTATTTGAAGTTTGATGAAACAATAAGGAAGTTTGGATTTAGAGAGAATGAGGAGGACAATTGCGTTTATGCAAAGTTTAAGATTTGGAAATTTATTTTCCTAATCCTATGTGTGGATGACATCTTACACTCGCTAGTAGTGATGTTAATCTGCTATTGGAGACGAAGAAGTTCTTGTCCTCAAATTTGGATAAATTTTGATACGAAAGATCTCGGTGAAGCTTCATTTGTATTAGGAATAGAAATTCTCCGAGATAGAAGAAAGGGGTATTAGAATTATCGCAGAAGGCATACTTAGAAAAGATTTTAAAAAATATAGTATGCATGCGAGTAAACCAACACCTGCTCCTATAATCAAGGACGATAGTTTTGGAAAATTCCAATATCCTAAGAACCAGTATGAGATCGATCAAATTAAAACGGTTCCATATGCTTCAGCTGTCGGGAACTTACAGTATGCTCAAATATGTACACGCCCTAATTTAGCATTTGTTACCGGGATAATTGGCAGATATTAGGATAATCCAGGAATAGAACACTGGAGAATGGTAAAGAAAGCTCTACACTATGTGCAAGGCACAAAAGGCCTCATGCTAACGTACAGAAGATCTGATTCCGTAGAGATAGAAGGGTACTTAAATTCAGATTTTGCGGGAGATGTAGATGATAGAAAATTCACGTCAGGTTATATTTTCACTCTCGCAAAAAGAGCAATATCGTGGAAAAACTCCAAGCAAACAGTCACTGCATCATCGACGATGTATGCTGAGTTTGTAGCTTGTTATGAGGCCACGGGGTAGGTAAAATGGTTAAAGAAATTTGTACCCGGGTTGAAAGTGGTAGACAGCATTCAAAGACTACTTAAGATGTACTGCGGCAATGAACCAGCAGTATTTTATGGTCACAATAGTATTTTATGGTCACAACAAGTTAAGTGGTGCTGCCAAACATATTGACATAAAGTTTTATGTTGTGAAAGAGAAAATCCAAGATCATACTATTAGTCTTGAGCATGTAAGAATAAAGGAAATGCTTGCGGATCTGCTCACAAAAGGCTTACACCCAGTGTGTTCAGAGAACACTTAGCCGGCATTGGTTTACGGGAAAGCCTATGATCCCTAGACAGTAAGGGCCTAGTTGAAAAGCTGTTTCACAACAAAAAGGTGCATTGTGGTTGTTAATTTAATGGTATTAACTGTTATGACTAGGCATGCTCTATACACTTATCTGTGATGAAATAGGTTGAGTTAAGAATGTAGTAAGGAAGTAAGGTGAGATCAAGGGGGAGAATGTTAGGTTGATCTCCTCCGACTCGGTCCAACAACTGAGTCGGGCCCTATCTTGCGCCTTGATCGGGGGCGTCCAACCCAGATATGGTTGGTAGGCTCCCGTCGCACAGCGCTATAAAGAGGAGGTGAGGACCGCAGGGGCACGCACACCAAGATTCACCGTGCCCCAAAACCCTACCGAAAAACTCTAGTCCCGATCTGATCCGCAGGAGGCGCTGAAGCGGCGGGAAGCGCTGCCACCTCTACACCGCGCCGCCGCCTCCACAAGCTCGCCATCCTCTACACTGACGAGTCGCAGCACCAACGTCCCCGACATCGACCGCCGGCCCCTGCACCGCGACCGCATCGACTTCAACCCTAGCATCGCCATGGCGTGCTCGAGCACCAACACCGCTATACCCTCACTCCCTCTCTCCCTCTCTCTGTTCTTCCTATCCCATATGTAAATCATGTTGTTTACCTCAAGGTTAATGTAAAGCACCCTCTGATTTACACCTAGTCGATCCAAAATTGAAAACAGCCTTATTGCTGAAATCTTGAAAAGGGGGCAACAAACTTACTTGGCAAAAGACAAATGCATTAAAGACAAAGGTGTTTTTCATTTTATCAGCATGCTCCCTACTTTCATTCTGTAAATGCAGAATCCTTTTGCCATCAAAATTGAAGATGAGAAGAACTGCTATCTGGTAAAGAGCCTGCAATGAAATCAATATATAAAAATTAATAGGAGCTCATTCAACAGGGCATACTTCGATACATAAAGATGAGCAGACAACTATAGACCTGGATAAAGAGGTTTCTCCACATAATATTTGTCACAAGAGGTTCCCTGCAGAAGTGAATTAGAAGTATATCATGCTGGTTTTGCACAACACCTAACTACATAATAGAACATAGTAGACAAAACAAAAGTGTTCATAGCTATCGAGGATGTTGTGCCATGCCTTCGACCAACAGGATGCCTCTTCATTAGGTTGTCTATTGGTGGTTCGGTTGCCAATGCAAGAGCACCCAGTGTGTCCATGATAAGGTTCACCCAAAGAAGCTGCCAAGGGGGACAGTAAGATAAAAACAATCTGAACATCATTTGCATGGAATGTACCAATTATATTCCTGAAAGGTCTATATTTAGTGGTTTGTTATATTTTTCTAAAAAAATAACAATCTGTTGTAATAATCCGTATTCAATGTTTTCTGATAAACAGAAAGGATTTTTCAGCATACTTTTCATACACATGACAAGCTAAACTACTCAGTGAAAAGCGGATTAGTTATATAGGAATTAAATAAAAAGCTCAAACACGAAAGGGAGTTGCATGCCTTTGTATTAATAGAAGGAAAGAACGGTCACCATACACTGCACCGAGGGCCATTAAGAAAATAAAGACTAGAAGTGAAAGAGAAAGAAAATTAACTAAAAGTACGATTAATCCTAGAATCTTATTGCACAGGTCAAGAGGGAAATCCGAACCTCAACAGCATTCAGAGGAACATCCCCTGAGGACACGGCAGCAACCACATTTATCACTAGGGCGGCAACATTAACAGTAAGTTGGAACTGGATGAATTTCTGAATATTTGCATAAACAGACCGGCCCCATCGAACAACCTGCAAAAGAGAATTTTGAAATAAATTTTCATACGCTAGAGTATAGAAAAAAGTTAGACATAACTGTTAAAACCAACTAGAATCTCTGAGGGCTATGGGCCTCTACAATAAGTCAATAACTATAAAGCTTTAATAGATTCTATTAATGCACATGCCAACTAACAGCAAGATCACAAGAGATATGAACAAGCGATTTGATAATATGCTACATTGACAAACTATGATGTTATACATGCCGATAAATGCATAATACATGCTGTGACAATACTAATACTGAGATAAGTCAATCCTTTGTTAGAGTGCCTTATGCTTTGAAGTTAGAGAAGACAACCTTGACTACAGAGGTGAAGTCATCATCCAAGATTATAATATCTGAGCTTTCCTTAGCAACTTCTGTTCCCGAGATACCCATTGAAAGACCTATATCAGCCTATATTACAAAAAGTTCAGGATTAGGAGAAAGTTACTGTATGTTGACACTATTAGAGAAATGACAAAATTGCAGACTGGCCTCATGCAATGCAGGAGCATCATTGGTGCCATCACCAGTAACAGCTACAACATGACCTTTTCTTTTCAAAGATTGAACAAGCAGAAGTTTGTCATGTGGAGAAGATCTTCCCATTACCTGAAAAAGGGAGTTGGTTGAGTTACTGATATTAGAAAATTCAAAGGTACCTTATGTCGTTGACGAGTTTTATATTATGTCCAGCGAAACAACTAGTTTTTATTTTTGCCCAAGTAATGCATGTGTGTTAAGTAAAATAGAAAGTCCCGCATCAAAAAAGTAAAATAGAAACTCATCACAAATATTCTCTAGTTCCATTATAAAGCATGGAGAAATATCAATTGTCAGAGCAGAACATCATAGTTTACTTACTTCCAGTTTGACTTGAGCCTTCTTTGCGATAGACAACAGTACCCATATATATTACATTTTGATCAGTAGACAGGGTCTCATGTCTGTCAATCCTTGAATACATTTTCATAGATATAATGTCGTGTAGCATTAAATCCTCACTAATATTATATATGTGAAAATGAATATTATTAAGTATATTGTTGTATTTCTAACATGTACATATCATTTATTCTGACATTTAAAGTCCTAAAATCTAACGTACTGAGACAGAGAGAGAGAGAGAGAGAGAGAGAGAGAGAGTACTGTAATTTTCTCAACGATTTCTTCTCGTGCAGCTTCAGACATATCACGAAACACTTTTCCCTCTATTACACTAGGTTCTGAAGCAGCATCTTTTGTATCTAATATTCCACACTCCAAAGCTATAGCCTTTGCTGTTTCAACATTATCTCCTGTGACCATACGTACCTAAAAGAAGGGAAAAAATATATAAGGATAACATTAAAAATAAATGTTTAATAAGTCGTGAGAAGCAAATTATGTTCATAAAATAAACACAAAACATTTGCACATTGCAAGTACTATTCTATTTAAAGTGCAATATGAGCCGAAGAGCTAAGTCCCAATCATGATTCATTTTCTAGATTGACCAATATAAACTCAGGCTAGAATGAGCAGCTTAAATACAGAAGATGCATGGTAAATAAAAAGGTAAAATGGAACATAAATGACTAAATGAGTACAGATAACACCAAACCTTTACACCAGCAATACTGCATAATTGTACAGCATTCCTCACACCTGGTCGACAGGGATCCTACAGAAGAAGAAACTCTTAATAGAAGGGTGAATATTGAATTCAATCACTAGGAGGTTATAATTTGTGGACAAATATATATGAGAAGAATATGTTCCTGCACAAGCTAATAAACAAAATGAGAGTTACTTTACAGAATAATCTAAACACAGAGCAGGCCTTTTAAAACAAACTAAACAATATCAAGAAAAATTTCTTCATCATTATACTCTTAATAGCTTCTCATTTCTGCCATACTTATGGGACTTGGGAATAATGTTGAAAACATGCAGCTAGTGACATGGGGCTGAACATTTCGTTTCTAGTTGAAGTTGTATTACATAAATTTCTGAATTCAAACAGTGGAAATAACTTTTTCAAGAAAAAAGAGAGTACAGATGTAATAGAAAGTCAAACTATTCAAGTCCTAAGGAGAGGTATAAAAAGACATAGGCTCAGAAGAAACTACCTTTATTCCGACCACCCCAATAAGAGTGAGATCATCCTCAGGCAACTTCCACTTATCAAGAGATTCAGTTGGGACCATTTTGGGCTCCCAAGGGCAATACGCAAAAGCGACACAACGCAGCGAACTCATTGCCATATCATCAATCCATTTCTTAAATTCCCTATGCTGAAAACAATACTCTGAAATTAATGATACTTAATCAGAATTCAGAAAGAACTAAAAAGGCTGGCTCATATACCTTGCTGGAACTCATTGGCTGAACTGAACCATCAGTCGAAAGCCAGCTTCTGCAAGATGCTAATAGTATCTCAGCTGCCCCTTTCCAATGGATGTGAACCTCAGTATCTGACTGCCGATAGGTGCACAAACAAAAGAGCAATGAGGTAAGACGACCTAACAGGGACTAGGAAAGATTATCACGAAACATATATTGTCATTAATAAAAGCATTCGTCTTATAGAACTTCAGTGTATAGGCATCTTTACATCTAAAGAAGACCCAAACAAAGAAGAAATAAACACCAATGTTGTCAGGGTCAGATGAAAATGTGACAGATTAGACACTTGGGTAATATTTTATCAGCATACGAATCATAACAAGATCTGGAAATCTACCAAGCACTTTACAAAATTTGATAGAAAAGTTAAAATCTGCACTGAGCCAAATACTTAGTTTTATGGCCTTATTAGTTCCACTAGAAACTATCAAGAGCAGAAATGATTATTACTTGTTCAATAAGAGATTATTTCGTTCACCAACATCTCAGTACAACAGAAGAAGCTTACCACCTGCACCGCAACGCCTCCACGCTTCTTCTCTGAATTAAATGGGTGAACATGAATAATTGAAGATTTTGATCTCACGTCCTTGAAATCCATCCCAATCTATACAAGTAAACTGCTAAATCAACTAAAGAGCTTGAAGGAAATATCTCTCAGTAAATGAGTGTATACACTACCATAAGGCCCCAAGAAAGAATTGCTTTTTCAGTTGGTGAACCAGTAACTTCAGCAGCCCCTCCATCCTACAGACAGAAAAACCATATTAATATGGATTCAATTGTTTTCCATGCTATGGAAACGGTATAGGATCAATGTGATGTGATCCATATCAATACAACTTAACAGCTGGATGTCAATAGTACAGAGGAAATTTTATTGGATTATTACTTCTGGCAGAAACACAGTCCCAGTTGTGTTCTGTGCAATTCCTTCAATAAGTAGAGCTGTCACACTGGTACACATCATGCCAGTATTATCACAAGGATCAAATTTTGTTCCACCAAAATATGCTTCAACAACTGTCATCTAGAAGATCAATACAAACAAGGTACCACAAGAAATAGTCAAATAGATGAATTTGAGGTGTCAGACTTTATGCCATCATGGGCTTCACAGTTAGACAAAAGTAAGAAGACATGCTCTTGGATTTAATTGAAATAAACATGAAGTAGCACCATCCTGTACAGCACATTATTCCCAAGCGGCAGGGAATAATATACGGCATTTTTGCGGTGAGTGCATATTGATTTCACAAACCTTATTCGTGGTAAGAGTTCCAGTTTTGTCACTGCAAATAGTGGTTGCTGATCCCATTGTTTCACAAGATGAGAGTCGTCTCACCTGAATAAAAAACCATGAAATGATACAAAAGGATATATATGGCCTCATATAAAGGCTTGGTTTTGTAAATCTGTCTGAAGGTTTTACCAGAGCCTTGTCTCGCATCATCTTCCTCATTGAATATGCAAGGCTGAAACCAAATAAAGATTCAGCAGTGTAATGTAACTGAAAATTCTAATTACCTTGTATAAAATAAACAATCCATACGTCAATGTTACTGCTAAAGGAAGTCCTTCAGGAACAGCAACGACTACAATAGTCACCTACAGCAAAAGATATAAGCAGGCGAAATTGTAAAAGCTGCAGCCAAAGCCAGATCATGATTTATAACATTAACCCAAAAAACTATCTAGCAATACATACAGCGATTGTTAAAATTCTAATTGCCCCCATAAATCCCTGTTTTACACCAGTTGTTCCAGCCACAAATTGAGTAGTCCCATCTGAATTCTTGGTATGTCCAGTAAAATATCTGCAATTTAGGGGCAAAAACGGGTCCTTGTAAGAAGTATATCTTGAATTTACTGTATAACTGTGTAAAATATATACCATATGGCCATAGCAACTAAGTCTCAAACAAACCTTATCCAAAGCACGACTAGAACAGCAGCAGCAACCGACAAACCCACAATACCAATAAGAGTAGCAACACCATTCAAACGCACCTATTTCAGTGCAAGTGGAAGCATGGATCGTCAAAATTGAGCCAATACAGATTCATACTACATATGCAATCATATGGTAATAAACCAACATCTCTTTTCAAAAGGCATCTTAAGAAACTAACCTGTAATGGGGTTTCTTCACCAACATCCACTGAAAGGTTAGCCATCAGCATACCCCATTCAGTATTGGTACCCACACCAGTTACCTTTGTGTTTGACAGCAATAGCAGAAAGATTATGTTAGTGTTCAGAATGAAGTGTCAGAATGAATGAGATAGTAGCAACTAGCAACCAATACATGTAATTGTACAAGAAAGCCTGTAAATAAAAAGCAACACACTCAGCTCATCATCTACACTTCGAAACACTCAACTAAGTTATACTCAGAAAGTCCTCAGAAAAATAGAGTGATGCTCACCAGCATAGAGCCATAACCATCTGCAACCTTACAACCAGACATCAAGAAAGGGGCCCTTTGGTCCTTATGAACCTGATCGTGTTATATTGTAATGAAACATAGTAAGGCAGATTTTGGGAAACAAATAAACGTTTTAGTTTTTATCAACACTTACAATTTTGGATTCCCCAGTCATACTGGATTCATCAATTGCAAGAGAATGACCAGATATCAGTATACCATCTGCTGGAACCTAAAGATGAATGCACATGACCACATCAATTTTTAGGGGGAAAGGAAAAGGAACTCAGATATACAAAGAACAGGATATATGAGGTATTACTTGGTCACCAATTTTGAGGGGAACCACGTCACCGACAACAAGGTCAAATATTGAAGCTCCTATTCTTTTACCACCTCTGATGACCTAATCAAGGTCACAATAAGTCATATGTACTGCCATAGAATGAAGTCCATACCAAGAACTAATATCCAAAATGATCGGACACATACCTCAACTTGTATATTTTGTTTCTCCTCGTTAAGATGCTGAAACTGAAGAGATTGTCTATAATCACTGGTAGCTAAGAAAATTGTGAAGAAACCATGCATCAGAACATGATGACTCACGGTACTATAACAGGAGGGAAGATAATGTATAATCCCTACCTTAACCAATTACCTAAGCCTATCAATGAGCTAGTTTGCGCATGGAACTCAGATAACAACTTTTTACCTGTAACGAATACCACAAGAAAAACAGCAAAAAATATGCTTCCACCATCATACCATCCGTCTTTTACACCCTAATTAATCAAAATTATTTTCCAAAGGGAAGTTAAGACGAAATGACTACCAATATAGAGGAGGAAAGACCATCAGAGTGTCTGAAAAAGTACCTCTGTTGCCATGCCCAGTGATAATGATATAGCAGCAGCTACCATTAGAATAACAAGAGTTAAATCCTGACAAGCTTCAAATACAAAACGCTGCAAATAAGAAAATAATAAATATTAAATTTGACGACACAAGCTGTTTACGTTTCAAGCAATAAAGTGCTAGTGAAGAATAAATACACGTTGATATGTATTTGTGTTATAAATTTTAGTTTTGAAATGCCACATATAAATTTAGAATTATTAAACCTCTACTTGTTCCAAAATATAATTAATACCCTATCTCAGTGGCAGAATAAAGAGGAACACAGGAAATAAGACAACTCTGTAGAACAACTAAACAAGGATTGTTATTTCAAAACAGAGGGCAGCAACCCTCGCTCAAAAGAAGACATAACTTAGGAAATTGTGTACCCATATGCTTCTCCTTTTCTTGCGTGGATATGTGTTTGCCCCAAAAATGTCTCTCCTCTGCAACAATTCATCCTCATCTGGACTAACTCCTTTGTCTAAGTTACTCTTTAGTAAATCTGAAAGCCCCCTAACCTAAATGGGATCATTCTGTGAGAAACATGTCATCAAATTGCAGAATGGCAAGTAGGAAAATAAGATATAAATACAAGTAAATTTTCAATTGAACCTACCCCTCCAACCTCCTGGAAAATAATGGGGTCATGGTCTCTGTTCAGCATCGTGAGCTTTTTTAGATCAACTGGAAAACTCTGAGAGAGTGTCTCAAGTTTTATGCTAGTGTAAGATTCTGCTTAGATAAAAGAATCTAAAACATCACAATTGTATTAACGAAAATTAATTCAAAAAGGGAAAAAACAAGGGAGAGGATATATTTTGATAAGGGTAACCAGATTATATATGGTGATAAAAAAGATATAGTTCAAGGTAACATATGTTGTGACGAAGCAAATACCAGCATATGAATAAATATGACACAGAAAGTCATATAATCAGGAAAATGTGCAGGAGGTAGGAGGCTGAGGGTAACTAAGATGAATCAGCCATATCAAATTTGACATATTAAATGAAAGTAGAAATTTACCATGACATAAAAATTAGTACCAAATGGAACATTCATAAAAATGTTAAGTTATATTGTGTTCCCCTGCCATTGCCGTGTCACCATTTACATGAAATTTTCCCTTGTTCATGACCATTTTTAAGGATGGTGGAATCTTCCGTTAAGCTTAGAAGTAAGATGTTGAAAGTAGTACCTCCTAGATTCTTCTGGCCAGCCTCCTTGAAAAGAAATACTGCCTGAAGAACTCAGACTTGGAGTGAACAATGCATTTACTTCAGAAAGGAAAATGTTTTTTCAACTAGCCAATGAGATATTACTCGTATCACTTGTGCATGAGCTCGTATCATTCTTTTTAAGTTCTCTTTCTCTTCCTCCCTTTCCAGGTCTAGAGTATATCTAAAACGACGAGAGGCATTGAGGACCAGAGCAGCTTGCTGAAATGAAGAGAGAAAAGACAAGCTCATTCCAAGTATCACGCATCAACTCTCTTTAAGAGAACATGCAGTCCTATGTACCGACTCCTATATATCAAACAATGCAGCAATCTTTACTTAATTTTCCTTTAAAACTACGAGTAACAACTATTAGGACTAAAAAATGCGTTACTATATTCAAGGAAAATCACATAGCCAACAGAGTTTCCTGTTATCTGCCACCAGCGTGCATACAGGAATATCTCCAACACTACGACCTCGAGGTGGGTACCCAAAGACTTGTAACATGAACTGATCCTTCCATCAGCACCCAGCGTCCATCCATCATACTGTAACTCTTTTAAGTTCAGTGATGAAGACCATCACGATCAGAGGATAAATCGAGAGGTGACTTTTGCGACGCAAACCAAAAGTCCCACGAAAGAATGGACAGGACAGCGAGAAGGAACTTCTCAAGCACCACCGTAACACAATGTGATAGACTGGTGATTTTCGAAAATATTGTCATCAATAAATCATCTACCGTGGCATCTACCGACTACCGCGCATTTCAGTTGATGCGTAGGGAAATTTCATCCCCAACTCAAAATAAGAGCTGAATTTAAATCAAGCTGTATTTGGTCGAGACGCCGTACCCTCCACCGTCGCAGGCGATCGTGCGACGCGTTCTTACTGGGTATATCGAACGCGTCCTCTCCCTCCTCTGCTCCCTCCACCGCCTGCTCCAACTCCTCTTCCGCCACCGCCGCCGCTGGCGCGCCGATCTCCGGCGGCGGAGAGCTCCCCGTCCCTGAGGCCATCAGCAGCAGCAGCCGAAGCCCGCGCGTTGACTGACGACGCCGAGGCACCGATCACTGGGCAACCTGCTAGCAGCACGCACAGGGCCGCCGATCAGAACAGCCATTCATTCTGGTAGGATCGAGACACCGGAGCGGCGGCGATCGCCTCACCTCGGGTTCCGCGCGCGCTCCAACCGATTCACCTTCGCCTCCGATCACGCCTCCAGGCCCTCTCCCTTCCGGCGTGAGCTAGCGAGCGTCAGTCTGCGTGCGCGCGGGCTTTCTGCTGATTTATCGGGGAGCCGTAGCGACCAGGAGCGCATGGGGAAGTTTCGACGAAGGTGCGTGCGCGGCTCTTCGCCCGTGACTGACATGTCGGGACGGAACTGTTTCTTGGCCCACAGGTCGGTGAGAGGGTAGATGTGGCAGTGGCTGACAGCTGGGGGCCGAACAGGATGGCCCACAGGTCAGTGTTGTAAAAGCCTGAATTCCGGAGATTTGAAAAGGGAAGAAGCCTCGTCACTGTACTTTTACCGCAAAATAAAAAGGTCCAAGTCAGTCAGTGGAACAATTTTGAAAAGGTGGCTCTTTGGTCTCCATGTTTAGTTCTTTTGTTCTTTATAAAATGATGAATTGCTCGCTCATTTCCTTCGCTCTAAATGCCTTCCTACTAATCCTAGCGTCCTGACTGACAGCAGAAAGGTGACATCTTCCGGAACCATGAAGGCGTGGTTACTTCTATGCAAAAGGAAGAAACTGCTTTGCGCTAGGTCTTCCCTAGAGAATGAACCAACTTGTGAGAAAACAGTACAGCAGCGCGTGCGTTTCGATGATCCGATCGGATCCAAATGCAAAAGACAGAAGGATTGGATTTGCTCGTTTTGAAGGGCGGGCGCTCTGCATCTTCTCCAGAAGCAAACAGGCTTCGCTGCGTCACGCCGTTCCTTATCCGGCTACAAGCCACAAGCGGTGGCCAACAACTATGCAGATGCTGCAAGTACAGGTCACGCGAAGCCTGTAAGCTGTGACGGCTTCCTTCCTTGACGGGCTTGTCCAAAGCACAAGGCACGAATGGGAATATGTCGTGGTTGGTAGATGGAACCGAAAGCATCTGAGCAGGACGCTACAAAATGTCAGGCTTGCAACTGCCTCGAACCTCCTCGGGAATGGAGACCTACGGGGTGTTTTGGAGCAAGCCTCACGTCATGGCGATTGGATTTTACACCGTGGAGGGAAGGGGGGACTCGAGACTCCAGCGACGCTTGGTCTCTCTCCCGTGCCTATTCGAGAGCCGAGGGGAACTCCGAGTCCTATTCGAGAGTAGTGTGCATCTTTGCTTGGATCAATGCATATTCCAAAGTCCCGAGCTCTCCGCTCGAGATTTACAAGGATCTTGATTAGGCTGTACAAATTGGCTGGCTAATTGCACGTACTAGCATTTGCTCTTGGGCTTAACTGTATCTCGACCACCCTTTGAGCTCACTTGCAATTTACATTGTCATTTTCTGTTAGGTTTGGAAGACAGATCACTTGGGCATCACTAAATCTCTATATCTATCTCTACTATTACTAAAGCAAGCAATAATTTCTTAATCCGTCAATTGGAATCCTAATCGGAATCTGGATGACCATATGTTAAGTTAAGAGTCCGAAACTGTTTAAAATTAACGTTTAACGAATAAAATAGAAAAAGTACTGAAGTTCGCAACCAGCACGAACTATATTATTACAAAATACATATGATGTATAATATATATATTTTTATATACTAATCAATATATTTATATAGCTTCCCATAGCAACGCACGGGCATATTTGCTAGTTTATATAGAAATATGCACCAACATCTACATCAAATTAGTTTCGTTAAATCTATCATGAAATATGTTGTGATGATGATTTATTTGGTACCGTAGAAATCCATATTTTTTTTATAAACCTAACTTTGACGTAGGGCAAAGCTAAAGTAGACACAATACATCCGAAATAATAGATGAAGGATGGCCATGACAACTCTCTACTACCAATAGATGACTAATTTGGCATGGGCATAATGAGACGAATCAGAGATGCGGACAGCCCGCGCATTCCATGGATATCTCAAACCAAAAACACAAATACTACAGCAATGTACATCGGTGTTATTTGTACAATGCATGCATCAGCTGCTACCTACATCCACCCCGGTTGCAATGTTACATGTGCATCCCGTCAGGGGCCGAATTCTCCCCACGGATACCTCTCAGGAATAAAGAATCAGAAATCACGAAGGTATAGCGTCATTGCATATCAGGTTTGACACAGACCACAGAAAATGAAGGCGTGAATCAAGCTCTGTGCCTTCTTGGTTTGTTCGGGATCCCCACATATGACAACTATGGAATTTGTATCACCAGGTTTCGGATCGTGAACTGTGATTGAAGCACCTGACATCTGCAGGGTACACATTACCAAGAGCTTTAGGACTGCGAACACTCCCTAAAGACTTGCAATACAAAAAATTACCACAGGGTCATAGTAGATCTATCTGGGGCTTGATCCTAATGTATAAAAATAGCAAGAGAACTATTCAAGTGAGCTTTACAAAAGTATGAAAACTGGAAGAGTACAATGTTACAGCCAAATATGAACAGGTGGTGTGACTATGTTCTGGGGAAACGACAAATCTACATGGTGACAAGGTTTTTCACTAAACGATAGTGAGTCTGGAACAACAGCATATCCTTGTTGCACTGGTAAGCACAAGGCAACAAGACACAAGCATAGGTTGACTGGATGTTAGATAAATAGAAGAAAAAATGTAAGTACCTTTTTTATCTCTGCAAGATCACAGCCATTGGTTCCACAAACGAAGCCTATATACTTGCAAGGAATAACAACTTCAGTCGTTGTACTTGTTGGCGTAGCTACTTGATTTTCACTGTCAAGGAGAATAAATCAGATCAATGTCATAACCATTTTTTGGAAATAATTCCTTTTTTTTCCTTCTCTTTCTGGGGTTATGTTACCACCCCTACAGATTTATCCATGGCTTAAAGCCTTCTTGCACTTATCTCTAAGATGAGCTTCGCTTACTCAAAAGTTTTAAGAAATGTCCCAAGTGGAAAGAAACAAACTTCTTTTTTTTATCAAACACATGTCATTTAGCTTACCCTGCCACCGGCCCCTTTCTAAAATCTGTGGATGCCACTGCATCAGGCATGTTTCTTGGAGCTTCATTGTTTGTATTTGGTGCCTGCACAGGAAAATGGACTTAATTCTAAGCAATTCAAGCACTACAGCACCTAAATCAGAATGAAACGCCATGTGAATGCTAACTGCCTAGTACAAAATTTTACAAACTGTGACGACAGTCCTTCCAAATTGCTTACCTCAGGAGCCCAGGTTCTTGGTGATGGCTGTTCCAAAAAAGGACGAGGACCTCCTTGTTCACAACCATATGAATATGGCATCCTATCAGGACCCATATGTTCCATCGAATGTGCGAGAGGTGGCCGATGACCACCCGTTTCAAAGGGACCCATAGGAGCATCAGCTCTGAAAGAATGCATAGGATATGGAGGCATGCCCCCACTGTGATGTGGGTGTGGCGGAGGTGGTTCTTGTCTAGGTTGGTGAAGAGGGATGTTTCCAGCAGGTGGATATGGAGGCATGCCTCCACTGGGGTGTGGCTTGGGAATGATGACGTCCCTAATCCTTCCAGTGATATGAATTAATGCATCGTGGATGGATTGGAAGCTACCAGTGACCTGTGAGAAAAGGCACTCCAGAAGTGAACAATCACATTTTCCCTCTAGATTGTTATCTTTACTTGTTTAGTATCCGATCAAACACAGCTATGAATAACCAAGTACATTTTGTTTTTGAAAGAAGTCAAGTGACTAACTTAAGAAAAGTGATTTGAGTCAGATAATGTTTGACTGTGTACCATTTCGAAATGGAGGAACATTTGCAGTAGAAAACAGATTTGAAAAGAACCATGAAAGAACTACAACATCTGCATAAAAAAACTAAAGATACTCTGCAGATCACTTTGAACCATGCATAGGTTTTCCATAAAGGAGTTCTAGATATTTAACAACATGACACAATAAATTCTTAGCTGTGAAACTCACTGCTAGTAAATGACATTTGCCTCAAGTATAAGGAAAAGAGAGCAGAATATGCAATATATTTAATGTGGTTTGAATCCGGTCAGAATTTATTGATGTTTTTCATCAACCGTTTTTAGTTATCCAACTTTGCATTCATACTACACAACTAGATTCAAAATGGAAGGAAAAAAATACATCTAGCGAGATTCACCAAGTAGCTTCCATGCATATCATTGAAACTTTCAAAAGGTCATGCAGACTTATGTACCAGTACATTAGCATAGCATACACATGGCACAGCATTGTCTTTAAAAAATCAAAAAAAAGAAAAATTGGGTGGTTGATTTTTAGAGTTGAGATATACCTGAACCATCTCATCATTTCGCTGTGCACATCTTGGAATTTGTTCGTTCCCAAGAATTCGAATGCCAGCTCCTGTTAACTTTCTCATCTCTGTAATAATGGATCCACCTTTCCCTAGCAGGCAACCGATATGTTGTGCTGGAACAAGAAGCCTTGCAGGTGTAGGTGAGTTTCTATCGATAGATGCCTCTGAAATCCTAGAGTAAACCCGGACAACTGCATCTTGAGCTGGAGAATGCATCATGTCAGAATTCTGCACCAAGAGATACACATTCATCAAACAATACTACAGCAGACTATGTAACTCTTAATACAAATTAATCACAAATTCCTAGAACAAGTTGGCAGAATATAGTTACAACAGTCAACTAGCTACACATTGACATGACATGCCAGTGCTTGCAGAGAAACAGATTCATATAACAAATTACCATAAAAAATCTTGTATCCCATAGGAAAACAAAGCTATTTCAACACTTGAAACAAAGCAGCAATAAATTATTTTTGGTCCATAGACATACCTCACGTGCAGATATGGCAACAACACGCTCGTCTGAATCCGCAATAGGCTCTAAAATCTTT
Organism: Panicum hallii; assembly: GCF_002211085.1. Lineage (NCBI taxonomy): Eukaryota > Viridiplantae > Streptophyta > Magnoliopsida > Poales > Poaceae > Panicum > Panicum hallii. The sequence goes on along the minus strand of NC_038043.1, from coordinate 46,645,355 downwards.
ATAGAAGCACCAGTTTCACTTTGTAATGCGCGGATAGTGGAACCACCTTTTCCAATTATGCTGCCCACCATGTCATTGAGAATTATCATTCTGAACACTATCTCTTGTTCAAAAAAGAATCTAGGTGCAAGGGCACCAGCATTACTTTGATAATTCCTTGTGTGGTAATCAGGCATGGGTGGTGGTAAATAGTTTCTTTGAGAATGAGGATCCATGCCAGGGGGACAACCAGTACCACTAACTGGAGGCCCAAATGGTCTTCCCATCGGAATACTGCTTGTGTCCGGCCTAGGATTATCTTGGAGGCAGGTTGAAACTGCTAGCAGTCCTTTCCGTACTTGAGAAAAGCTCCCACTTATCTAACAAGAAAAAGCTACCATGTCAGAACGGCCTGAATTTTGAAGATCAAATATCTAAGTGAAAATTAAATAGGCCCATACAATGATAAACATGAACTATGAATTGCCCAACTACTGAATTTCCTGATAGCGAAGTACAAACGAGTGAATATGACCCAGCCATTTCAATCTAATTTGTTCATATGTGAAGATAAATTTCAACACATAGGAACACAAGGCCCTGCGATATCACCACGAATAACTTACAAGGACAGCTCATGCCTCCTCTGCTATCTGTTATAAAAATTACCATGCTCTAAAAGTATTGTCTTTTCACAATTCTATCCTACAGCAATGCAATACTTGAGATCAAGTTCTGATTCACAAGGAAGCATAAATATTTCCAGCAATATCACAAGCATTCACCAGTCACAGGCATTCCATATCTAACCACTACGCGATGAGAAAAGATGGTTGAATTTTCCACCAAAGCAACATCGAAGCTTCGGTGTTAAATCACTAACGACATAGAGAGGCATACATGGATAAGCTCATCCCCCGGCCCAGCGCAGGGGGGCAGCTGCTCCCTGTTCCGGAACACCCTGATCTGGGCTCCGGTCTCCTGCCGCATCCGCTCCACCGTCTTCCCTCCCTTCCCCAGCACGCACCCCACCTGCCCGCCGGCCGCCAGCATCCGGCAGCCCACGGCGCCCGTCACCTCCCTCTCCTCCTCCTCCCCTCCCATGGCCTCGTCTCCCTCGACCCTGTGTCCCACCACGCGCTCCCACGCCCTCACCGCCGCTGCGGGGGCGTCCGGCCCGGAGATGGTGAGCACGACCTCGTCCCCCACGGGCGGATGGTCCACGTGGAGATCCCGCGAGGGGCGGAGCGCGGCGGCGCGGCTGGAGGGGCATAGCACGCGGAGCGTGGTGGTCGGGCGCTTGGTGGAGGGGGAAGGGGTCGAGGAGGAGGAGGAAGAGGAGGCGGCGCCGCCGGCGCCGGCCGGGGTGTGGACGACTTCCATGGGGGGTTGGACGGTTAAGCTAAAACCCTACTGCTGTCAATGCTCGCTGACTGCCGGAGTTAGTTACGCCAACTGCCGGGCCTGAGCTCACACTTTGGACCGTCCGATTGAGCATCGACGGCAAAGTAGCGTTGGAAGCTAATGAGACTATATCTATGCATCTCAAGCATCGACAGCACTGAAAATACATTGAAGGTTAATTAAAAGTTGAAAATATATCTTTCCTTCTGCACTCGACGTCATGAGTACTAGTGTTCATCAGCGCTATGCAAACATTTCTCACCTTGTCAGAAGAATTTTTTTCACACAGAAAATGCAAAATAGTTCTAAGTATAGCCGCATAAAAATCGATAATCTAAATTTACCAGCTAGAGTGATATATGAGGCAGGGAATCCCTCTCTTCTATGCACGCACACTAAAAAGAATCATATGAGAATTATATGAGTGCTTCCTAACCTCGGATACGTCTCTTCCTTGCATCGATGGATGATCCGATAGTTCGCTTTAGCTAATTGAAAATTGCGATGCATCACCCTGATTCTCCATGTTCGAAGAAGGATCCAGCCGACGTGGCTCTGGTAATTAAAAACTCAATTGAGGGAAATGAGCAAAGGGCAACATAATAAGTTAGCCGAGATACGTTCTTTAACTGCCGGTTGATACAAGAGCAATCGAAAAGCAAGTACAAGAGGCGGCGGCAACACTGAAGCCCGCAACGGAGATTGATTTTAGAGATGGAAGTTTAGTAGCTTGTAGGGTTGCAGTAGGTAGGTGCCACCGCCGGCGGCAGTGATGACAACACTAAGGTTAGGGTTGAGGAAGGAGAAGAGAGACAAGAGTGATATATAAAGGATGAAGAGGGCACCAAGACCACACGATCAAGATCCAATGGTTGAAAAGTTATGTATATATGGACAAAACTTCTAAATTGTAGTTACTATTGTTTTTGGAAAAAAATAATTTTATTTCTAAAATTGAAAACCGTTCATGTCTTTTCATGCCATTGGCTGCCTTTACATTCTTACTCACATCTACTACTGTTTTCTTTGGTAAAAAAAAACCTACCTGATGCCTTTTACTTGTCATAGTTTTTGACATGTGACTTTGACTACTATTGTATATAAAAGATTAAAATCCAATAAGTTCATATGATTATATGATATTTTTCAAAATAAACCTATAGACTATAGTATGTTCCTTTTACCCTTTTAATCTAATATTCTAAAATTTAGCAGTCAAAATTTCAAAATTTTGTGGTAGATAAATAATAAAAATATTAGCATTATGATTTGAGAGTCCAAATAACATCTTTACAGTTCCATGGACCGAGACCTGTAGAAGTCAACCAGTAATGTAGACAAGTTGGGATGGTTTAACTAGATCCACTGTGTGAGCCCTTCACCTAATCGAAAACCAATCCTTGAAGGAAAGAATCTCATGTGACACAACAAGGCAATTCTATGTGGAATAATGCTTTGGGTGGGAGGTTGAATTTGCTCGTGATGTGTGGTTGTATGTATGTGTACTTGGATCAAAGTTTATGGAATTCATTGTTTGACTTCCGTGTTTTTCCTCGTTAGACTTTCTCATCCGATGCTCATCTTGAGCTCACGAGACTGCCTTGAATCTTGAAGAAGTTGACTTTATTTCGCCTCAGAAGACAAAAAATGGAAAACTGCCGGTACAATCCTTGTGTGAGTGTCAGCTGACATGCAAAGCAAAACGATGCATAAACAATTCTCTCTCTTCTTCTTCTTTTTTTTTTTGTTGAGATTGTCAAACGAAACGAGGGCGGGATATCCAGATCAGTCAACGAGATTATGCCATTAACAAAAGGTTTGACAAACAGGAACCTAGAACCACATTGGTGATAGTCAGGGTTACATGGTCTGACACATTTATTTGATGTCTGATCTAGTCCAATAACAATTAGGAAGGTACATGTAAAAAAACCATCAGGCCACGTTTTCCAGATAAGATCGTGTGTCCACCCATCCATGGTGCAGAGCTTTGTACGCAGACCTGGCCGTGTTTGCACTCTCCGTTGGGTGGGTGACCCATAGCGTGACGTGCACTGTGCGTTGTGGAGCGCAGGCCGTGGTAGACCCTGCACGGTGGGTGCCAACGGCTGAAATGATAAGCAGGCCGGCCGTGAGCGTGAAATTTGGCCCCACGCACGCCAAGATAAGGCTGCAGGACGCGCACATTTCGGTGAGTATACACGTTAGCTGGTGCAGGATTTGGCTACTGGCCAGCAAAGGCCTACTCAGCAACAACCGCCATGAGGCCTAGCTTTTTGTCTGTGTGCTCAAAGCTACCAAACGTTTACAGCTCAATCCTTGGCAAGAATATTGCAGATTTTCATTGGACTGGACAGTTTGGAATGCAAGGATGGTTCAAATTTTAAGTAGATTTTTTTAGTTCTTTTATACCACTCACTACGAACTGTTCTTTTTTCTTTCAAATTATCCGTGTCGCCGTGTGCCATGAAGCGATCTCTCCTTCAAATAGGAGCCAGCCGTCGCTCAGTCTCTCTCGCCAAGTCTACTCCCCTCGCAGAGTCGCAGTGCACGCACACGGCAGCAGAACAGCCGAAGAAAGAGCAGAGCGAGTGAGGGGGTCGGATCGGAGCAAGCGGCCAAGCGCCATGGCGGCGTCCAACGACGGCGACGCCCCCGAGCGGTTCGACGTGATCGTGGTGGGCGCGGGCATCATGGGCAGCTGCGCGGCGTACGCGGCGTCCTCCCGCGGCGCGCGCGCGCTGCTCCTGGAGCGGTTCGACCTGCTCCACCACCGGGGCTCCTCGCACGGCGAGTCCCGCACCATCCGCGCCACCTACCCGCAGGCGCACTACCCGCCCATGGTGCGCCTGTCGCGGCGCCTCTGGGAGGAGGCCCAGGCCGACGCCGGGTACCGCGTGCTCACGCCCACGCCGCACCTCGACCTGGGCCCGCGGGACGACCCCGAGCTCCGCGCCGCCATCGGGAACGGCGGCGCCACCGTGGTCGCTGGCGGCGCGGAGCCGTCGCCCTGGCCGTGGGCGGGCGTGTTCAGGGTGCCGGATGGGTGGGCGGCGGCGAGCAGCGAGCTCGGCGGGGTGATGAAGGCGACCAAGGCGGTGGCCATGTTCCAGGCTCTCGCCGTCAAGATGGGCGCCGTCGTGAGGGACCGGATGGAGGTGGTCGACATCGCCAAGCGAGGTGAGCAAGCGATCCTCGTGCACTGTCTTCTTCCTCCTCCCCGCCGCCCCCGCCCCACCCCCCCCCCCCCCCCCCCCCGAGCTAATCCTCTTGGAAGCACTCGGCTCCCGCACGTGAGCCACTGCCCACTGGCAAGCATGCACGAGCCAGCTGACGTAGCTCTCTCGCGGACCGTATGAGCATGCGAGGCTCGTGTCCTGAACCTTGGAAACAAATCCCCGTCGTCACTTCACATGCCATCATCTCGCAATGGTTCCAAGATTGCAAATGTTCAGTAGTAGCCTAGTAAAAACAAACACAATGACTTCGGGTTGGTGTTTGTACAAGGGGTATTTTCTAGGGAAACTTGGAGCATGAAATTTGAACTAAATCCTAAACACTTTTGATCAACTTGAGCAACATTAGAATACTAAGCGGCAGCCAGCAGTTTAGTATCATTACTTGCAAGTGCGCCATTTTAATGGTTAGTTTCTTGTACTCTGACGGCACAGCTAATCTTTTGATCTCATATGCCACTTGTCACATCAAACACGTATTAAAGCATGTAAAATGATTCTAGCATCAGCCTATCTTATTGTTGCTCTAATAATATAATTTTCCCAACTCAAACTGTACTACTTCATTTGAATAATCTTAAAAAAAATTGTGTGCCATTGATTGTGGAATCAACAAGAGGTAAAGTACTCTCCAATGTCGTCTGAGACCCACGGAGTATTTTAAACTAGGCTAAAAAAAAACTTTCCATTTTTAAAAGATACGGAGGATTGCAAGTTCCACCTACTCCCAAGTCCCAGTCCCCAGTACTCGCAATACAGTTTTTAGGTGTGTGCGGTTCAGAGTGAAACTTTTTTGTGAACTACAAGGACTAATTTCAACCTTGAATTTTGTTTGTGACCTTCCTCAGGAGAAGGATCAATCTTGGTCAGGACAGCGAGTGGCGAGGAATTCCATGGCGCCAAGTGCATTGTAACGGTCGGCGCCTGGACCAGCAAGCTGGTCAAGTCGGTCGTCGGCATGGACCTGCCTGTGCAGCCGGTGCACACGCTCATCTGCTACTGGAAGGTGAAGCCCGGCCACGAGAGCGAGCTCACCACGGAGGCCGGCTTCCCGACGTTCGCCAGTTACGGCGACCCCTACATCTACAGCACGCCGTCAATGGAGTTCCCTGGCCTCATCAAGATCGCCAAGCACGGCGGCCCGCCGTGCGACCCGGACAGCAGGGACTGGTCCACGGGCGCCGCCGACCTGGCGGAGCCCGTAGCCCGGTGGATCGACGCCGTCATGCCGGGCCACGTCGACACCGCCGGCGGGCCGGTCATCCGGCAGTCGTGCATGTACTCCATGACGCCCGACGAGGACTACGTGATTGACTTCCTGGGCGGGGAGTTTGGGAAGGACGTCGTCGTCGGCGCGGGGTTCTCCGGCCATGGGTTCAAGATGGGGCCGGCTGTTGGGAGGATCCTGGCCGAGATGGCCATGGACGGGGAGTCAAGATCGGCGGTGGAGGCCGGCGTGGAGCTCGAACCCCTCAGGATCGGCAGGTTCGTGGACAATCCCAAGGGAAACCTCAGTAATCCTGGAGATCAGGGCCAATAATGAACACCTTCGCTCTACTTGGGATCATATATTCAACCATTCGTGATCAAGCCAAAGTGTGCGCATGGCAATTGCTTTGTTTGGAATAATTTATTGAATACAGTATTGCATTGTGAAACTTTCCTTCGTTCTGTTGGAGTGTCAGGAAACTGAAGTGCATCTCCTTTGTATCTGTACCAAAATTAAAAGCTACCAGCTCAACTGCATTCAGTTGTAGATGAACGTTTCAGTATTGACTGGTCTGTTGACTCTGTTGAGAACTTGGGATTCACGTCTTGTGTATAGTTCTGAATACTGATTATACGATGACAATCAAGTTTCCTGTGCAGATTTTTTTTTTTCTAAGGAACCCTTGTGAGAATTTTTTTTCACACTTTTACTTTGGCACATAACTTAGCATGCATTGCACTTGTGGTAGCCAAAGTACCTCTAGTCATGTTCATGGTATCCAGCACGAAAGATACCGCCTGCTCTCAACCATTTGCCAGATGCTGATGGTCCATTATTATTGCAAGGTCAGTAGGTCACTGCAGGAATGTGCTCGAGGTCAGGTACCACCAAAAACGCGCCTTTCTACTGATTAATGATGATTTGGTGAATAGATGACCATACACTCCTATATAGTATACAGTCTTCGTTTTCAGCTGGTGCAATGTTTGTCTGATCTTCAATCATAAGCAAGTCTTAGAGCTAGCGCTAATTGAGCACGCATTGCTTGTCTGAATGTCCGATTAGGTGGCACCTCTATTGCAGAGATAACGGAAGGTTGGGAAGTCTTTTGATGTTACCAAGTCATATTCTGATCTTATCATATATATCATCCACGTCACTGTCATAGCTCTCGTAGCTGATTGTCCGTCCATGCTGAAGCCTGTCCTTTCGTCTTCAGTAGTTTTGTTTGTTTGTCATTTTTTCCTTCAGTAGTTCGTTTGTTTGTTGTCGCCCCTGAACTGTAGCTCGTCAGTCATTTGCCGTATACTCTCATGTACCAACTAGTCAGCCAATCCTGTCAGTCTTGAGAGATACCGTTGCGGTCACCTGTAACATTCTTAATTGAGGACGACATTTCTGAAAACAAATACCCTCTATGAAATTGTTTCAAAAAAAAACCTTTATCAGAATATCTGATGAGCCATAGCCAGAAGCCAACACAAAGCTTACATGTAGGAGGATTGCTGGATCTTCCTCCTCCTCTAACCACAGTCCACACCTTCTTCCACTTTTTTCTTCGTTTTTCCTCTCTTATCTCCTCTAGCTTTACCTTCAACTGAGTGCACCTCCTACGGCACACCCTATGTATAAACCGTTGAAATCGAAATAAAAATATCTTATGAGCCATAGTGCCTGCCTTCTCTGTATAGAATAAGGATGCAAGTAGGTACCCAATAGTATTTTTAGGTCAGCTAATTAATTACGATGGCATGCCACTAGTTCATCCTCCCAAATGATTTAAGCAGAATACCATTCTAGTTTATTTTATTAATATTTTGGATCAATCTAATAATCTAAAATATATACAACTTGCATCCCTACGCCTAGCGTAGAGTGACTTGTCCGGTCACTACTATATTTGTGGGATCACTAATCAAAGGTCTCAAGTCATGCCGAGAGATTGCTGTACCATGGACTCCTTTTCATTCCCTAGGCCATCTAAGCAACTTGCAGTACAATTAAACTTCTCTTGAAACCTACTAGCTAACTTGACCGAGAGGAGTCTGTGTGTTGCACTGTAGGCTTAGCCGAGAAATTGAGTTGTTGGCCAGTAACACTATTAAATATAGAACTTTTTTTCAAAAAAATAGAAAATACAAGAAGCAAAACTTTAAAAAAGAAGTTGGGGATGACTTGGTAGCGGATAAATAAGGACCGAAGAAGGCTAGCCGATGGAACGAGCATATAAAATTGCGATGCTTATACATGGTGTTTCAGTGAGAAACTTGAATTTTTCACCATGTCATATGAGCCAGGTACTTATAATATGACAATGTTCTCCCGTTAAGCACCTGTACATGTACTTGGAGCATATATGGAAGTTGTTTATCAATAACAATCAATAAAGTCGAAATCAAATAATAGAAATGCTATTTATGTGTTGAAATAAAGTTTTTTTTGAAAATACTGAAATAAGGTTTCAGCAGTGAAATAAAATGCTCCAAAAAAATCAGCACCGGCATATTTTTCTGATGAAAATCTATCAGTCTAACTGTCTAAGAGAAAACCATCGATAAAGTTATAAAATACTTCAGGTAGAGAAATTAAATGTTCCAGAAAATAAGTACAATTTATCCCACTTTTTTTCGACATGGAAGAATAAATTTGAACTATTGGTTTCGGTGCAATAGTTGGAAAAATGATAGTTTTTATAGGTGACAATCTGTTAACAGAAATAGTCCCAATGAATAAATGGTAACAGCTGGCTGGGATTTTACTAGAAAAATAATGAGGACATTGTGGTGGACAGAGGATGTCCAGCCTGGATATACACTGAGTGCCATAAAATCGAAATTAAAATTGATAATTATTCCTATTTTGAAAGAAAGAAAGAATATTTTATGAACACATAGGGAAATGCTCCCCTCTCATATGTTAAATGGACGGATTACAACTGATAGGACTTTACCAGAACAAAAGGAATGGATTGATCCAAGTTTCAAATCGTGTTTGACCCATAGATTAGAAAGCTAATACGTCCTACACAAATTGCGTTGCACACGAGCTGGCGCAGCTAGCCAAAAGGACCAGGCACTCTGCTGTGTGGAGGATTAGGGTTCCTAGCTGTGTCGAGCAAGCAAATCATTGCTCATGAATGTAACTCTCTTTCTGAGTAATGACTGCTTTCTTCTCAAAGAAAAAAAAAGCTAGTACGTCCAACAGGTAATCTGCCTGCCAAATAGTGATTTCGACTGATGGGTTGGCATTGGCACCAAAGTAAAATTCAGATCATGGTGGTCATTTCCTAAATCCCAGCTAAAATCCACTGTTTGCTTAATTTCGAATTTTGATTGCTGTTTCGGAAGAAAAAGGGTTTATTGATTGCTATAAAAAAATCGGAATATATAGAAAGGAGAGATTTTACCGCTTACAGCCAAACTGACAGCTTCGCTGCTGTACATATACGGCGGTTCTCCTTCCTGGACGGAATGCAGCTCCGATCCAGATGGTTTACAGGTCGGACGATACTTGGCACGATAATCTCCAACGGGCAACGGCACATTCTGTCTTAATGATCCGATATACAATAATCACTCGCTAAATCTGACAGCATACGAACCGTGATCCTCGCGTTTCGACGGCGGAAGGAGAGAGCGGAGCGATCAGTCAGCGATGGCGGCGTCCCACGGCGAGCGCCGCCCCAGCCGGTTCGACGTGATCGTGGTGGGCGCGGGCATCATGGGCAGCTGCGCGGCGCGCGCGTGCTGCTCCTGGAGCGGTTCGGCCGGCTCCACGCCCGGGGCTCGTCGCACGGCGAGTCCCGGGGCACCCGCGCCACCTACGCGCAGGCGCGCTACCTGCCCGTGGTGAGCCTGGCGCGGCGCCTCTGGGACTAGGCGCAGGCCGAGGCGGCGGTCCGCCTGCTCACGTCGACATGGGCCCGCGGGGCGAGCCCGCGCTCCTCGCCGCCGTCCGGAACGGCGGCGGCGCCGAGGCCGCCGAGGGATCGGCGTGGCCCGGGGCGGGGGTGTTCCGGGTGCCCGGCGGGTGGATGGCGGCCGTGAGCGAGCTCGGCGGGGTGATACAGGCGACCAAGGCGGTGGGAATGTTCCAGGAGCTCGCCGAGAGGAAGGGCGCCGTCGTGAAGGACGGGACGGAGGTGGTCGACGTCACCAAGCGAGGTGAGCGCGGCGGTAGTGTCCTTCCCCGAAGTAGTTCTCTTGGAACACGCGGCTCCTGCATCCCACTGGTGAGCATGCAGGAACGCGTCAACTTTGGCCCTTGGGTACAAACAAATTCCCGTCACTTCAAATCCATCCATCTTTGCTAAAATGGAGCAGAATTCAGATCAGCAGAAACACGGTTCCAAGATTGCAGATGTTGGCTAGTATATCGATTTCTTAGGAAAGCCCGGAATTTTCAACATAAATCCTACAAACTTTTGCTCAACTCGATGCTACTGTACTAATACTTAGGCTGCAGCTTACGCAATCCAGCATCGTCCTGCGTGTGAGCCACTGGCGAGCATGCAAGAACGCCTCAACCTGGGGTACAAAGAGAATTCCGTCAGTTCAAATGTAACATCTTGCTAAAGAGGAGCAGAATTGAGAATTCAGATAACTTTTCTCTCTTATTCGTAAATTACTAGTATGAAATCTGATGCCTATTTGTATCCTTGAATTATTTTTCTTATAACGTATTGTTGATTAGGAGAAGGGTCGATATTGGTGAAGACAGCGAGCGGCGAGGAATTCCCTGGAGCAAAGTGCATCGTAACGGTTGGTGCCTGGACGCGCAAGCTGGTCAAGTCGGTCGCCGGCATGGACCTGCCGGTGCAGCCGCTGCACACCCTCCTCTGCTACTGGAAGGCGAGGCCCGGCCGTGAGCACGAGCTCACCCCGGAGGCCGGCTTCCCGACGTCCGCGAGCTACGCGACCCCCACATCTACAGCACCCCGTCGGCGGAGTACCCGGACCTGATCAAGATCGCCATGCACGGCGGGTCGCCGTGCGACCTGAACAGCCGGCGCGACGAGACCACGGGCGACGTGGACCTGGTGGAGCCCGTGGCGCGGTGGATCGACGCCTTCATGCCGGACCACGTCGACACCGCGGAGAGGCCGGTGCAGCCGCAGCCGTGCATGTACTCCATGACCCCCGACGAGGACTTCGTGATCGACTTCCTGGGCGGCGAGTTCGGGAAGGACGTCGTCGTCGGCGCGGGGTTCTCGGCCGGCCATGGGTTCAAGATGGGCCCTACCGTCGGGAGGATCCTGGCTGAGATGGCCATGGACGGGGAGGCGCGAACCGCGGCGGATGCCGGCGTGGAGCTCGAGCACTTCAGGATCAGCAGGTTTGTGGGCAATCCGAAGTGAAACCTCAAGGAATTTTGAGATCGATGCAGATAAGCACCGTGCTCCGTTAGAGATCCTATCTCCAAATAACCTTCAGAAACATCTCTCCCTTGTCCCTTCCATGATCATGTGTCAAGATGTGTTCGTGGTAATTGGTTTGTTTAGAGTAATCTATTGGAGTCATTGCAAGACTTTCCATCTTCGTTTTGTGTTCTTTTTTATCCTTGAAACATTAAAAGTGCATCGACGTACTATTCGATTGTATTCAGTTCTACTGGACTAGTGTTAGATGATCATTTCAGTATCCGTCAACCGAACTGGTGAAAATCTGAGATGCACCGTTTCCTCATCATTTGCTGACAAAAACAGCCCTACATGCAGATTTCTTTTCTCCTTCCATTTCGCTTCAGCTCACATGGCAGCACGCAGCGTGGTGAAAACTTCGGATACACCGTTTCGTTGTAGCTTTTGGTAGCTGCTCTGCACCTCTAGTCATGCTCATGCATGGTATCCAGCATGAGAGAGACGGTGCCTCTCACTGTCAGCTCAGCCACTTGCCGGAATTCACACCGCGCCAAAAGCCGGTATGCAAGTGTCCATTCCTCTAGGCACGCCGTGCTCTCTGCACCCGTCCTTATTAGTCCACATTCCACAAGCCTAGAACAGTAGGTGCGACAAGACGTCTTCTTGACTCGAGCAAGGGTCAGCTGATCAAATCACTGATCCTTGTTTTCTACTAGTCTGATGGAGTATGCCTTGTTGATCTCAGCCAACCGTATGCAGGTGCAGAAGCTAGCTATCCGGTGCTAAGTCATTAAGCTTCACTTGTCCTGTTAGGCGGCATCGCCATCGCGGAGGCGGCAGAACGATTGGAAGTCTCCTGAGAGCAGGGTCCTATCCTGAATCTTATCATCTGACGCTTGCATATGCGCTGTCAGAGCTGATCTTCCATCCATGGCTCCAGGCTTCATCTCCACAAAATACCCGCCGATGATGTGGAGTAACCTGTGGAGTCACTTTTCAGAGCGGAAATTCAGGCTCCACGACCACGTGCTCAGAGTGGCTCCATACTCTTGCAGACAATGAAGTTTTTTGGATTGAATTTTGGTGGTGACCTGAGGTTGGTCTTAGGTGGGCCCAAGGACTACCGTGAATACTTTTGGTAGAATTTTTTTTAAAAAAGGGCTAAAAAAAAACTAAAATTCGAAAAAGGGGTGGCCGTTGGGAAAATTTAGAGAAATGGGTGCCTCCCGCCCGCTGAACGGGCGGGACGCGTGGGGCCCGGGACATCCCGCCCACCCAGCGGGCGGGATGTCCCCCGAGGACCTCTTCGCAAATAAATTATTTGCGAAGAGGTCCCTGGGAGGGCATCCCGCCCAACCAACGGGCGGGATGCTGTGCTGATGGGCATCCCGCCCTTTGGTCGGGCGGGAGGTCCCCCCAGCGGCTATTTAAGCCCCAACCTGCCCCAAAAAATGCCATTTTATCCAGCAAAAATCAGAAAAAAGAGAAAGAGAGGAGAGGAAGAGAGAAGAGGAAGCGGCGAAGCCCTGTCCACACGTCGATTTTGAGGTATATTCTCGTTCTAGCCATATAAGTACTTGAAAATAACTATAATTTAGGAAATATTTGTTAGAGTAGTTATGTTTTGAATAGTTTTAGTATTTTCATTTGTTTTTAGTATAATTTATAATCTGAATAGTTTAGAATCTGTAAAATATAATCTGAGAGTCGCTGAAATTTAGGATCGTCGTTCGTTGTGTATTAATATGTAGTATAACTAGTTTATTAATAATTGACAGATATGTCTTCCGAGAAGGGTATTTTCAGTATATATTACGGAGAAGGAAATGTGATTTATGGGCCGAATGGGGTAGATTTAAGTGAATTCAACTGTGCGGTCAGAGGAATTACCAGACCGCACGAGAGGACATTTGAATCCCTATGCAACTGGTTAATGAGGGGACTAAGGATTAATCAGGAGACACACACTGTGAGTGTTCAATGCGTCATAAATCGTACCACTCACGCTTTGATCTGGGAGCTTATGCCACTTACAAGCAACGAGGACTGGTTAACTTATCTGCAAAATGCAAGTCATTGGCAGTGGCCACTGGTACTCCTTGTCAGTGTGCACCAAAACCCTCCTTTGATAAACATTGAAGCTGGTCCGGGGGATGAAAATATTGATGAAGAAGTCGAGGAGGCAAACATTGAGGCAGGTGGCACCGCAGCACCTCAATGCGTGGCTGATGAGGGGGAGAACATACCCTTTATTGTTGAACAGCTGCAAGACGAAGAACGTGAATTGGATGAAGCAATGAATGCCGATTCGTCTGATGATGACGATGATGTGCCTCAAGATTGGGTAAGCAGCGACTTCAGTCATCTTGTCGTAGATGACGGCTGTAGCTGGCCTTCGGATTGCAGGGAGAATGAAATTATCCAGGGTGCAAGGTACCACTCAATTGAAGAGGTGAAGGAAGCTGTTAAGTGCTGGTCTCTCTCTCTTATGCGAGAGTTTAAGACAGTCGAGTGCAAATCTCGTAAGTACGATGTGGTATGTGTGAAGGATGGCTGTCCATAGCGGGTGCATGCCTACAAGGGTAAATGGAAAGATTATTGGGAATGCTCCATTGTCACTCAGCACACTTGTCATTTGCCTGGGGTGCAGAAGAGCCATCGCAACCTCACGTCGCAATACATCGCAAATGAGATGTACGGGACGATAGTACAGAACTTGTCATATGAACCAAAGTCTATTATCAGGTACATTCAGGAAAAGTACAAGTATACCATCTCATACAGTAAGGCGTGGAGTGCAAAACAAAAGGTGTTGGAGATGAGGTTTGGTACGTTCGAGGCTGCATATGATAATGTTCCTCGAATGCTGGCCGTCCTATGTCAGAGAAATCCTGAAAGCTACTATGACCTGAAAACTCTAGACAGAGGAGAAGGTCCACCCCACATATTGCAGCGGGTCTTTTTCAGCTTGGGTCCATGCATTAACGCATTCCATCACTGCCGGCCTATCCTGTGCATTGACGGGACCTTTCTCACAGGAAAGTATAGATTGCAAATGCTGACAGCTATTGGAGTGGATGGAAACAATCAATTGCTGCCTGTTGCTTTTGCTTTTGTTGAGAGTGAGAACACAGACAGTTGGTACTGGTTTCTGGAACGGGTTAAGCTTGCAGTCGTTCGGGATAGGGAAGATGTCTGCCTGATTCATGATCGTCACGCCGGCATACTGAGGGCAATTCTAGATTTGCAGCAGGGGTGTGTGGAGACCGGAGAGCCGCCCAAGTGGCGTGATATTCGCAGTAGGTGGTGCATGAGGCATATCGGTGCAAACTTTTTCAGGCAATTCAAGAACAAGCAGCTTATGGATATGTTCAAGAGGCTATGCAAGGAAACGAATCAGCAAAAATTTAACAAGCAGTGGCAGAAACTTGATGAACTGACCGGGAAGAAAAGAGCCGAGGACGCATCAAAAAATATAACTGCACAGGATGAAGCAGAGGCTTTGTGCTCTTTGCCAACAGATACTGCACGTACTCGCAGAAGGTCTGGCTCAGCGGTGAAAAAATTTTCTGAATGGATTGAGAATGAACCTAAGGAGAAGTGGGCGTTACTTTATGATACCGATGGTGCAAGATACGGTATAATGACCACCAACTTCGCCGAAGTTTACAATTGGGTGCTGCGAGGTGTTCGTGGGCTTCCACTGGTTGCAATTGTTGAATTCATTGTCCGCGGGTGTACCGATTACTTTCGGGAGCGGTTCAATAAAAATCAGGTATTCATGCGAGATCCAGACAGAAATTTTGGATTCAAGGTAACAGAATATATGACTAAGAAGGCAGAAAGCGCCCGGCTACACCATGTACGGCAATGTGGAACACAGGAGCTCAAGTTTGAGGTATCTCCTAAAGATAGGGCGCGACATGGCATGAGATGTCAAACTCCTGTAAAGGAGTGCATTCTCAAGTTCGATGGAACTTGTTGTTGCTCATGCATGAGGCCCAAGTTGCTGCACTTACCTTGTTCTCATGTAATGGCTGTTTGTGCAGATATTGGACATCCTGTCGATATATATGTTTCACATTACTTCAGAAAGGAGACAATTGCTAGCACCTGGCAGTATGAGATCTATGGGTTCCGTTTGGTTGGATCGTTCACTGAGACAGCGAATCCTGTTATCTATATTCCAGACCCAAGATCATCACGGGTTAAGAGAGGACGCCGTCAGTCACGGCGTATTCGTAATGATATGGATGAGTCAGAGCTCCGTCCGAGGATACAACGCTGCAGTGCATGTAATCAGATTGGACACACGTATAAACGTTGTCCAACCAATGATGCTGGCCCCAGTTGTGCTGAAGCTGGCCCTACAGGTGATGCTACAGATGGAAGACCTCCGGTTGCATCAAGAAGTGGGAGACGTCGCCGATCGAGTGCTAGTACGTCATCAGGCATCATTTAGTTGTAATTTTATTTAAACGTTATTCGCTCATATGTAATATTTGCTGCGTTGAGATTCTATCAGACCTAGATACGTATTTGTAATATTTGCCGCATTGACTGAAGACACAATATTTGGATTCATGTATTTGTAATATTTGTAATGTTCATTATCATATTATTTTATTTTAAATGGCTTCATGTATTGTACTATCGTAATATTTAGATTGTACGTTGCAAACGTTATCGTTTAACTATCTTCGTACGAGTTTTAGATACCGTAATCTTCTTTGGAAAATTGAATTAAAATTTTATGTGCATACATAAGAGTATGGCGAATGAATCTTATATTTGAAAAAATTCTGAATTTCAAATAGTTTCTGAAACAAATAATCTAAGAAAAAATATAACAAAAATGGACCAGGAGCATAAGATTATAGTTTTTAGAACTTTATAGGTTTTAGAACTTTGACTATATATTAGATATTAAATAATATCACATTAGAGAATAACAATAGATTTTAATTAGAAAAGGGTTATAATTAGGTTTAGTTAACATTTCAAATTTGAAAAATTCAAGACAAAAGAAGTTAAATTTACATCAAATTTGAGTTTGAAACTTTGCATAAAGGTACCTAGAGTTTATAGAATAGTCATACCAAACTTCATAAACAACAAAGCATGAAATCCTAAAGTTATGGATAAACTTTCCTTAATCTTAGTTTTTAAATAGGAGTAAAAGTATTTTGTTTCAAACTAAACTCCATTAACAAAAGTTATAGAGTTTGAAATCTACTTTCTAACAAAACTAGTTTTGCTATTTTTGGATTTTTCTGTGAATTGTTACGAATTTTGGAAGCCAGAAAACACATACACATGAAATAACAGTGTACCAGGAGGCATCCCGCCCAGTGGCCGGGCGGGAGGCATCCCGCCCAGTGGCCGGGCGGGAGGCCTCCTTCAGGGACCACTTCGCGAATGAAAAAAGTTTTCTTATTCGCGAAGAGGTCCCTGGAAATTTTTTTTGAGCATCCCGCCCTATGGTTGGGCGGGATGCTCCTTTCCGCCCTCCCAGCGGGCGGGAGGCACCCATTTCCCTAAATTTCTTCAACTGGCACCCCTTTTTCGAATTTTATTTTTTTTTTATCCCCTTTTTGAAAAAAACTCACTTTTGGTAGGTGTGTTGAGCTGGGCCGATCTCAGGTCGACCCAAAGTATGAGCGGCCCCTTTCTCGTGGAGCTGGGCCGGACAGTTGCGTGCCCCTGCCCAGCCGAGCGCCGGCCGAGCTTTTTTTAAAAACGGGCTAAAAAGAAATTTAAATTCGAAAAAAGGGTGCTGATTTGAAAAATTTTCAAAAATGGGTACCTCCCGCCCGATCAACGGGCGGGAGGCGTGGGGCCGGACACCTCCCGCCCATCCAACGGGCGGGAGGTTCCAAAATTTTTTCCAGACCCCTCCCGAGAACCTTTTCGTGAATAAAATTTTTTTCTTATTCACTAAAAGATCCCTACTGCGGTCGGACGGCGTCCCGCCCGCTGGGTGGGCGGGAGGTCGGATGGCATCACGCCCATCGCACGGGCGGGAGGTACCGGCCCGCACTTTGCTTCCTGGGCGGGGCGTCTCGACGCTCATCGCTGCCCTCCTGCCCGGTCACTTCTACTGCTGGGTTGTACGAGAACCGAACACCTCGCTGCTCCTACTCCTGACTAGCAGGCTAGCACCACTAGACTCCGAAACTTTCGCTGATTGAGATGTCACGTAGTCACCCCTACCCCAGAGCAGTGGTTATGCAAGGCTTGCTAGCAAGTCCTGCTAGGCATGCATAGGCTATCAGTGTAGGCATCATGTAGACCCAATGACGTACGGGTGCTAGTGCCACTCTTCAACTGGCTTCGTTGATCCAATCGCCCCAGAGCCACCACACGCATCAGCTGAAGCCGTGGAAAGAGAAGATGCTGCCCTTCCTTGCCCGGTTTGACCACGTCGTATGCGCTGTTTTCCTCCGATTCGTGATCGATCCTATTTCCCCGATACGTCGGTGATCGAGCGTTCACTGTGGGCGAGAAAACGACCGCGCCATGTAACCCAGCAGAAGTGACCGGCCAGCAGAGCAGCGATGAGCGTCGAGACGCCCTGCCTGGAAAGCAAAGTGTGACGGCACCTCCCGCCCATCCAACGGGCGGGATGCCGTCCGACCGCGGGAGGGATCCTTTTGCGAATAAGAAAAATCTCGGAAGGGGCTGGAAAAAAATTTAGGACCTCCCGCCCGTTGGATGGGCGGGAGGTGTCCGGCCCCACGCCTCCTGCCTGTTGATCGGGCGGGAGGTACCCATTTTTAGAAATTTTCCAAATCGGCACCCCTTTTTCGAATTTAATTTTTTCTTTAACCCCTTTTTAAAAAAAATTCGCGCCGGCCTAGCTCGAAATTACATTGCAGACTGTACAGTACTGGGACAGCCAAAACTCTCCTGTTCAGAAGTAATTTTCTCCGCGTGTTTACCTGATCGCTCTACAATAGTAACTCAATAATTTACGAGTCCATTTCAATCTTTACAACAATTTTTCCTTATGCCCACTAGCATCTAATCCACTAGCTGAACAGTCAATTTTACAACTGCAAATACGCAAGGTGTACTAGCCAATGCCAGAAAAGAATTCTTCAGTCTCTTCTCAGTTCTCTACCTTGATCCACGCCTGCTGTCCGTAAGTTCATCTGCGCTCAGATCCTCCATTTCTTCATCCAGCTTTTCGAGAAGCTTCAGCTTCACCTTTCTGGTTGCCTGACATGTACCGTGCACGAACAAGTTCAACCGAGCGCCGTCAGAAAAGGAGGACGAGCAGTAGCACTAGCAGGAGCCATGGCCGGATGTATATTGGGCTCGCCGACGAGGCCGTCATAGCCGGTTGACGGGCGCCTCCGCCGCCATAGCTGTAAACCGGCGGTTCGAAACCACCGTTGTTGTAAACCGGCGGCGCGTTGCCACCGTTGTAAACTGGCGGCGCGTTGCCACCGCTGTAAACCGGCGGCGTGTTGCCACCGTCGGTGCTCTCGCCGTCCATCTGTGCTCCGAGAAACACTGCATCCGACCTCTTTATTCTGCCGGGATAAGTCAGAACAACAAAGCTAATTACATGCGCTGGCAATAGTAGATCAATGGCAGGTAGCAGGTTTGGTGCCTAATTACCCGGAGGTCGGGAGGCAGAAGGCGATGGTGTAGTCGGAGGCCTTGCAGGTGAAGGTGCTGGTGCTGTCGTCGTAGGCGTAGCTGTACGCGCGCGGGCACGCCGACTTGAAGATGGAGGAGTACACCGTCGGGTGGCACGCGTCCGGCGTCGCGTACGAGCCGCTGCAGCAGTACCTGTCCTGCGCGAACGCCTCGCACGCGCTCCGGCACGCGATGGCGCCGCCGCCGCAGTCCACCTGCAGCTCCTTCGGGCACGCTGGTGGCCGATCCATCGGCGGCGGCGTGCACAGAAGCCATGGAGATAGTCAGAGGCCGGTCGCCGGCGGCAATGCGCGAGCCTAACAAGCTAGTTTCCGCCGGCGCGGCCTGAGCGGTGGCACTTACAGCGGTTGAGGTCGGCCATGCAGCCGGTGGCGTTGCACGCGCCGCCTTGCCGCGACTGCGGGATCGCGACGACGGGCAGGTTGTAGCCGTCGACGAGGCTCACGTCGTAGAAGTCCTGGCCGCCGCTCCCGTCCAGCGTGACCTCGAACAGCGTGGCCGGCGGCGTCGCGCCGGCGCCGCGGCACTCCATCCGCCCGCCGCAGTCGCCCGTCTGGCACACGCCCGCGCCGTCCGCGTCGAACACGCACCCCGTCCGCGCCCATATCCGCCCCGACCACCCCGCCGGCGCCGCGAGTTGGACCGTCTGCCCGGGGTCAAGCTTGAACCCCGTCATGGACAGCTGCGACGTGCCGGCGCCGGCGAGCGTTCCCGGCCAGATCGGGTGGGGGCAGTAGTTCGAGATTGTGAACGTCATGGCCATCGAAACATGGTACCATCGCGCGAACACCAGCAGAAGCAGCCATAGCTTGCAACTTCTTGGTTCTCCCATGCTACTGATTTGGCTATGGCAAATCTGGCAACTGATGTGGATCGGAGGGAGAAAGGGCAAGACATTGGAGGCATCCTTGAGAGATTTAAAGCTCCAGAGGATGTGCTGCGAAGAAAGCTTTTCTTGGTGAGCTTGGTTTAGCATGTCGCATGGATGGGGTGGCCTGGGAAAGAAGAAATACCTTTTGCGATGATGCAAGCTGATGATGTTAACATGAGTTACTAGGCCCATACGGGTAATGCTTGTGACTGTGTATATGCTTTAATTCCTGGCCAGATATACTTTGTTTTGCCGGTCTGAACATATCTATCTATGGTGTCTAGCCTGAACATTACTGAGTACTGAACTTTTGTCTCTAACTTGGGCAGGATGCAATTGTCAGTGCTATATCTGGACATGCAGAGAAACATTATGTTTAATTGGATGCAGAGACAAGATCTCGAGTTGGACTGTGTTAGCATTACAGATGGCAGAGTATTGCAGCACCATGATTCTGAATGAACTTCCTACCTGTTAGATGCAGTTTGCTTAGACTAAATAGAATTATTAGCAACTCTCTCATTGAGGAATTATAATTACTGGAATCTAAGTATATGCTTTCTTAAAATGGTATATAGTAAATCATATATATATTAAACCCACTAAATTCTTCCATAAGGTACGGGCATAGAATCTATGAAGAATCCTGAGAAGATGCTTCAGGAGGCGATCATGCCTTTGTGTCAGTAAGAACTACAAGGAAGGAATCACATAAGAAAGCGTCAGCGTCAACACAAGGATCCACAGAGATGCATATTTTGGATTTCCATATACCCAAGACATGAACTTTGTGATCGGGATCAGGTGAAGCATCAGTCTGATTGGATCACACAGACAATAGATCATACAGGATCTAGGAAACTTATGTTGGCTCTGCACTCTGCAGAAACTGTTGGTGTAAAACATCTTCCCTACCTTCCAAATCATCTCAGTACGTGTATCTTTGTTTGAACATAAACAATATACAGTGCGTGCTAGTAGTCTCTATTTAAGAATCCAGCAAATGATCATGAAAAATTCATCAAGGCAAACTTTATCACACGTATTCCATTCCAGAGGCGAATCTTATTGAGCAAATGCAGAATGGTGCAGCAGAATAAGGGCTAAGGATGCACAGAATGGCATTGCATTTAGGAGGAAAAACTACAGTACTGTCATTTTGTAGAACAAAATGGATGAAACAATACATGTCTAAAAGTTTGCCACATCATACGAGTACTCAGGCTTGTCAGAGGAACAACAAACAAGTTTTCTCTTGCAGCATCACTACATATGCTAAGATAGAAAATTTAGGATCATTTTCATATGCTAAAGCAAAAGACTTATGAAGCCACCTCATCTTTAGTTTCTTCAGCATCACCTTCAGGTGCATTGGAGTCATCAACTATTGTGACGCCCTCAAGATCCAAGGGTTTCCCAGTCATTGGATGAATGGGGCGCCTATCACGGGGCCCACCCTTACGTGCCATGGCTAGCAATGGAGGTGGAGGAAGAAGTCCAGCCCGAAACAGAATACGCTGAACCGGATCTGATGGTTGTGCCCCAACTGAGAGCCAATACCTATGTCGGAAGATAGTAGTACTTTGTTACATGACCTTCAAAGCAGGAAAGGAAAACAGCACAGCATACATCTTGGAAGTAACTTGACCAAAAAAAGAAATCAAAGATTGAAATCTTGGTTCTCACCAAAATGCTTAAAAAGGGGGGGAATAAATAATACAGGGTAGGCGGTATTATCCCTCTAGTTATGCTACCAAGTACGTCTTACACATTCCACAGCTTCCAGATATCTTAATTTCTTTACCTATAATCTTCTCCAAAGTTTCATATAAAAGATCTTCTTTCCAAAGATTGGCACTGTGAATTAACTAGCACGGTGAAGCGCTACAGACCACACATAACTCTACAATTTTCCCCCATATTCCCAACATCCAAAATGGTATGACCTACAACCTCAACCTTAGCATGAAACCAAAATGGCAGTACGATCAAATGTCTAAACTAGCCTCCAACCAAACCGTATGTATGATTTTCCAAATCAAGACCCTTCTTTGACTATGCTATACTAGGTGAAGAAATAGCTGCAATACACCAAAACTTCACCAAAGTAATAAAACAAGACACTTAAATCGCGAGCAAGTGAAACGTACTTCACCCGGTCGAATTTCAGACCCATCCTCTTGCCGCCATCCTGCCCTGCACACAGCAACAAGGAAAAACACACATCTTTAATAAGGTATTCAGTCACAGCTAGGACTAGGATCCTCAAAGCACATATAATCGTATTTCACTACTAAACAAAGACGCGCGCACAATCAATTGGGTCAAAAAAAAAAACTAAGCAGGCCAGCAACAGCTGCAGAAAACGGTTCTTGAGCCGGTAAAGGAACGCACCAATCAATCTTATGGGAGTCATTTGAGGGGATGCCGCTAGAGAGAGGAAGGAGGGCAGTAGCGTAACCTAACCTGGGAGCGGGTTGTAGTAGCCGAGGACCTCGAGGTGCTTGCCGTCGCGCGGGGAGCGGCTGTCGGCGGCCATCACGCGGTAGAAAGGCCGGTTCCGGCACCCGAACCGCGCCAGCCGGATCCGGACCACCATGGCTTCGTCCTCCTTGAATTCGTCGCCGGGGCCGGCGCCGCCTTCTTCCCACCTCCTCCGGCTGCGCTGCGGTCGTCGTGCGGGCGCAAGGGTTCAAGGGAGGGGGTGAGAGTGTGCAAGCGAGATTAACAGAGTGGGCTTGAATATGGGCTGGATCTATACATATTGCATATGGGCCTTTCAATTTGTTCACATGATTAAGGTTGTTGGGCCAAAGAGGAAAGCGTTCAGAGTTTTACAGGCCAATACTCTGGGCCATCTATACTCAAATTTGACCACAGATCTCTCCTTTTTCCAGACAATTTACGATTCTTTTGCATTGACAAATAATCTGCGAAACTCACATTAACTTCATCGATAATAACATGTATGCATGCACCATATCAACATCTCGAAAGCACACTAGTCTTCCTTTGCTCATGCAGTTATTTTCAGTTCAGAGTATAGAAGGAAAGCATGCCACAGGCAGAACGGCTGGTGGAGGCTGGAGTGAGCATATATGGCTTGCTGCACGCGCAGTCAGCCACTCCAAAGCAATCTTCCCCTGGTTGGTGCCGTACCATACTTTTCCTGCCCAAAAGACAGAAGCACAAATGCTGAAATGCAGGTTAAACTTTGTCCAAGAATGAATGCAGTGATCCAGAAGTGGGAGAAAAGGAAAGAATAAGAATCAGGAATTATTGAACAAAAAATTATATGCTTTCTTGTTCGCATTGACATTGTTCTCTAACAAATGGCAACGACATCAGCGTTGCTCTCCCTAACAAGTGTCAATGATCCATGATGCTGTGCACGTTTTTCCTACCTACGAACACCTAAAAGCGAAAGAACCAGCAAGGACATGCATTTCTTGCTGGGACCAACAACTAAGAGAAGAACTATCTGTCAATAAACTAGAAACTCCTACCAGCATTAGCTTCAAGGAAACTATACACGAGCACAGAGCTGTCTTCCATCCCATTGCTGACGCATTGTATCCGTCTGGGAAAACATGCACACTAAAAAATGGTCCCTGTCAGAAGAAATCAAGGAAATATGGATTTAGTCACTGGAAAATACATTCAGCGTTGTTCTTCAAAAAAAACTTTTTGTTACATAAATTTTCCTACAAAGTCGGACCAATTTTTTTGACAAAAAACAAGAAATACTGGAGGAATATTTGCTTTTGAAGCAAAGGCTGTGTTGATAAAGATCTATAACTTCACATGCCTATATAGTTGAGAAATTCCATCAAGTTTCAATTGATTATATCAACAGGCTATAATCACTAAAGACATTCTGAAGAAACTGCTTAAAATGTGCATGCACACTTATACATCAATATTTTTAGATGGGATGAGATAACCTTTTTGAAGAAAGCAGACCAGAATTTGATCCTAAGTAGGCCAAAACATTTGGATATTTCTGCTGCTTGTGAAGAAACATCTTTCAACTTATATGTACGATTCTAAAACAGGAAGTGAAAATTATAAACTAAGTACTGTAATCTCTTTCCTCCTTTTCCTACTATCCATGTCAACTGTCTAAGAGCCTAACTTCCATGCTTCCAGAATGCTTCAATAGTTACCCGAAAGTTAGTGTGGCATTGAACAACAAGAGGAATGATTGACTTCTGTCCACCCAACAGTTTTGGGTTGCATTATACCAACAAGTATTAATTAACAAATATATATTTCACTTGTTCTGGTATTACGTTCAAGGTATTAACATTTGTAGAAGTGACAATGCTACTTGTCAGCTGTGAATTGTTGTTTTCATTGCAACTGCAGATTCTTACCAAAAGCAAAGTGCAGCAGAAAGATAGCATAAAAGTATTATGTAAAAATAAATGCATTTGTAGTGATGAAGAGAAAACAAACTTGGTACCTATCTTAATAATGGAAGGTGCTCTTGTGGAGTGAATTCATCTAGAAGAAATCTAGCTTCTGGCTACTCGCATTTCAGTTTTCCAAGTGGATGGCCAATGTGAAATATGCAATTTTATAGGCCAGTTAGTTCTGCCCTGAATATATGAATGCTTAGCTAACAAATCTGGACCATGGAGTAAGGATGTTGGCAACAAGCGATTGCGTGCCTAAGTTTCTTACAAACAACCTTGATGCGAATGGATTCATTGATTTGGTCGTTGTTTGGACGCTTATGTTGAATGACATTACAAGTTTATCTGTAACCCAATGACGTGTTTCGATCAATCAGTCACCAAGAGTAGTTACGGGTCAATCTCTCTCACATATCAATGACGCACGATTGATCTATTCAACTTCAAAGAGAACAACTAAGGCCCGTTCCTACTTTGCGGTTTACTCCGACTATGTCTATAGCACCCAGTTTAATAATGATGTGAACACAAACGTGACACTGCGTAATTTCATATCATGAAGTGCTTCACAAGTAAACTTATCTATTCATCGCAGAAAGACCTTTCACTAAAGATTGGAACTTATCCACACATCACTGCTGCAAATCAGGGGGCATACAAAAGACAAGCCATACCAAAAATACTTGTTGATTGCAAGAATAGACAAGTCAGTTAGATTTTGCAGTGCAGATGGTTATCCTGACAAAATGTTCGGATGCCTTTGAACCATTCACAGGTACAATGTGTCTATCAGCACAAAGTATGAATTTACTTTCAAATGCTGAAGAAATTAACCATATTTTCAATTGCTGTGCATCCAAATGGATGGGAAACATGTTTCAGATGTTTGCGTCCAGATGATGAACACATTTCTTTTTTAGGATCTACACATGTATAGTTAAGTATGTAAAATTTTGCTCCAAATTTATTTAACAGGTGGCTATGATACAGAAACAGAGAAAGTGCTAACAATTTTGAAGTGCCAACAATCTGAAATGTGTATACACAGCACTGGAAATAGATACGACAAAACTTTCAGCATCACTGTCAATGACTCAATAGTCGTTTGCGTGATCCTCTACCACAAGGCTAGGTCTCAGGCTTCTGTGATGCTTTTCTTCTCATTAGCATGTACCTAAGTATGCTATATTTAATCCCTTGGTTGTCATTTTACCTTTGTTTTACTTACAGAAGTTTTTGTTTTAAATTAATACATGTTCTTTACTTGTAAGAATAAACACAAAAATTAAGAACATGCGACATGACAAGCATTACCATTAAATACAAACTGCTCCAACAGACAAAATTCCAAGGATATTTCATCTTTTCAAGGAAAAATTTCAACCATATTTCATCTTTCCAAGCCGAAATTTCAAGGCATGACATGGAATAGTTTATAAAAATTATAAGATCACTCCAGAATGCGCCCTGTAAAGGTAGCATACTAGTGTACATGTATTCAAGTTCGAACCACAATCCATTCCAGGATCACCGGTGAATTATTACATTGCAACCATTCTCTTGTCAGAAACTGGCAACAGATTCTTAAATCCAAGCACATTGATTTCTTCTATTGCATTTTTAAGCAGCATAAGAATTTTCTTCATGTAAGATGTGGCTACTTGCAGATAGAACAGAGATGGACTAATTCTGTTATCAAGCAAGGCCCATATTCATCTTAAGTTTACTAAATCTTGTAAGCCAATCTTTTTGTGCGCTTAGTTAGACTAGCATGAGCATTAAATTGTTAGGAAGCTACTAAGTTGACATTAGAATAAATAAATAGTGCATGAGACAAAATAATACCACCAGCAGGAGTAAAAGATTGATATTTACCCGATTAGGAATTGGAGGTTGCTGTACGTCTGTACCTCACTTTCTACACAAGCCATATTACTGCCCTTGGAACACCCAACTGTCTGCAACTAATCAGCAAGTAGTGATCAACAAGCTGAAGATAGAGTAGCCATTTAGTTGCCATATCAATTACTAGACCACCAAATGCAAGCTTTAAAAAATAACTGACAACTGTCACTGGTGTTTAAGGCAAGCAATAGATGTTGGAACTAAGTAATTAGCATGTGATGACTCCAAATTAGTATCCATAAACAGCCGAACTGAATCTTCTTCTTTTTCTGCAGGAGTGTTATACCAAAGTTTTTCCTACTTGCAGAAATTCACAAGTACAGCATATGCTGAAGCAACTCAAATACAGAATTCTGAAAATTTAACCATCTATTGTAACAAGGTTTCAGCTGGTTCAACAAGTTCAATGTACTTACTCTCACTCCAGCCAACTCAAATTAAATTCCATAAAGTTTTGTCCAAAAAAATTGTCATTTCTCTGATTGGTGCAGTGAATTATGCGCTGCTGCTGCTTGCTGGTTTACCACAGATACTTCAAGCAGATGCCCAGGAGGTTTGGATAATGACTGCTGCATTCATTGAGCCATGTAAAAAATGTATAGCACAAGAAATTTGTAATGTTCAAAACGTCAAAGAGAATAATCCTATGCTGAGTAGCTGGATAAATTTAAGTTATATGCTTATGTGACGCCATAGGAAATAGATCGATCAATCAGACACCTCATAGCAATTAGGAGTTCAGCATGCAAAAATTCAAATTTCCATCATGGTGAGTGACATGAGCACCTTTTTGTCTTCTTTTGCATAAAATACAACTATATTAGTTACTGGAATAGCTCACATTCTACAAAATGGCATTGTGAAAGACCACTATTCACTGTAATATATATTGGTACTGTAATCTATATTTTTTTAAAGTAAAACACACTGGAAAAAAAAGGCATTGTGAAAGAGATTCGGTAGTAAAACATTCCAGTGATATATACTAATAAAAAGAAATTTCAACCTACAAGTCTACCTGTCAAAATTTAAGAACAAACGAATAACCTTTTCCTTTGGAAACAAATGGCAGGAGCTCTGCTTCTTCACTAGATAAAGATTCGAGTTTAAATGTTACAACAGACCCATCTTTAGACACCAAGGACAAAAACACCAATTACACCCCAAAACTGTCGCACAAAACATAAAAGCACCCTAAACCTGGGACACACCACAGCATACATCCGCAAATGAGAATTTCCTTCTTCAAGACAGCATCACGTTGGATTAAGTAAAAGGATTAAACATGAAGCTTCCAGCTATAATATAGCGCGATGTCCGCGTTCCCCATGTAATTCTACAAGGACAGCACTGATTAAGATGGGATACAGCAATGTGAACATGATCTTTGAAGTTTGGAACCTGTTAGCAGTCTTGCAGGAAACAATATATTAGATAAGGGAGGTAGAAGCTACCTTTCACAGGTTATGAGCCTGTTTTCATCATTAGCGACAATTGTTCTGTTTCTATATCCCTCCATCTGTACAGTTTTAGTTATGTTTCTTTTCTTGCACTCAACCACCATTAACTTCCAACATTCAGGCAAAAGGTAGAGCACTATAACCACCTCTATAGTAAGTTTCAAATGGCTTGGTAAAGATACTGAAACCCTCAATGAGTTATAAACAATCTGAAGATGAATGTGATTATATTCCTTTTTCAGAACCTATACAAAGTGATGCGAAATATATTCATTAATCGTTCTTATCATATCATGGTTTTTGCTATGAATAATTTGAACCAGGTTTCCAGACATTCCTGTCACACAAAGCAGTCAACTAAACTGTAACATCCTGCCCCCCTTTTAGGTATGCAATTTCAAAGGAAGATATCCATACGTACCAAGAATTGTAAATTTTGGCTGCGGAAAGATTGATGGCGGCACAAAGCTTCCATGTACTTTCTGCCGGTGAAGTGCTTCACAAGTAATGGGCAATTCATTGAAACCAATCTTACAAATGTCAAAGGGTTGGTTTGCCAGATGCGGAGTTTCGCTAACGACAATTTGTTAGTGATGGCATCGCGGTGACAGGATGATACTCAGAAGAATTTCTCAACCAGGCTAACATTTGTGCACAATTTTTTCTGACTTGTAACGCTTGTGCAAATTGGGCGTCATTGATTAAATTGTGCATTTTGGAAAGCTGAACCTACATTAACCTTAAGAGCACTACTGCTACACAAATCCTTCCCTCACTGATCTACGAGTATTTACATGATGCAGTCACGCAGAGTAGCTTGTAAGCCCTATCAAAGTCACTAAGCGCTACCCTTTCTAAAGCCACGCAAATCCCTAAAGACTTCGCAATCTGACCACTACGGACAGTAGCAGAGAAGACCGCACCTCCCGCCGTTGCAGTCTACCAGGGCGCGTTGCAGTGGCCTCCGCAGGAGACCGCCTCCTCGCCCACCGCTACGCCTCGCTCCCCACGCCGCGTCCGGCGGGCGAGCCCGACGAGCCGCCGCCGCCGCTCGGGCCATGGACACGCGCGGTGCGGTGCGGTGCGGTGCCGTGCCGGGGCGGTTTGGTGCAGAGGAGGTGCGTGCGAATCGGTCGGGTTGGACCAGGTTCGGGTGCGGGCGTGCGGCCGTGTCGCCGTGGCCCGTGACCATGAGGCCGTTACTGTGGTCAAAAGGGATTTTTCTGCTAAATAAAAATTTCTGAGGAAGGAAAAATACAAACATCAACAAGAAGGAGCAAACAGTTTGTGAAGAATCCGGCAATTTTTATCGATGATTTTCTACACGGCAGATTTCATCTAGCAAGATGAACACAGGGTACACCTCCAAAATTATTATTTTGTTGGGCTGCTGACTTTCCTATAATCAAGCAGTACATTACGTAGGAACAAATTACTGAAGTACCATTGATCACTGGACAGGAAACATGGCTCATCCTTCCTGAAAACAGATGGCGTTCTCTGACTTCTGTCTCATAGTTTCGGTCCTGCGAGCAGATACAAGTTGCAACATGTTGTGTGGGGATCTCAGATGACAGTGAGGTCACAGCTCAGGACATGGCAAGAGGGAAAAAAAGACTGAACCCTCAAGAAACCAACCCTAAACTTATGGAATTGAGCAAACCCAGAGTGACAAATTCAAGAGAGATTTTGACCCACAGGAAAACTTTTACCTATTCTTGTCAGTCACACTTCAACAACATCAACCACCACAATGCCCCCGGAGTCACCAGCACCAACCTTTTCGAATTCGAACTGTCAATTCCTCAACTCACTTTTCAGGTGGCCCTTTTCAGATGTTACACCGCAAGCAAACAGTAACATCAATGATGGTGCACAGGGGGGCAGGCACCACCACCAACTCCTCTCAAATCAGTGCATTTTTTGTTTCGGCAACATGCATGAGAACCACGCACAAATCATTAAGTGAAAGAGGTCACTTCAGCATTCCATGATCGGATCGTTTGAGCTATCTGTTCTTGCCACAAGAAATTCAGAAACTTCACACAAAACCAAAACCAGTATCTTTCAGTGCAGATTTAGTCAATGTACAGATATTCAGCTCTGCTCAACTATCAGTGTCTGTACCCCAGACATATTGGCACAAAGAAAATGTAAAGTGCCCAGCAAGCATGACAAACTGATCAGAGGGCGATTTGGGCGGTCAACATGAACAAGAACCCTAGATTTAGGCAGGGATATTAAAGAAGAACTGTTCTTGAGGGAATAATTTGATCGGGGGTGCTGTACCGCTGTGGCATGTGAGGAGTGACGACCAAGGATCATCAGGTCTGAAGAACCTGTGCTTTGGGCCATCCTGACGAATTGTTGTCCTCCGACATTGTACCCGTTTGTCAAGACTGCATCCTACTGTCGTTGTCTTGATACTCACAAGACCTGGAGCAGCACGGACTGGCACAGTGCAAGGCAGTGTCTCACTGGCTTGCAAGTGGACAAGGCCGATGGCACAGTTTGGCATCATCCTCTGTTTCCTACGTTTCAGCTGCTCAACTTGTGGTTGCTTGCCGCTTAATTTCCTGCACCCATGAGCAATTTTTCAACTGAAACTTGAATAATTTTTGTTTCAAATGTGAGGGGATTATTCGGTTTCTGGAACTTTTCAAGTTATTAGATACCAATCGGTCGTGTTAAAAAGGAAAAAAATGTTCAGATTTGTATTACAAACAAACAGGCCCAACTCTTTCTCGGAATCTCACCACCAAATTCAATTGTGCCACGCACATAGACATAGAGCAATCAGCCTTTCTGCGCCGATGATTGAGAAAGACCGAAGGAAAGCACAGCGCAAGCAACAAAACGAACAACAAAGCAAGGAATAATCCTGGGCCCGTAGATAGATGGCTGTGAAGCTAAGTGCTGAACAGTTCGCTGCCGCTGCAATTGTTTTCTACGCGTTGGTTGGGGTCGCAGGGAACCCAGGCCCGGCGCCCCTGCCCGGCTGCCGCTCCCTCCCTACCCCCGGGTCAAGGGGAGCGTGGGGCCCTGCCGACGTGGCCGTATCTGGCGCCGGGCCCACCCGCACGTGTCCTGTTCGCTAGCTGACTCCCTCTCTCTCTCGCGCGCGCGCGCGCGGAGTTCTTTTTTCCCCGTGTGGACGTACGATGGTTGCGTTGCTAGCATGCAGTTTGCTGTGTGCTCTCTTGGTTGCGGCGTCCCTCGACAGGCGTTTCAGAGTTCCTTGATCGATCGATCCTTGTATCTTTACGGAATAGACTACTTCAGTTCCGTTGCCATCGATCGAAATATATACGCATGTTCTGACTTCCATTATGAAAATTATATATTGTTCAGGATAAGCTACGTGCGTAACTGCATATCGATCTCTCCTGCACTAGCTTGTTTCGCTAAACTAAAACTTCTTCGAGGTCAAAACCAGTACGAGTTAATTGAGTGATGGCACTTGACAGTTGACACTTGTATACCAGAACGATATGTTTAGTTTGAGCATACACTGAGCTGATCGAGCTGCACACCTGTAGCTAGAATAATAATATGCAAAGTTGTTAAGCATTGAGCTGCGGGCATGGGGCACAGCTCGATCGATGTTACTAATTAAGCGTTTATACTACATCATTATACTATATCTATAACCCAATCAATCAACTGGCAAGAACTATGGATGCGTCCATGAAGAGAGTAAAAGACACACAGGCCATGGCTAGGAGTAGGACTGATGCATGCCTCCGGCTAGCTAGCACGACCGTACCCCTTGGCACTGTCGCCACGAGGACGACCCGGCCCGGTTGAAAGATACGGCGGCGAGCGCGTGGAACAAGACGTGCGACGACGCACGTCCGGCTTGTAGCTCACGACCCACGGTTGGTAAAAGCTTCTCCAGGACATCTCTTCTTCGAGCTCACGGCGGCCCCCCTATATCTCCCCCCTCTTGCGTGAAAAAACACCCCAAATAACCAGCAGAGAGCGAGCGAGCTGCCGTGTGTGCAGTGCGTTCTTCTTCCTCCTCCTCTCGTCGCCTAGTAGCACTAGCAGCATATGAAACCCTTTCTTGTCAAAATCATTTCGTTCCTGAGTCCGTTATAGTTGCCTGCCGTCTTCCTCAATTCGAGCGCAACAAGAAACCAGGAAGCTTTGTTTCTTTCTGCGCAATTTAGCAGGCTAGGGTTAGGGCTTTTTTTTCTTGAACTTGTACTTGTTGTGTTGGAGACCTATCGATTGATCTGAGTATGGAAGGCTCAGCAGCAGCAGCAGGAGGAGGAGGTGCAGGGGGAGGGTCGAAGAAGGAGGATAGCTTGCCGCCGGGGTTCAGGTTCCACCCGACGGACGAGGAGCTCATCACGTACTACCTGCGGCACAAGATCGCCGACGGCAGCTTCACGGCGAGGGCCATCGCCGAGGTCGACCTCAACAAGTGCGAGCCGTGGGATCTCCCGGGTAAGGAGAAATGAATATATTGAACTGTATATACACGCACATGCATGCATGCCCATGACAAGATAAACTCCATGAATTGATCATCAGAAGCTACATATGCTTTTTTTCTCTTAACAATAACATGCGTGTCTTTATACCAATCTAACTATATATTTTTACCTCTTTTTTAAGGATAATTATCTTTTTATGCAACCACATATTTATCTACGCATAAATTCAAGCATCACATATATATTTCCATGATATTGTTGACTTTTTGCATCTCTTGATACATAGATAGAACATCTAGGTACGTGTAGATGCGGGCATGATGGTTAATTTCCAAGCATCTATCTTACCTATCAGAGGAGTTGTCTAATTGTCATGTGTTTGGTGCATGTTTTCAAAAGCTAGAAAAAGCCTCAAACTACTACGTCTTCAAATATGAATGGGTCATTAGGTCTCAAAGGTTTCTCTATTCCTTACATTTTATATTATTGATGACTACTCCGTCGTCCTTATATATTCATCTCCTCTTTTTCTTTTTCCTTGTTTTTGTGTTCGTGTGTGTAGTTTGCATATGATCGAGTACATCCGTCATCTCTTCTTCATCTAAAGAGGGATACGAAAATTTATATATAGTTGCCATGGTGTCTTAGCAGTTATGTTAGTTCTCAAAGGCACGGCTATTTTTTAAAACTCAATTTTACTAGTCCTCTCTTACAACTATATGCACCTAATTAGATAGTACTACTGGTGAACAACTGGATGTATATATTCCATTATATATCTTTGTGATTTGAATTGGCTGTTCTACATCTTTGTTGTACATATGCACTTGTCATTATATGTGATTATACCAATTATCTTCGTGTAGTTAATAACATGTGCTCCCTCCGGTCACAACAGTGTGCTAAAACATCGGCACGCCAATAACGCACTACTATGTCACTAATATCAGTAAAAAACTATATGCACAGTGTAGCAAGATTTTAGAAATTGTTTTCATTATTATATTAAAATGGTCAAAGTCGTTTTTAAAAAAAAATCGGGTTGATTGCATATGATACAAAATGGCAATCTTTTGGGAGTGGATGGAGCATATTCTTTTGAGAGGCAGAGCTACATTGCAAACATTAACACATCAAATAAATATCTATGTTCTAGATCCATATATATATATATATACTCATAAATATTCATTCGGAAATATTAAAATCCAGAAGAATGGTGAGAAAAATAAGTTGGGTACCATGATATATTACTCTCTGGGATAACAATACATGTTGTTTTCTGGACATGCATATGCTTTCTTGATCACCGAACAGAGTAAGAACTGCTCAGACCAAAGTTTTGCAACTCTTATAACTATGTAGTAATTATGTAGATTGGAAACATGAAGGTTTCTGTGAGTATATTATTTATGACAATATAATTATGGTGGACTATTATCAATATATAAAACAATTAAATGTTGCGTTCGAAATTGCATTTTTCTGAGACCATATGATTAACTGTAACCTATGAGAGAGCAATATGAAATTTGGAACCAACGACTCGCAAGAACCAAATTTTTTTTAGTGCTGGTTGTATCATGCATGTAGAGTTAGCTTAAGAGAGTTTGCACGATGAAAATCAAAGTACTAACAGTTTGTGAATATCTAACAATCTGTACCAGAAAAAGCGAAGCTCGGTGAAAAGGAGTGGTATTTCTTCAGCCTAAGGGACAGAAAGTACCCAACCGGTGTGCGAACAAATCGCGCAACTAATGCTGGTTACTGGAAGACAACAGGCAAGGATAAAGAGATCTACACTGGGCAACTACCAGCCACGCCAGAGCTAGTAGGGATGAAGAAAACCCTGGTGTTCTACAAAGGAAGGGCTCCTCGGGGTGAGAAGACCAACTGGGTCATGCATGAGTATCGCCTGCACTCAAAATCAGCCCCCAAATCTAACAAGGTATAACTTTCAAATTTGTTGCATTTTCATATTTCACATAGTTATATTCAGTGGAAACTTACGATCGTCGTAGAGAAATTGAAATGTTTTTTTGGTTATTTGTATGACACAGGACGAGTGGGTGGTGTGCCGGGTCTTCGCCAAGAGCGCCGGCGTCAAGAAGTACCCGTCCAACAACGCGCACTCGCGGTCGCACCACCACCCGTACACGCTGGACATGGTGCCGCCCCTCCTGCCCACGCTGCTCCAGCACGACCCCTTCGCGCGCGGGCCCCACCACCCGTACATGACTCCGGCCGACCTGGCCGAGCTCGCGCGCTTCGCCCGCGGCACGCCGGGGCTGCACCCGCACATCCAGCCGCACCCCGGGACGGCGGCGGCGTACATCAACCCCACCGCCGTGGCGCCGCCGTTCACGCTCTCCGGCGGCCTCAGCCTCAACCTCGGCGCCTCCCCGGCCATGCCGTCCCCGCCGCCGCCGCCGCTCCACGCGATGTCGATGGCGATGAGCCACCAGATCGCGCCGAGCGGTGCCGGCGCCGCGGGTAGCCATCATCAGGTGATGGCAGGCGATCACCACCAGCAGATGGCGCCGGCGGGGCTCGGCGGGTGCGTGATCGCGCCCGGCGCGGACGCAGGGTTCGGCGCGGACGCGGCCGGGGCGCGGTACCAGAGCTTGGACGTGGAGCAGCTGGTGGAGAGGTACTGGCCTGCCGGGTACCAGGTGTAGTAGCTGTGGATCCCACCGTGCGCTTGCAGTGCGCCAGTGCCAAAGTGGCAAGCAAAATTGTTGGTCTTATCATACATGTAGGAAGACAAGATTTGAGGTGATCTAGTGATCCTTCGTCGTTGTATGAGTAGCTGAAGTTATCTATCTTCTTTTGGTTTTGCTGTGGTGTAATGTTGTTTAGGGGTTTGTTTGTTGTCTTGGCTTGCAGGAAATCGGAGGATAGGTTGCTTGACGCTGGTAGCATGTGCCCCCCAAAACAATCAGGCTTGGTAGTGAGCTCATTCATATAGGGCGAGACTGAGGTGTACCCGTGCGTGTGATGTGTTCATGTTCAATGTGCATGTTTCTTCAAACCTAACCGTGGAATTTTGAAACGTGGTTACGTGATGCATCGCTCGGGAATGGTCATCACGAAACAGGCCTGAGGGTGGCCGGTTTTCTCCTCGACGAAGAGAAGACAGCGGAAGCCTACCACACGGGAATACGGGATATGCCCATGAACTCGATTTGGAGAAACATCAAGCAGGTAGGAAGAAGATAGGGGGCTTACGCATAACTTCACACAAATCTATCAAATGTGCTCGACGATTATACAGAGAACACTGGCTAGAATCGTGACAGATTCAGAAATGTGCTGCAGCAAGGCGGAGCACGAAGTTTTAGCTGCACCAAAAGCTACAGCGACAAATGACCAACAACAACTGTGAGACGCAACAAAGGACGAGTAGACACAAAGCTCAAACACATGCACAAGGCTACAACAAATAAACAATGAAATGAACACCCATAGATTTAAGGTCGCAATCCCTAATCAGTGATGAAATACAAACCGCACCTACAACTCTGCCCACACATTGGGGGCAGAAATATAGTTCTTGTGTGTATTGCAACTCTTGGATACACAGCAAGGTTCAGCGATGACACCAGATCACCATGTAGTGTGTATGCCTGACAACGAACTCATCAGTGAAAGCCTGAAAGGTAACATGGCCAAACTTCATGATCTGCATGGTACAACTTTTTTTTAAAAAAATCTGTCAAAATGGCTGAAAATCCAAACAATATTTGAAACAACCAAAGTGTTTAAAGCCAGCAAAGAAAATGGATCCGTATTAGAAGAAACCAATAGGCAATAGCTGCACCTTCTTCCATTACAATGTGGCACACCATAGACAAGCCTGAAGTGTTTATCTACGATCTATTTGTCAGCATGCCGGCGCTTATGTCTCCGATGCCCATGGTTGGCATTACTGCTCGGTGGGGTTTTCTTCTGCTTCTTGGTACTATATGCAAATAAAAAGACCAAAATCAAGTGGCAAATAAAGTCAATTCGTGTAACGCCATGCCATCATAAGAAAGCAAATAAAACTAGCTCAATTCTTAGAAAAGAAAACACAGACCAGAATGCGTCAACTAGGAGTGTGTATAAAACAAAAATGGGCATAACCAACAAAGCAGCAGCCTGTAAAGAGAGATAATACAGTAAGCCCCTTCAAAACAGTAAAGTACAATAAAAAAAGAAAAAAGAGGGTTTTATTTGATGGTCAATTGGTGCCTACCAGATACCACACCAACTCATCAGTCACAAATTGTTTTGTAAATTCATGTTGGTGAAGGTAATCCGAGACAGTTGCCTGAGCCTGGAAAAGGAAATGGCTGAGATTCTTATCTATGGTCGTAGATCTTGAAAAAAATAACATTTGATTATACTACTATTAAATGCAAACTGTTTAGGCAAATAAAAAGATTAATTAAATTTATTGGCATTGACCCATCATACTGAATGGGGAAATATAATGCAATTTAGCAGTAGGAGGTATTTTGAGATATTTACTAACAGAAAGAAAAGGAGAAAGACCTCAGTGACCAATTTATATCAGCAGTCTTCACACATACCAAAAGGAAAAAAGAAAAACACTAGACCTCAATGTTAAGTTTTTTCAGCAGAGAAAATACATCGGAAGCTACATGAAATATTGCTGGGTGAATATGAAAGAACATAAGAAGTAGGATCAACTAAAAACTATGGTAGAAATCCAGCCAAGACTTTTAAAATTCCAAAGCAATGAACATAGACAGATAAGAACTACAGGCATGAGAATATGGATAGCACTTGAATATATTTGGGACTGAAAATCTGGATTACGGTGGAGGGAGAAAAGGAAATAACAAATACCTGCTGATGATATGTAGTAGCCGTCTCAAGAAATTGTCCATATACATGGTGTGCTCTTTTAGTATAAGGCTTCAGAGTAGTTCTAATTTTCTCAACATGTGGTTTAGTGGCTGTAGCAATTTGATCGATATAGGGTTTGGATAATTTCTTGGCTTCCTGAAAAACATAGGACCAAATGATTATATATCGATGACTTTGCTGGGTTTCCTGGTGAAAAACTGTGGCACAGACAGAACTGTGAATTCTTAAATGCTGGAGATGCACCTGGAAGTAGGGATCAGCAACTTGATGTGCATTTACAAGATGAGGCCTCATAAAGTCACTTGATGTTTGATAAACCTCCACTGATTTCTCTGAGACCATTTGGACATAAGGCTCCGCATTTTTCTTCAAGGTAGCCCATTTTTCTTTAGCAACAGGCATCCATTTCTTCAATAAGGGAAATGTCATTGTTAGTATAAGAAGAATCGATATCCAAAAATTAGAAATGTTACGACAATATATTACAAGATATCACGCTATACTGTAGTATTAACATTTCAAATTCACTTTATGAACCAACAAATTTCTTCAATTACAGATTCACAGCATGATACATGTCAGGAATTGCTACAAATGCACAAGGATATGATTCACATTTAATGCTTCAAATACACCTGCTCCTATATACTTCGGAAACTACAGATCCAGGAATATGTAGGAATATTACCGTCTTAGCAGTTTCCAGATGGGGCTCGGCCCATTTCTTTGCCTGTGCTGATTTTTCTGAGGCCTGCCGTTGTTTATTTCACAGGGTACAAATGGACAGATAAAGAATCAATTTAAATCAGCATTTTCATCCTTAAATAAAAATAACTAGGAAGATACACAGCACCTTCTGCAATAAGCTGTCAAAGGCAGGTTTCCCATGTTCGTTCCAGTGATTCGATACCACCTCCTGCATAGTAACACAACCAATGTGGTAAGAAAAAGTAAACAGAGAGGATGAGGATGAATAGTCGTTAGGCCCACTTATACCATAGAGCGGGCTGCATGTGTCACCAACCAAGATGGCAACCAGGCTCCATGAACCTGCCAAAGAAAATGACCAAGAAAAAAGGGTAACGTTCAAAGCATGAAACATCAAAGAGTATCGTACGCAGTAGCTTATGGAAACCTTCTCAATGAACAAGAAGTTCCTGATAACAACTACATGCCCAGGTACCAGAATGTGCTAAGGTTTTAGCAAGAAGAGAGTTTGTTATTCTATTCACCATCCTCACAATTAGAGTCAGCTGGAAAATTAAGTTGCAGTTGAATTGTGTACTTAGAAAGGTCATTGAAACACGGCACCAAGATGTGAAGCAGATAGTTTTATCAAACTTTATAACGAATTTACGACAACCTGACAAGCACTCATAGAATATCAGATTCAGAACAAGTTATCATGTGCAACTTCATCACAATTAGACCAGCCGAGGTTACAGACTATGAGGCATTTGAATTGTGTTGTTAAAAAATCATTGCTACACTACACCAAGATGTGAAGCAAATAGTTTTACCAACAATATTATAATGAATTTACATCAACTTGACAAACCATAATAGGATAGCAATTGCAGTAATACACATATATTACCTCTCTCAGCTTTTTTGCTTTTGTTGTTGTTTCCAGCTGCACTTTCATCAGTTCCTCCTAGAAACGTGAGGAACAAAGGTTGAAGAGAATGCAAACATGCTACATAGGAACAAAGCATCACAGTAGTCACATATCCTACAAACCTCAGCAACTTTAAGAGCATGTTCAATCTTCTGAATCCTGCGCTTTTGATCATCGCTTGTCCTCTGGAGCTATTAAGAAAAGTATAGAAGTAAGGACACTAGGACAGTGCTTGCATAATATCAAAATTGTACTAAAGCCCTTTTCTTTTCTTTCTGAGGGTCTAACCCTATTTTCAAAGAACTGTAGCTGGTGAGAAAATAAAAGGAAGAAAGCATACAGGATCTGATAATCTAGCCTATGTCTCAACAGGCATTAACCTCAACTTTCCTTTGGCTTTAAAACTAGAGGTAACTCAACAAGACATGAGCCTCATCTATACTTATGTAAATAAGAAAATGCATAACATGAGGTATACTCTGTCATGCCTTGGAACAATGACAAGTGACAACTACTCAAACCTCTTCTATCAGTGACCAAATTGTGATACAGAAATTCAACCTCAAATTTTTCATGACTCTTGTGTCATATAGTTACATATTCACTTAAATTATCATAGGCAGAGAAGAAAAAAAAGGAAAATTTTTTAAATCTACCAATCACATGGAAAAAGATAGGACTAGGCCTAGCAAACAAAGCATACTTGCTGCTTAACCATAGGAAATCCATCATGACCCCTAAATAATGCAAACTAATCCCGATGTTTTAGTGAAGTAAAGAAAAGTAGTAGCAAAGAAGACAACTCCACAACCACAGCTGCACACTTACTTTCTCCAGCTTCATATTCAGCTCTAGCACCTTCTTATCTGCATCGCCGGCCCTAGCCTCCAGGGCTGCCTTTTTGCTTTTTTGTGCTGTAATATCCTTCTTGAGCTTCTCAATCTAGAAGAAGTTAGATCAGCAACCACAATATTACATCACACTAATAGTTCATGGAATTCTGCAAGCCCGCTACCTGCTTCTCGAGCTCAATAACTCGTGCATTGACCTTGCTTGCTTGCTCCTCTGCAGCTAAAGATCCCTTCACCTGTATAGGCAGAAGCTAATGATATAGCTACTTCAATAAGATATAAAGCAATGCTTCAACAACATATTCCTTGACGCTAAATCACCTGGAGGGAAGCTGCTTGATTCTGCATAGTAGTTATGTGCTGCGACTTCTCCTTGACAATCATATCCAGTGTTTCAATTGCATCGTCCTTGGTCTTTAACTCCAGGGTCTGGTCAGCAATGCGTGACTCTGCAGAATGAAAACAATCAGACTGGTTTCTAATTTATTCAAAATTTCAGGAAGAATCAAGCAGTATTCTGTCATGATTATAAGTTGGTACAACTTGCACTCAGCTACACAGGCTATCTTACCCAAATTGCTTTGCTCGCAAACCAAAGCTGAAACTGTACCTTCCAAAACACGAGAAATTGGTTTGAGCAGCATTGCTGCGCTCTAACTTGCAAGGGGAATGTAGGGGACGATGAGAAGCCTTTTGCTCTCAGTTGCAAGGTTTCAACGGAGACATTTCCCAGATAAACCTGGCCTCGTTAAACCATTTGAAATTGCCCCAAGCTAAAACATAAATCCAGTGAAACAACAGCAGCCAATCCATCGGGTTCTCACCAAATCCCTCCCCCCACCATACTCACCCAATCTCGCATTGCGCCGTTCCGTCACAACGTATCGAATCGCCACCTAAACCCTAGCGAGTCAACTAAACCCCATCGAACCCAGCAGACCCCCAACGATGCAGCAGCACCCGCAGCAGCACCGAACGGAACCAGCCCCATCAGGTAAACGTGCACGCACCTAACGCGGAGATCTTCGCCCGGAGCTGGACCAGCTCCGCGGACAGCACCGCCGCCTCCTTGGCCCTCGCGTTCGCGGCGAGCTCCTCCGCCGGCGGCGCCACGCCCTCCACCGCCGCGTCCTGCGCCGCCGCCGGCCCCGCGACGAGCAGCAGCAGCAGCGCCGCCGCCGCCGCTGCAAGCAAGAGCCGCCTCGTGATCCGCATGGTCATTGAGATTCCACGCTCTCTCTCGCTCGGTCGCTCGGCGCCGAGATGACGAGTAGTGGGAGACTACTGCGAAGGGAAGGAGGGAGGGAGACAGGGCGGCGTGCCGGTAGCTCGCCTACTTCTACTAGTCAGAGTCGCGCCCCCTCCGTCCCCGTGCTCAAGCCACACGTCCCGCGGGCCGCTGCTCCGTCCAAGAGGACGCACGTGGGCGCGGCTGCCTCGGCCCTGGCTGCCTGGCTGGCCGCGGAGGGGACGACGAGGTGGGCGGCACGTGGAGGCCGGCCGTCGTGCACCGTGACGGTCGTCGTGCTGTTACGCGTTACTGCTCGGTGGACCCGTCCGAGTTGGCTGCCTAGGTCGTGGCCCGTGCACTACGGCCCACGCAAAAGATGGGCCGGTAACGGGCCGGCGCTACCGCAGCATGTTTTGTCCGTGACGGTTGATGACGACGACGACGAGGAGGAGACGGCACGCGCTCCCAGGAAGGTAGTACACGAGGAGACGACAGCGGCAGCTAGCCTAAAGCGGACCCGTCAATGTCTGCACTTCCTCTTTTCCACCTCCTCTACCCGGACTCGGCGGCCACCGCTCATCCGCTCGTCCCTCGCCGACGCCGTCTCCCTCGCAGACCGGTGTGAGGCTCCAGGGAAGGGAGCCGCTTCCCCCTCCCAGGTACCCGCTCAGTTCTTGCAACCTGCGGCAGTGTTCGATTTTGATTCAGCTTTCTAGATAAGTGTGGTTGTTTGATTCCCCAGAGACCCATACTGATGCTCTCCTCGTCCCAGACCATAATGGAAATGGAACCTTGATCGGATTGCGTGGTCACTTGTGTGGATTTGTGCCCAGGATAAGTCTCTAGTCGTTATTTGTGGTTGGTCGATAGGCTGGTTAGCTCTGCTCGGTCTCTGCAGCTGTTACTTGTTGCTCAGCAGTTCAGTTGATGTTCTTCCAGTTTGTCATAGTGATCAATCTTTATCAAGTCTTTGCGTGTTTATGTGATATCTTCTTGGACTTGTGACTAGGATAACTTTCTGTGCCATCCCTTGTAGCTGTCTACTGTCCTGGGTCTTTCATTTGTTGATGTGGGTGTGCATGCCTGTCACAAGTGTAATTTTATTTCCTCGAATTTGCTCAATTTCTAAATTTCCTAGATTTACAAGAGATATGCTGCCCCAACATTCTCAGTTCATTGATCAGTTTTGTACTGTAGTGCACAATGCAGAAACCACCATATGTTTTAGTTGCAAAGGAAGCTGCTTCTTGGACTGCCAGGCGTAGGTTCAACAAATAATTTGGACATTTGAACTTTGTTTTAGGTCACTGATATGGGAGAGGCAGAATGCATTTTTTTTCTGTAAGGATTTTTGTTTTTGGCATGTAGGAGACGACCTTCCTCCAGGTCCCTTTTGCTAAGGGGATAGATTACACTTCTCTTTGTCTGCCACTGATCTCAACATATTTTTCATTGATCAAATAGATTATGTAGGTAGTCGTACAGTTATGTCTTCGGCATTTGACATTTAGTAATTATTGCTGACTGCTAATGGGCAAATTTAATTGATTTTTAGGGCAGTATTTTCATAATATGAGTTGAACTAGACATGAAAGCCTTGTATGCTTAGCCTTCATTTTCTGTTTGACAGTCTCATGACAGACAGAAGTGATGGACCAATTGGTAGGCTCCCAGAACATCTTCTTGTAGAAATATTCATTCGTGCAC
Source organism: Panicum hallii (assembly GCF_002211085.1). NCBI lineage: Eukaryota > Viridiplantae > Streptophyta > Magnoliopsida > Poales > Poaceae > Panicum > Panicum hallii. Next base: position 46,603,121 of record NC_038043.1, on the reverse strand, counting down.
CGGTCTGCGAGTGGGTGCAAATAGCATGTGTCAACAAGCAGTGGGCAAGCATATTTCAAGGAGATTGCTTGTGGCAAACTGCTATTGCAAGGAACTGGCCATCTGCTGGTCTTCGGAAACGCTGGCCTGGGCCAATACCCAGAGGTTCTGCGAGGAGGTGAGTACTGTAATATGTTGGTTAAAACATTCAAAATGCGGCCAAATGCTTCCAGTCTTTATGTATTACTGAATACTGATCCTTGTGGTACGAAATTCATATATTTTGAATTTAATTGAGGCAATTCAACTTCGAGCGAAATTTGTGGCAATGAACTGGCTTTTTTTTCCCTTTTAAGAAATAAAGGAAAAAAATAAGAACTGGCTCCTGCTATACCAACTCACTAGATCAGAACTAGCGAATTGTTGCTCTCTTTGGATATCATCTAGCTCTAGTGTTGTGAACATCAAATAAAAATAGTTTCTTGGGTCATTTTTAGGAGATTTCAAGCACTATATGTCAGTGAGAACTTAGTCCCATCTGGTGGGGAGATTGATGAGCTTGTTGGTCACACTTATCTCTACTTAAAAGAACAACTTGAGCGCCCTGCCATGCCTCCTTCCAGCATACTTCATGGCACAATCATTGGTGAGGTTTTCTGTTCCAAATTTCTCAAGAATGAATTACTTTCTAATTCTACTAATTTCAGACAAAATGGAATGCTGCAGTGGATCATGTACAAACTAGTCGAATTTTTTTATGGATATGCCTGTCATCATAAGAAGAGCTAATGTATCTGTATGTTCTTTATCTTCTCCAGTTAAAGGTAATGGTTTTTTAGCAAATGTGCAGGTGTTTTAGGTTGTTAGGAGCATAGGAACATTACTTAACATTCTTGGCCCTTCCCTGTCAGATAGGCTCACTGAGTTACTCCATAGCTGTCTCAATGGAAAGCTTGGAGAACACATACTTTTCTGTACTTACATGTTCAGAGTTCAGAATAATGATTCACCCCTGAGGATTGCTGATACTCATGCATATGCTGACACAGAATTAACCTTTGGTTTATCCTCCGTGCAGATCAGTTCATTGCTTATGGTAAGACAGGAGAAAAGGCTCATGATCTTGCTTCAAAAATATGGCTTGCCGTCATTGATGGCTTGGAAGAAAACCAGCAAACATTCTTGCTGTTGAAACACCTCGCACGAGAAGGAGAAGTAAGATATCATTCTCATTTGTTTGAATTTTCTTTACACACTTACAAAAAAGAAAGAAGCCACTCTTGACATGCTGGTACGATGGAGACGTTATGCACTAAAATTGCCAAAATTACAAGTCATAAAATGGTCTTCTGGCATCAATGTTCGTATTTTTATTTTCTCTGATGGATAGTGATGTTAATGTTTTAGTACTAACATAATGATAAAATTAGGCGTGCGTAGGTTACTTAAGGTTGACTTTGGATACGCTAATATTCATAGCGCATCACTTACGTGCGTATTTCATCTGCAGTTTTTCCTTCCGTTTCCGTACTCCAGATCATATAAGGTACTATGGAGGGTGTTTGACAAGCTGTTCACCGACTTCCGTGACTGTTTCAGCAGAGCTGATTATCATGATGCGCTGTCAACTGCCAAGTCTAGATTTCAGCCAGTACCCTCAACATGGCTTGGCCATTAGCGCACATTTGTTGCTCTTGTTGTGCACTTTGCATTGTTGTGGATAAAAGTAGCATATACTTTCCAAAAGGCAAAGTCCGGTGCCAAAGAGCGGCAATTCCAGTGGATGATTCATGTACATATAGCATCTTGACAACTTCAAGAACGTTACACTGTTGTTTGAGTGGAAATACCCCTGTTTTTCATAAGTTCTTGAAACTGCATTTATACAGATACAAGTCACCGGTTTGCTCAGTTACTTCAGTGTATATTTACACTTTCAGCACCAGCCAGCTTCTGCATTTGCAGCCTCCGGTTGAAATTGTTGGTTTTGTTTTTCACAATAGTTGCCAGCTTGTTCTCTAATCTGCGTATAAATAATCTAGTGTGCTTAAAAGTTCTAGCAGAGTTGATTTATGCTTTGTTTCTACATTGTTTTCTGATGAATGATCAGTCTATTGAAGCTAAATTTCTTGGAAAAGTTGAAGCGTCTATGGCACATCCTGTATTGTAGCCTGTAGGATTACTGGTGCACAACAGTGTGGCAATGTGATTCCGGGTGCCTGAATCCTGATTGAGCAGTTGGTTCAAGAGTGCGTACCTTTGCCTTTCCTTTCATGGCAAAGCCCGCACAGTGTCTATTGAAGGCAAGCATGTCTTCACTGAATAAGGTGATGAAGGGAGAAAAATTGGAAACCTTGCTGTCGGTCCGTCACAAAACGAAAACCTTGTGCACCAATTGTTCTTTGCAGCAGCACAGTTCACATGCAGTGGTGCATGCTTGTGCAACAGATCATCCTCAAATCACGCACACGGCATGAGTGACAGTCCATAACGACCTTCTTAGATTGTCCCCAGCTTGTCTTCAAGTTGCAGGCGACTATTACATATATAAGTATGCTTCAACAATCATTGCGTCTCCGTGCACCATCGCTGACCGTCGTCCTCCCCAGGTCAAGCTCCAGCAATGGCGAGGCCATCCCTGCTTCTCGCCCTGCTGGTCACCGTCTGGGTATGCGCGGCTCCAGCGCGCGCCGACCCGCTGCTGGAGAGGTTCGAGCGGTGGATGGGCAGGCACGGCCGGCTGTACGCCGACGCCGGCGAGAAGCAGAGGCGGCTCGAGGTGTACCGGAGGAACGTCGAGCTGGTCGAGCGGTTCAACTCCATGGGCAATGGCGGGTACAGGCTCGCTGACACCAGGTTTGCTGACCTGACGAATGAGGAGTTCAGGACCAAGATGCTGGGCTTGGGACCTCGCAGCAGGGCCGGGCGCACCACGGCGCCAAGCACCATGACTCGTGTTTGTATTCTGCCACTAGCAGCTAGTGATCGATCGAACATTGACTCGATCTGGAGCTATTTCTTCTGATGATGGTTTGTGCTGAATTGCTGATGTAGGTTGCCAGTGGACTGGCTGGAGATTTTTCTGATCTGCCGAAAAGCGTCGACTGGCGGGAGAAAGGAGCTGTGGCGCCGGTGAAGAACCAGGGGGAGTGTGGTGAGTGGAGAGTGATGGCAGCATCGGTGAAGAGCAATGATCCGTGGAATGATGGGCGTGGATCGAAGCCTGTTCTGATGAGGTTTTGCGTGTTGTATGTGCAGGTTCTTGCTGGGCGTTCTCCGCCGTCGCAGCCATGGAGGGCGTCAACCAGATCAAGAACGGGAAGCTGGTGTCCCTGTCGGAGCAGGAGCTCGTCGACTGCGACACCGTGGCTGTCGGCTGCGCCGGCGGGTACATGAGCTGGGCGTTCGAGTTCGTCATGAAGAACCGTGGCCTCACCACCGAGAGGAACTACCCTTACCAAGGTGCATACACGCTCGATCGCACGCACGCATGCCCCGTCGTTCCATTGGCTGGCTGCACCAGCCAAGAGATCGTGGAGCTGTATGTGTATGGCTTGACGGTTCGGCTCGTGCGGATTCTTCACGCAGGAATGAACGGCGCCTGCCAGAAGCCGAAGCTGAAGGAGAGCGCGGTGGCCATCTCTGGGTACGTCAACGTGACGGCCAGCAGCGAGGCGGACCTCCTGCGCGCAGCCGCGGCGCAGCCGGTGTCCGTGGCCGTGGACGCCGGCAGCTTCGTGTGGCAGCTCTACGGCGGCGGGGTGTTCACGGGGCCCTGCACCACCGAGCTCAACCACGGGGTGACGGTGGTCGGGTACGGCGAGACCCAGGAGGACGCGGACGGCGACGGCGGCGGGACCCCGGGGCAGAAGTACTGGATCGTCAAGAACTCGTGGGGGCCCGAGTGGGGCGAGGCCGGCTACATCCGCATGCAGCGCCAAGCCGGCGCCGCCGACGGCCTCTGCGGCATCGCGCTGCTCCCGAGCTACCCGCTCATGTGAGCCGGCTCTGGTGCTTAATTGGATAGTTAGTTAGTGATGTACGGATGCCTGCTATGTATATGATAATGGTGATCAACTGTAAGAATACAAAATATCCAAAACCTGGCAGCTGAAACAAAATCGTGATGTTTGCCAGCTTTTGATCAAAGGGTGATCACCTTCCTTGATAAGATGATGTTTATCTCAGCAACGAATAAGATTGCTGCTACAGCATTAACATCTTATAAAAGACATGGCAGATTCAATCAGGAGGATAATCACAGCAGGATTGCTCAAACACCGTTCATACAGTACGAAGAAACGAGTTATAAAGTTACATCTTTTCTACTAAGGTACCAAAACACCGATGTTCTCGTGAACCTAGGTCTCCAGTCTCTGAGGGTATCGTAGCCAGCCATGATCATAAATAATACAATTAGAAATACGTAAACTTTGGGGTCAACCAACAGGCTACAACTAAAATTGCAAGATGCGGTGATGCTTCGTAGAAGCCTAGATGTTCGCATCATTTCTTCACCAGCTTCTTCAACACATCCTCAGCGTGCCGCTCCATCTTTGGTAGAGCCCAGTCATGCTGGATGATATCCAAGCTGTCCTTCTCCGCACCCAAACTCTGGAAATGACCAAAAAGAGAGAGGTAAGATCCTTGTCAAGCATACAGATAATTATTGACACAAGCATTTGGATATAGGTACTTCTGAAAAAAACAAACATTTTGTAACTATCAAGAAACTTGATCTGAATAAACCAGAAACAGAATACCAAAAACTCATTGAAGACTAGACAAATCAACATGAGTATTGCTGAATTCGTATAATAGCCATCTCAAATAGCAAAAGGATGGTGTCAGGAGCTAGCCTAGTAGCCATAGAATTCACTTGCATACTATATGTCTGACAACAGAGAAAGAGGAAAGCAGCTACAGATTTACATTGTACATCTTGATAAAGTACCTAACTCCTAGACTAGCATACAAGCAACTTACAAAACATTAAATTCGAAGTTCATTCAAAGAAGCTCCACCGAGCTACACACTTCTATATAACGTGAAGCAATCTAATTTTCAAGACAATTGAACTAAATGCAGGACTGAAAAAAGAAGTGAACAACTAAAATGCTAAGCAGCCTTACTTTATTCTTTATATGTGAAAATACAAGTGTTACATGACGTGACATGCATGCGTACATGTATCAGCAGGGAACAAGCATCAAGAATTGCATTAGGTAGCTAGGTAGGTAAGTAGGTAGGTAGGGAGGGAGGGAGGGAAGGGGGCATAGTACCATTGTTGGGTTAAATCCAAATCCACCACCCATTTGCATCATCTTTTGGGCATCATCAGTTGCTGCATGTCATGCACAAATCATAAAACTTCCATAAAACAAAAAAAAACACAGGTCACAAGTATATTACTTCTAACTTCTAAGATTTGTTTATTAGAATAGAAGTGAACTAAACAGTGTCTCATACCATTTTCTTCGCCAAGGATCAGGCTGAAGAGGCCTCTCAAGCCGAATAAATTTAGGAAGTACCTATATTAACAGCAAATCATTAGAGAACTTTAGACCCTGTAGTTGCTATATCACCAAGATCATTCCTTGACAATAAGATAGTAACTTTATACATACCATGAACGGCTGCTAACATAGCTCACGTCAACAGTACTCAGGTCAATCCCATTTTGCAACATTCCCCTGAATCGTTGAGTCAGTGGAAAGGGGATTTTCGCTGCAAAGAAATTGGAGGATATGTGAGTCCAAGACTGCAGCTAGCCAGCTACGTAATTCTGTATTGCACACATGGTGACAAAAGGATCAGAAAAACATAGAGTGCATGGCTATATATCAGCACCTGTATGCTGAATCCACCAAGCACTTCAAGCCCATTAGAAGTTTCAAGTGTTATAAAGCATGTCTGTTCCTTCACAACTTTATTGGCCCAAGTTTGTCAATCACAGGACACCAGAGGTTGAAATGTGCATGACAGAGAATGCTATTGTGTACAACAACTTTATACTAGCGAAAAGAAGTAATAATCAGAAGGTAGCTTGTTGGAAGGGGTCAAATTAGCTGCAGAAGATTGTTGTACCAAATGGACAAAACATGCTTAGAAGCATGTCTAACATCTACTGATGCTCTGATAAGACAATTTTCATTAATTAGACAACATGTATTTGATAGATTTGAAGAGACTTGGAAACTGGAAAGGCGCCACTATACTTCAGTAATTGACTTGGATGTTCTTACAGCATCATGTATAAATATATAATGTGGACATGGAATGGCATATAAAAATAGCAGGTATCACAGTAGTATACACATACCTGCAACGAAACCTGAAAAGAAGAAGTTCACCCATGCAAATGTAAGTGTCTGCAGGGGAAAAGAAAAGGACAAAGGATGTTAATATAGATAGATAAGCACAATAAATATGATGCATATAATTCAATTTGCTGAGCCCTGAACCTGAGGAACTATCATGGACAGGTTTTTCTTCATCATGTCCATGGCCATGTTAGGATCTGAAAACATGGCTGCCTGAGCTTTCTGAGCATCTTCCTTCGGAACATGAAGTAATCCATTTTCCTACAGTGCACCAGAGATTGTCACACAATATAAACTCAAAAAAAAATAATCATGTGTCAGTTGTTCAATCAGCGTTTCAAATCATAACAGTGAACCATCATCAGGCCCACCGTGGCAATTCTACAATTTTGTGACTTCCACTGGCAATACTTATTGGCTTATTGCTTGTAGGCGCTGTATTCCGACTAAACAGAAAACGCTTTATTGATCCTTCCTTAATTAGGCTTAGTGAACACCGAGCAGCTAACTATTAAGGCACTACAAGCAGAATTACCTCGTTGGTGTAATAAACCTTGCGTGCCTTGAAGGCCTTGGCCGGTATAAACTGCGAGTTGGTCCTCAGGTTCCTCGCCCTGATGACGACCTGCCTGCGGTGAAGCAAAAACCTCACGTCAGCTAGTACACCAACAACTGAACGCCAGCAACTGCAACTCACAGCCTCTAATACACCCGCAGAATCGCAGATGCATATGTGTATCTAGAAACCAAAACCCCGGAGGTCGTTTCCGGATCCAGATCGCTTGGATCGAGGGAACCGGCGAGCAGATCGGGAGGGAATTGGGGGAGGGCAGACGGGTAAATTACGGACCCTTCCCTGACGAGCTTGGGATCGGGGGACGGGGAGGCCGCCGGCGACCGCATGAGCTTGGAGACGAAGTAGCGGAGCACGCCGATGAGGACCATGACGACGGAGAGCGGGATCAGGACCCAGTCCCGAATCGCCGTGTCGAGAACCAGCTCCTCCGCCATCGCCGCTGGGAGGGGTCGGCGCTAGCTGCGCGGCGGCCGGCGGCGTCGGGCTGAGAGGAGCGGACGGTAGCGACTAGCGAAGCGAGCTCGCCGGGTTGGGTTGGGTGCGGGTGCGGATCGGTGGGCCTTGGCGGACGGAGAAAGAAGACTTATTTACTAGACGAGGACGACGAGTCTCTTCCCCTCTTCGTTCCTCGACTCGACTGCGACTTACGATTCGGAATAACTTTTTTTTGCCCCTTTCCTATTAGTTAGGCCCATTTTACACTAGTTCGGCCCATACAGCCATATGGCCCGTGACTCCGATACCTCAATTTTTTTTCTTTTTTTCCTTTTCCCTTTTTTTCCGCCCTTCAAACCCCTAAAACAGCAGTTTTTCATATTGGGAACGATATACGCTTTTCAGTCTCCGCCACGCTTCCTTGCATTCTTTATTTCTTTTGGAGCACTGATGATGCCGAGGATATGCCCTGCCACTGTCTCTCGCCCATCTGGAGGCGGCGGTGGATCATGAGATGAAGCTCTCCATTTCGGGCAAAGGACTACTCAATCCGCGGCGTTAGCTGTGGCCGTTCTCGCCAAGTCTCGATAGCGACGCTTCATGCAGGTGCGTGCCGACTGAATTGTATTTTTTTTTTTTTTTGGTTTCGTTTGCTTGCAAAAATGGCAGGAAATCTTGCGCCCATCTCAGCCTCTTTGCTATCATCCGACAACAACCGACACTACCGTGATCCAGCTGATGCCTCCCCTCGTGCTACGTTCCAACTTCCCGCTAAGTTCATCGTCTCCATTCTAGCGTATGGCAGCTCTCTATTGGACAGTTCGGTCTGGATGGTGCCAGGAGAGAAGTCAGTGGCCATCCTTTTTCTTAAAGATTTTTGGCGAGCATGCAAACGTAGGAACCACCTATGGCCACTCTTATATTATTACTACGCGAGCATACAAACGGAAATTTGTCCGCCTGGCGACGCGAGGGGTTGGACGGACGGCTGTGCTGCCAAAACAAAGCCACCCTCAGGTTGTCGTGAGGCCTTTGGATGAGGAAACAGGACAGCCGCGGAAGCAGCACGGTGGAGGAGCTAAAGCTATAGCTGCTGCAGCCTGCAGTGCGGTCCTCGTTCAGCTCATTCTCCAAAGACGCTGTACCTCCGGTCCTCGTCCCCACAAATTCACTGGTAGGAGTAGATGGGAATTGATAATCTGTGAGCACGATTTATAGCTTGTCTCGAAGACACATGGTGGGGATGGATGCTGGCTCATCGGTTCGCCGTACAAAACCAGAGAGGAGTTTTCTTTTCTTCTTTTTTATAAGAAAAGGGGGGGTATCCATGACCATGAGCGATGAATGATGGTGGTGGATGGCGAAAAACTGACAATTCGTACGAGAAGGAGGTCTTGGTTTAGCCTGCCAGGGGCACCCACGGACATCGTTAGCGAGTGGTGACTCTTGCCAATCTTCCCAGCAGGCAGAAGCCCAGCGCGTAGAGGTCGTCAGCGACAGCGACTCGGTGGCTAGCCACCAAGGCCGTGGGGCTTAAAACAGCACGGTGCCAGCCTTCGCATTCAAGACGGGAAGAAAAGGGCTTCCAGAGCAAAGGCGGCAATGAGCTATGGATGACATAAACGTCAGGACCCCACTGCAATTTATCACATTTTACGAGCTCATGAAAACCTGTTTGTTAACAAAAATCGGCGATCAGATGTTCAGAATCGGTGAGGGTGAACAAATGCTTCCACTCATCGGCCAAAAGGCGCACAACGCATCCTACTTACCCATTCCTCGGCACGGGTGGGATTCCGAAACTTGAAAAGGTACCAGGAATCCCAGCCAAAGGAGCAAATTTCATCAACGGCAATGGCGCAATGCCTTCATTGTTCAGCAGCTAACGCTAAGCACGCTGCTTGTCCTTGTCAGCGAGAAGAATGTCCTTCCAAGCCTCGTAGAACATCCAGGTGATGCCGGAATTCGGCATGACCTTCAGGCAGCTTGCGCTCCATCCGCGGTACAGTCCCAGGAGGCCCTCCTCCTTGATCACCTCTGATAAGGCAGCAAGCATGTTGGGCGGGCACTTCCCCTTCAGGGCGCCGACCATGAGCCGCTTCCTTGCTACTTCCAGCGGGAAGCTGATTGTACTTGCAGTAAGGCCTGTGGATGCAACGGCAAAACATCAGTCCTGTTTGCTCAGACTCAAGTAACTATTAAGCAATATACGGAATGCCCCTGATGTTGCTATTTTGTCATAGAATTCAAGATAGAATCTTGAACTGGTAAACCAAAGGAAAGCGGCTGAAACTAGATGTAATGTAGGAAATGCTGAATCTTTTACCTGAAAGAGCCCCAATAACTAGTAGCTCAGGACGACTCAAAGATGATTTCTTATGTAAGCGGCAGTAAGAGGTCTTGATTGTATCATACATAAAGAAGTAGCATGTGCTGTAAGGAACCATGCCAATTAGTGTTGGACAGAGGCCAGAATATAGACCACCTATACCTTCAGTCTGGTAGATCTTGCTGAAGGCAAGGCTAATGGTAGGATAAACCTCTCGATTGATAGTCAAGCGATCCTGTCAGAACATCAATAATGTGACACTAAGTAATGATGTAATATGATTTTCACAGTTGAATATATGGATGAAGAGATAGTGCTGACTGTCAACAAGGTCTCAATTCAGCAATCACCTTGATAACTTCAAGAGGATGACAAGCCAATGTGCCAGCTATTCCAGCAGCAGCACCGGCAATAGCAACTGGAGATAACAAGTGGAGTGGCAACTCGATTTTCAGGTTGCCAAGCTGTATCTTTGGGTATCCATCCTCTTTCCATTTCTCTTGTGCTTCTGCCATGCTCCTTTTGACACACTCGAATGTTCCGAGCTCTACTGCTTGTGTTGGAATAATGCGGAGCATGTTGATTGTATTTCCCGCCCAAAGCCCTTGCCACCCATTTTGTTCAATGATCTCCACAAAACTACCAAAAATATGCCTAGATCCTACTCCTACAACCATCCTTGTCCTGAAATCAGTACACAATGGTAATATGTGACCATTCTTATGCTTTAATCAAGAGATAATTATAAACTAATCATATGATGTTGAAAAAAATTAATAATCAGCATGTGTCAAACTATATGTTTTAACAGGACAGTTTGAAATAAGTTACCATAAAATTTAAAAGTAATGTATTCTGCTGTGCATGAAATGAAATAAAATGTTTATACATTTGCAATGTTAAATAGTTTTGGTCATATGCTGGATTAATGTAACACAAACTACATGGAGAGTTAAAAATTCAAATTGTTTTGCAAATTGGATATGTTAAGGGGGCCAATCCCTTAAAATTTGTAGCACATCACTAAGGTGGTGTTCTGGAGAAACCTAGCAATTTGCAAACTGCCAGTAGCCCAGTACATTTATCTTTCAGAACACAGCATCATGCAAAAGAAAATGGGCTACAGGTAGTTATCTTGAAGTGCATGCATCAACCTTGATAAGGAGGAATGAAAACCAAGCTTACAGTTTGAATGTTGAGCAAGCTAGCTGTAGGATTTGCAGCCACCGTTGTAGTGCTTAAAAAACTGAACTGGCCAATTAAAGTGCAAAGGCAAAACATAGAGATCAAAGTTTCTGAATACCTGAGAGTCTCAAGGGGAGCAAGAATAGCTTTTGACATAGCACCAGCTAATGCCCCACTGGCAAATTCTCTAACCTCTCTGCGCCCCAAAATAGTCTGCAGTGAATTAGGTAGATAAGAGGAACGCCTCAAACAATCAGTCATAAATTCATTAGTAGTTTCAAAGTTTAAACTTGCAAGGGACCTATGAGAATAGAAACTAAAACAGCTTCTCTAGAGAAAGCCTACCTGCAAGTGCTTTGAAATTGTATGCTCATATATGTAAAGAAGATGAGTAAGATTCATCAAGGTACACAGTACATATAATAATTCTTTTGTTTTTGGAGAGTGTAACAAATTAGCAACCACACTAATCCATCATAAACAAAAGCCAATTTCAGGATTTAGATTTATGAAAGATGCTGTATCTACACATTAAAGTGCAAAGTACAAATTATTAAGGTAAGCAATGTACACTCAACTATGTGCTTCTGCGGGTGGGGGGAGGGGGGTATTCGCACAAGTAATACCACATCTAGAGCTCTCCCGTAGCCCAAAGGTTTGTTTCACAAACAGTGGTTAGAATTTGCAATGTTGTCATTGTCAACAAAATGTAAAGACAAGTTAGTTTGTTGCTTTGCACAACACAGGGGAACAAAGAGACAATTGAATTTCTATGTGCGTACATCTTCCAAATATGTGGATGAAGACCACAGAAGGCATGAATGAAGTAGGACAAATATAGTTCCATCTGTGAAAGAAACATTTTGTATGGATCTGTGATGCAGATATCTAACTAAAAAAAACCTTTTTCTAACTTGGCTTAGCATACAAAACAATTTGGCTTACTCAATCTCTAAGGAATCTTGTTTGTTCCATTTGATTTCTGGAAGCTTGTTTGACCGTATCTTCAAGGCTTTCAGTTAAGTACGGATGAAAAGAGTATGAAGTGTAGAAGTTCTTTTCTTGGCTGTTGAGTTTTACAAATATTAGTATTTCCACCTCTAGCATACGTTTGGGCTAGACATCACTATTTAGAGTCAGATCTAACTTTTGGCTATCCAACTATCCACATACGGCAAGAAAAAATATTTGAAATAAGAATGAAGGGCGCGCATGCACATTGATTGTATACACGATACGGTCCTAACTCCTAGCAACTAACAATTGTATAGCATCGTCTACGTCTGAATTGTTACAAATCAATGGAAATTCGTCAAATAGGTCCATGAGTGGACAAGATAAGGTGGAATCAATTATTAAGATAAAGCCACAACGTGAATGTAAGCATAAAGGGAGAACCACAGCGTTTATCAACAGGAGGCACATGCAGTTGACAGAATTAGAGGTGTCTTGGTTGGAAGCTGAACTCGGCTAAAACTCCGCAACGAAGCAGCATATGAAACGAGCAACAAAACATCTTCACCGGAGCAAGCTACTTGCAACGTGGCGGCAAAAATCTCGCAGAATCAAACGCGCTTCCTATGTTTAGCGGTAAACAGCCTTCCCGTGCGACAAAACGTAGGAATCTGAAACTCAGTGGAGAATCATCGCATCAAAAGCCTGAAAGGCTGAAACTAAACCACGCGTCGAATGGGGGAAAAGCACGGCACGCCTGTTTCGTTTAGATTAGAAAAGTAACCGGCAAAAACCGCAAAGGCTTTCATCCTCTTGCTCGCTCCAGCGACACGGAAATCACAAACACTAGGGGTTAGGAATCTCCTTACCTTCACGGCCCCTGCGACGTCCGGCAGCCTGACGCCGATGACCTCCGCGACCTTGGCGCCGTCGAGGCCGTCGTCCTTAGGCAGCGCCATGACGAGGAGCTCCTTGTACCCGCCCCCGCCCGCCCCGGCGCCGGGGCCGGCAAAACCCACGCTGGCGAGGGATAGCTTCGCGCCGCCGCCGCCGCCCGGCGCGTCCTGGGAGCCCATGGCGGCGCGGTCGTGCTTTTGGATTTGGGAGGGGCGGAGGCGTTAATAAAGGGAGGGTACAGGGGGGCGAGTGCAAACGTTGTCTCTGCTGCCCTGCTTTGCGGCTGCGCGCCTTGCGGTCCCGGCCTCTCCCGGGACGGCGAGGGCGTAGGGACGGAGCTGATGTCTGAATCACTGACCGGTGGAGGGCATGAACGTAAAAGAGATGCAGCAGGAGTGCACGAGCAGAGTCGAGCACGACTGTTTGGGCAAAGGGGCCAAGGGCACGAGTGCGACTGTTTGGGTTGCAGCGAGACGGGGTTCATAGCCGGTTTTGTACTTTTGTGTGTAGATGAATAACGTGCCCAAACCGGCTGGCGCTGTAATTATTTGTTGTAAGTAATTATATTGATTTTGTTTACTATCCATCTTTTTATACTGTGTTTATGCCGAGTACCCATTTCTATTTCTAATGAAATCCGAATTCTACCATGGCTCCAGCTTCCTTCTTACCAAAAGGATATAGCAATAACTCTGCACCTTTGAGTAAAAAGACAGTAAAAGCATGGATTTAGTAAAACAAAAAACAGACCACAAAATCAACGCGTAAAGCAAAATCGTTGAACCTCACCGTATGCCCGCGATATGAATGCGAATACATATGTCATTCAACACTCCGAGAAATCAATTAACATATTATTGTTGAGCTCAACCCGATCATCCAATTTAATATAGAGTAATTTCTTCACATAAAAGTCATTGAGGCTCTAAAAGTATTTGTTCTTCTCGTGTCTTTTATAAGAGTTTCGGCATATAGCAGTTTATGCAGTTTAGAATATAAAGTTATAAACAAACTAGCTTAGATAGAGATTTGGAATGTTTGATTTGAATCACCATTTATGTGATTTTAACTCGGCATGAATAAGAAAGTCATAGAAGCCTTGGATGTAGCTTAGCCTACTAGAAAAGTCACCATTTTATGTGAAATGTTTGCACATGGACTAGACAAAGTCAGAGGAGCCTTACTAGTATAGACTTAGCCTAATTTAACCTTGAGAAAAATGCTTATCATATTATATGACCAAGACGCAGAACCAAAATTTCTTTTCTCTTATAGTGACTAATTCTGATTTCACGCCCGTACTCTGCTCGGTATTTATCTATAGTTCATGTTCATCTTGTTTATGATTTGAATAGATTTCTAGCCAACCAATTCCCATTCCTTTACAAGTTTTTTCCATGCCATATAATCGTGAATTAAAACCATGCTTTGAAAAATAGCTAAACCACTGCAGATCCATAAGTATAACTTTTGATTTCGTAAGGTTAAAATGTATTATAAACTATAACAAAGATATGTTGCTTATGTAGTTTTCTTGAATAATATTTATACAATTTTCTTTTCACCTTTTGTCAAATGCTGGTGTAAAATTAGTCGTCCCTTTTTCATTCCCTTTTAAAGTATAAAGTGACCTTTTCCGTCTTATTCTTCCTTATTCATCTATGTTACAAAATTGTCATGTCAGCCTCCTTCTTGCTTCGCTATTTTAATAGCATCCTTCTCCCTTCGCTAATTTAATCGTATGCTTTTTTTATCTCCAGTTTTTGATCTCATACGTTAGCAGTATTTCACCACCAACATGGCAACACCATCCAGTATAGCTCCCTCTTCCACCACAACACCCACCCACCTTATAAACCATTCAATTCGCTTCCATCAATTTAGGACGTGTTTGGTTTACTGGCTGGCCTACGGAGCCTGACTCGCACTTACCATCCATGCGGAGCTGAGCCAGGCTGAATGCATGTATCAGGCTATTGATTGGTTCACTGCATCAATTTGTACTTGATGAACGGAGCACTTATTTGATGATGTATTTGCAAAGCGGAGCAAACTTTTCTATCTTGCACGCAGCTCGTTCGCGCTCGCGCAAGCTCAGCGGTGTATTTTTTATGCGTCAGGTCAGGTTGAGATAGAGGATCAGGCAACCAATCAACACGATATTGCATTCCACCGACCAGGCTGGAGTAAACGCAACCAACCAAACGCGCCGTTAAGCTCTCGAGATAGGTGTGTTGCGCGTTTGATAACCCAAGCCAGACCTTAAATAAAACAGAAGAGAAAAAATACCGAGACAAATTCAGAATTCGGCTACTCCGCCAGGCGCGAGAGCGCTCGTAGTCCTCCCAAATTGAGGAACTGGCGGGCAACGGAGGCGGAGCACGAGGCCTCCGGCGCTTATAATTTGGCGCCCGCAGCTTTACCATTCGCAAATCCCCTTCCATTCCGAAGGCCCCACTTCGGCAGCCTCCCGTCTCTCTCGCGAGCCGACGTCGCCGCCTCGCCAGAACCCTAGAACCCCGCCGGCGGGAGCCGATCACGGGGCCTCCGCCATCCACGGCGATGGCGATGGCGGCGGAGCGGCGTCTCGAGCTGGCCGAGCGGTGGCGCGGGATCCAGGAAGACGAGGAGGCCGAGGACGGGGGCGAGCCGTACGCCGCTAGGCACCGTCGCCTCATGCGGGCCAAGGAGGAGTGGTACGTGAGGCTGCGGCCCTTCCAAGTCTCCTCTCACCCACTTCGCATCTCTCTTAAGGCGGAGCGGCGGTCGGTACCATTCGTAATCGCGCGCGGGTTTAGCCGTTTAGGGGTGCCGTCGTGGGTTTAGGATTGCCCTGTGATTAGGATTCGAGCAACCTGGCTGCACATTACTAGGGTCTAGGCTTGGGATTTGCTTTTTGGCTAGTTGGATTACGCGATGCGAATGTAGGTGCCTTACTGCCTATGGCGTCTCTCGTGCTCCTCACTTTGACTTTTGTAATGTAGCTGATCGATATGCTGGGAGGTATACATGCAGATTTCAGGGTTTACTAACATCATGAATGCAATCATTGTTATAATGGAAGCCGTGCTGTTGGAAGTGTAGTTGCAGTATTATTGTTTGATAGGGATTGGATTTTGTGAAACTGAACTTTTTAGATGGTGGTTGCAGATGGATTTGTAATGTGCTCAGAAGTAGACACTGGACACAGAGTTCAGGGCATATAGATCAAGTGTTTAGGTTAGGGAATCAGATGATCATAGGTCGTCATATGATGTCTGTTACACCTAAGGTGGTGTTTGGTTCGCCTATTCTACCCTGTAATCAGATCACAGCGTCAATTGATTACGTTAGTTGCCATTTGGTTTAGATGGGCCGTATACCGATTGCACGACATCCGTTACCGGCATAGTGTAATCCCGATAATGCTCAAAATTCCCCATAATAGATACGGCGGCGCAGAGTTGATCCCTCGCTCAGCCCGGACTCTCGTCCGATCTGTTTGTGAACTCGGCCTGCTGCCACACGATTTTGGTCCCTGCCACGTAGCCGCAGGAGTCAAGGAGGACCCCACCCTACCGCAGCATCGTGAACGCGTGTTCCGCGCCCACGCCGCTGGACTCCGGCCAGTGCACGGCGGAGTGCAGGACGGTGGTGCTGAGCTCCTGCTCTAATAACTGCCGAGCAGCTCCGAGGACACAAAGGCCGTGAGCATGGACACAGCCTGCTTGTAGGATGTCCCGGCCGCAGATACGAGGATTGCGCCAGTGAGGAGACGGCTACGACGGCGGAGGACAGTAGTAGAGTTCCTAGGCACCGGCGAACTCCTTCAGTGCAGTGGTGTGGGAAGCTGCGGACTCCTGGTGGAGCAGGAGGTGGCTGCCACGGCCGGCAAACGGGGAGAGCAAGGCTGCGGATGACGACGATGCCCAGCTGAGGATAACCAATCTGCATCTACCACAGAGCGAGCGCGCCTTGGGTGATTGAGATACGGTTACCTGATAAGTGTTTGCCAAACAAAGGCAGTAATCCGCTACCTTGCATCAGATCCTGCTGTTTTGGGTTACCATTACCCTTACCGTTTACATTTCTCAACCAAACACTACCTAAGTAGCAAGCAAACATTGTGGATTTACATACATGTTATGAGTTTAAGATTCACTAGCTTGAATGTAAACTTACCTAGCTAAAGCGTGGATCTAATGAATGCTATGGGTTTAAGATTAGCTGGCATGAATGGAACATTCCAAATAGCTCAAGGACATTATTACCTTACTTTATGTGACGATTGTGTAACAGGCTTTCGTGCTAGACATTGGATGATGCATTTATAGCCAAATTTTATGTTTCGTGGTCCATCATTGTTGAAAGTTTCATGTACTGTGGCTATGTGGACAACTTATCCACTGGATAACTGAAAAAGTAGGCTGGGGTCACATTTACTTGGTTTTGAAAAGAAGCACCGTCGGAGTTTGAACTGACATTTCTGCAAAAGATACAGTAGTCCCCAAGAACATTCTCAGTGAGCATGGTATGAGCTATGTAGCTTATTTTCTGCATCTTGCTCTGATATTGGATGTGCTGAGAGAGTTAGGTATTAAGATGAGTGATTATGATGTTGAATGGTCGGTTGACAATAAAGCTTCTTCCAGATGATTATTTCAGAATGGGTAAAGCTGTGTACCAAGCAAATGACATGGCAAACCAAATATGGACCACTGCTTGGGCACCAAATTAAAGGACCAGTACCCAACTTTTCAATTTCAATTCTGCATTTTTCAGTTCCAATCTTAACGTGATAGTTATCTAGTGTTGAGTTTAGGGAAACTTATTGTTGTTGCTTTTTTATGATGCAGAAATATAGATCTGAAACAATTCTTAGTTAATGGTGAGAAGGGTTTCAATTCATGCAGTTGTGTAGAAAATTTTCAATTGTTTTTTTTCTTGACATTCTGACGTTAAATGAAAGCTGATATAGTCTATGGTTATGATGAAAGACATTTCGGTCTATCTAAAATTGACTTGTCTCGGAACACCAAAAACACGAAAATCCTAGTTTGTTATGCCTCTTCTGATGTTTCCCTTGTTATTGTAGTGAGATCTTACACCTCACATTTGTCAAATCATCTGCAGGTTTTCACGTTGTTATACTTTCCTGGTAAATTTGCCAAAACAAGAGCATATTTGGTGTGGATATGCTGATATTATGGGCCCCTTCTTGGAGACATTCCATGGCTTCTTTGATGATGAAGATGAGAACTCATCTCTTAGAATAATTTGGAGACGAGTTTCTCAAGAAATGGGTATTTGCACACAATGTGTATGCGAACACCACCAGGCGCAGGGATTTTTTGATACTGAATATCGTTCAGATACTGTTGATCCCCTTCTGAAAGTATTGCGACTTCTTGATGAAGAGAGGGTAACAGAGCATCTTATACAGATCAACAAAAAGATTCAGCTCAAGGAATATGACCCTTCATGCCATGGTGCAGAAGTTGTTAGCATAATGTTCGAAGTATGCTCCATTCATGTGATGCCTTTTCAGTTTCTATTTCTGCAACTTGTTGATTTCCTCTTGTAATTTGTGAAAGTTGGAATCTTTTATTTACATTTTTTTCTTGAGAAGTATGGGCATGAATTATGATTAACTGGAGACTAAATCTTTTATTTTTATTGGATGTATTGGGATTTTAAAAATTCAAACTTTGTAAGTTTGGCTAGCGATTAGTCGATTATGCATCTTTAGTGTACAAAAGTTGTATCAATGTATTCATATACCACATATCTCTTAATGCAACATTGATTTTGTAGCAATTGATGATATGTTGTAAGATAAGTTGATGTTCAAAGCATAGCTTTTAAAGACTTCTTCAAATCGTAATGCGGACAATGAAAAGAAATGTTGGGAGTAGTAACATGTCACATTACTACATGGAGTACACAGATAAACTGGCATTTATTTATTAGTGCATTTGCATACAATGTTTTATCTGCCATTATCACATAATCGGTCCTGATGATTTTATTATTGTTATTAGGTGATAATTGACACCCATTGAACCTACATGTATTCCATGAATTAATTAAATGTCTTTTGCTATATTTACAATACGAGAGGAACATAATTAGCCTGCACATATGGTGTACTGTGTTTAATATCTGTAAATGAGCAACTAATTTCCTTTTTCTTTTGTTATCTACCTTTGCCAATGAACCTGATCCTTTTATCTGTAAAATAAAACAAGAAACATCAGTATCTTCTCTGTATAAAACCATCTCATAGGTTCTTAAGTTCCGTGACAACAATGATTGACTCTCTGTCCTTTTTTGTGTTTGCAGGTTTTGATGTATCCAGTTCTATTAGATGACCAATCTTTGGCTAATCAGTTTCAGATGTTCATTGAAACAATTGATGAATCATACGAATTGAGCCTTTCAACTAATCAGCAATACCCTGTAAGCTAACTTTTTCCCTTGATCCCTGCTCATAGCACAGCAAGTATCTCAGTTGAGTCATGGAGACTTAAAAGCTGGCGTTTTTCTGTATGATCCAGTAGTCCAGGATACATGTTTCTCACCATTATTTTAGCCTAATGCTCAGATAGTATTGTAAGATTGTCCACCTGTATCTCACAATGTTTTTAAAACTTTCAAATTTAGGGTGTCTATGCCCTACTTTTCTTCAAAACTGGCAAAGCTCGGGCCATTGGGCTTCGATTGGCTCGATCCATGGGGAAACTGAGGTAATACTCTCCACTTGTCCGTTCATCACGAGCCAAGAAAGTTACAAGACATTTCCGTAGCATACCATAGGCGCTCATAGGTCCTGGGTGTCTCTGTCGCTGCCAAAATTCAAGAGAGGGAAAGTGAGAGAGAGGAGGAAAACATAGGAAAAACAAGAAGGAAACCGGCCTGCAGGTCCAAGCAGCCACAGCATCTCCCATGTCTGCCAAATCTGGCGCTGGTGGACGGTGCAGTACTCTCTATGGTCAGCTGCAGTGGCGGTGCCGGCTATCAAAGATCTCAGCAGGGGCGCTTCTAGGGGTAGGGGAGCGGGAGGGAGGAGTAGCGGGACCTAGCAGCACAATAGAAAGAGGTGGGCGAGGCAAGCGAGGAATTGGGTGCTGCGTGAGAGAAGCTGAGGGAGCACCCGCGGGGCTGGCTGCATCACATACCAATCTGAGGAGTCTTGGAGGATTTCTATGAGAGGGAAAGGCATATATGTGCTGGCTGGTAGGCTGGGCTAAGCTCCTCCATTCTCTTTCCCTTCCCCCTTTTTGTTTTTGTCTTTTGTTGTTCTTTCCTCCTCCCTGCTTCTGCTTTGCTATTTCTCAAGCTTGGTAAGATGTCTCCTTTGCTTGCCTAGGCATTTGGAAGGGGGTGGACAGCCATGCGTCACCTTTACTGCCTTAAGAACCATGATTTCTACAGTAAAATCCTAATAGAAGGGTATGCTGACTTATAATGTTGAAACATGAGAGGGACACAAATGCTTCTTCTGTATTTATCCTTTACTAGCACGGTGCCCGTGCGTTGCTACGGGTAATTTAAACTTTACCCGGATCTACATAAGACCACCAACTTTGTGCTCTTTTAGTTCACTCCGTGAACATGCCATGCCGTGACCGCAAGAGGTATTGATTGTCCGGGTTCCGATTGGGATTCCGATTGATTTATTCAGGTTCCGATTAGAATTCCGATTGATTTGTCCGGGTTCCGATTAGAATTCCAATTGACGGACCAAGGAATCATTGCTTGCTTTAGTAATAGTAGAGAAGAGAAATACTGGCTTTCCATATCATTACCACTTTTCTTTATCAGTTCATATAGTATTGAATCTTAGGTTGAATGAATCTACTGTTGTACATAACTCACCATTTTAACTCTATGCAAGTAAGCAAGCTGCATCTGAGCAATTGCTCTAATGACGTTTTGGCATATGATGGGTTTTGTTAGCCAGGTCTGCTTTAAGTATAAAGTCATCACATGCAAATATTTTGACAACAATTTACAGGAGAGCAGTTGATTTGGAACCATTGCAACCCTTAATGCAAAGGTATATTAACTTCTTGGAAGCGGAAGTTCTTCCATCTACTTCAGAACATTCAAGGCCTAGGGTGCAGCTCAAAAGAGCCGACATATGGCTTGGATTTAAATCACTGTATGTAAGTTTAACACATAACTTATTCCTTATGTACTCTAAACATCATGCCTGTTAATTTTTTGACTTGGTTCTGCAGCCTTGGGTTTCTTGAGGCGCCAGCTTTTGAAGATGGAGTTCTGGAAAAGTACCCTGTATTCCTGAATATTGTACTTAACCACGTCAGTGATGACACATCTGATTTGTCGTGCGCTGTAAGTTGCCTCAAAGCTTCATTTGAAATGCTTGGTAAGTGTGTTATGAGTTTCTGTTGACCTGTGATACTCGCTCAGTTGCAAAAATTTACATTCACTTGTTTTAGGTTGCAAACTTTGGTTGAGAACAACACTATCACCTAGTGTTATGCGGAACACATTATTGGGTCACTGTTTTCATACCCGAGATGAGAAAAGTCACAAAGAAATTTTTGATCTTTTCCTCCCATTTCTTCAGGCATGTTTCTCATTCCTTTAGTGAATTGTCTTCTCATCTAACAAATGTTAATGTAATATGATAAGTCAGTTATTTATATGCAGTCACTGGAAGCACTACAAGACGGTGAACATGAAAAACAAAGGAGGAACATTCTATATTTTCTTCTTCATCAAGTCACCCGGAGTAGTAATTTCAGTAATCTGATGAGAAAAAATGCCACTAAGGTTAGCTTATTTATTTTTTATTTCTTTTTTAGTTATTTTGGTCTTACACATGGTGGCCAATGAGGGTAGCTTATGGTGTATGTCTGGGGCCTCCACACTCATGAGCTTCTCTTTAGGTCGCTGGCCCCTGACTCTTAATTCTGAGAGGCGTTTTGGTTGTCTAGATCGTAGAGTCTCGTGCGAATGTAACTTAGTTGTGCGTGCGTATCTTTTATTCCTTCTTATTATAATGATGGGCAGGGGCATCTGTCCTGTTGGTTTTTGAAAAAAAATGCCACCTTTTTGGGACTTGGACTAATTTAATATGGTTGTGTTAGCTTGAAAGGTTGTTCACCATGCCAAGGGATGCATCTGTTGCGATGGTTTGTTTCAGAATACCCATGCAGCAGAATGATTTTCGGGATAAATTACATGATTGACCTTGACAACTAGCCATCTTCATAAGGCCAGTCTCAATGGGAGTTTCATGGAGAGTTTCATAGCATTAAATTCTATGCCACATCATCAATTTTGCTGACATGGCGAGGAGAGAGAAGGAGAGAGTTTCATGGGATGAGAGAGGAGTTTCATCCCCATGAAACTCAGCCGGCGCAGTTACCGAGTTCTCAATGTTGGTAACTGTGCCATGAAACTGTGCACTTGGGATTGGCCTAACACTGTGTTGGGGATGAAGTGGTGAGTGTAAAATATCTTAGTGTTTCAAAGTAACTCATCCTTGAGTAGGTTCCATCATGGGAGTTTTAAACTATCTTTTAAATTATATATCACCTTTAGTGTAAAAAGTAACCAAGCTACTGCATCATTTTGTTGGATATTTAAAATTGTATGTTTGTCGTCATTTCGTTTACTGATTGCAAAATATCACATTCTGTTATTAGTTAGTGTTTGTGATGTCTTTTCTAATTCCTTTCCCTTCCAGATTGCCCTTCTTATTGTACAAAGAGGCTACACAATGTCCCCTCCTTGCCCACCCACCGAATGCGCCCATATGTGGTAATGAACAATCATGTCTATTCTGATGATAGTTTATCTATTTGAGTTCTCATTATGTATATGATATACTGAGGCCATATGTGATAGTCCATGAAACTTTTAGTGATGCTGATTAATAGAATCAGAGAGGAAACCAATCATTATGTTGCTCACTGAATATCTAATAGCAGATACCTTTACTGTTTCATAGGATTCTTATGCTCACGCATGCTTTTGTTGAGTGCTATATTATTGGTGAGCATGGTTCCTGGTCTTTATATTTTTTAATTTCTTATACAGGTGCCTTGTTTTTTTTTAAAAAATTATTCAGTAAGAAAATAGCATGTTGCCCAAGGCCATGTGCTGTCAAACTATTTAATTCTGAACTACAATATTCTAGTTAACATTTAAATTGACCATATGGAGATTAGGATTATACTGGGCCCAGGTTTACAGGTTGGGCTGGGTTTGCAACACAATGCACATACATATTTTTTTTTTCTCGAACACGCAGGAGAGCTGCGTGTTCAATGCACATACATATTACCAGGTTTGTGTTACATGGGCTGTTCATGGGCTCAACTGTATTCTGAGCTGGGTGTTTTGACTGTTTCAATGTACTGACTTGGGAGTGAGATAGCGCAATCCAAGCCAAACTATCCCCCGTCTTACTGACTTGACTGCTCACACATATTTCCACCAAGGCAATTCATTGTTTTCTGAATAATAGAGTGGATTGTTGTATGACTGTTTCAAGCAAAAAACTGATGTTTTTACTTATGCTGTATTGCCATTTTTCATTTTCTCCTTTAAGGTTTTCTTAATTTATCTATTGTTTGATGTCATCTTCTGTTTATTTTTTTGGTAGGGGGCCATCTTTGATCAGTTCGATAGAGGATACATCCTTACATAGTTCATTGCGGCAACCTGCACTTGGTCTTATCTATATTATCGTAATTTCTGATGCTTCTGCCTTGATTTCCTATAAATTGAAGTACGAGGCTGTTAAAAAGGATAATGTAAGCAATTCTGTCATGTTTGCCGATGATGATGATGAATTGCCTTTCTCGCATGACGCTGAAGAAAAGTCCCAGAGCTGTTGGAATGACTTCAGTGTTCTGAACAAGTTGGCAAGTCGGGAATGCAAGGATTGGAAATGCATCCCTTTGTTATGGTATCTTACAATGGTTCAGTTGGAACCCTCTAAGCTACCCATAGCATTTTCAAAAGCAGTCCTTTGGGGATTGTCTCATGTATCTGTTTTAGAGCCTGGGTTAGCTACAGAGTCGTCGGTGCCTGTTAACGCTTGGTTATCATCACATGCTGGAGAAGTTTCCTCAACATTTACATGGCAAGTTCCAAATGGCGCTGATGATGGTGGAGGTGGGAAGGATTGTATCAATACTCTCAAGGTGTTACAGTTTTGCACTCTCTTATTGAAAATATTTAAAAGGTTGGTCCTATCTTATTAATTTATTTTTCTTCTCATTTAGTCTATATGCTATATCGACAGCTCTCATTGACTGCAAACCTTAAGACCTAAATATTTTTGCCAGTATGTCATACTTACATGAAAGTAATACCTTTTAGATTAGCCATTCATGTCATGACACAAATCGAACATTGTGGGCTCCAAAAGCAATGGATTTGGGAACCAATGATGGGAGAAAGCTTGATATTGGCGCTAGTTGACAACAATGATGTAAGGTTACTAGCATTATCTTTCATTCTACCCCTCATTGCATCTAACTGGTTATTATTATTATTATTATTATTATTCTTTACTGTACTTATTATAGGATGTGCGGCAAGTTGGGAGAGCTATCTTGGAACATGTATCCCAAGCACGGGGTTTGACTTCTGGGCTTCAGTTTTTGTGCTCGAGTGCATCTTCACTCTCTGCTGTTTTTCTGGGTCTAAGATATGCAGTTCAACTGGTAAAATTTCATACTTCCCTTTGTGTCTTGGCATTTATCGTCACTTAGCTTTGTTGGAATTGAAGCGTGAACCTAAGTTTGAAATTCCCTTAGTTGGTGTCAGACTGTCAGTTTCTTGCAGTTACTGGAGGAATACCAGCAGAAATAATGTAGTCATATTTAAATCTTTAAATTTTGTACTAACAATTTTGGGATCGGAACCATCTGGTATCTCTTAATTTTAAAGGGTTGTAGTGCTATTCAATTTGATGATCTAGGAGAATGATTGTTTTCTCTTACCTATTCGTTCATGCCTGGGAGGTCGACCATGGAGGCGATTTTCTTAGTGCGACAGTTGATGGAGAGATATACAGAGGAGAATAAGGACTTACACATGGTCTTTATTGACCTAGAGAAGGCGTATGACAAAGTACCGAGAGACGTCATGTGGTGGGCCTTGGAAAAACACAACGTCCCAACTAAGTATATTACCCTCATCAAGGATATGTACAAGGATGCGGTGACTTGTGTTCGAACATGTGATGGCGATACCAGTGACTTTCCAATTAAAATAGGACTACATCAGGGGTCAGCATTGAGCCCTTATCTATTTGCTTTGGTGATGGATGAGGTCACAAGGGACATACAGGGTGATATCGCTTGGTGTATGCTCTTTGCTGATGATGTGGTGCTAGTTGACGAGAGTAGGGCAGGGGTTAATACGAAGTTAGAGCTGTGGAGACACACGTTAGAGTCGAGGGGGTTCAGACTGAGTAGGACCAAGACCGAGTATATGATGTGCGACTTTAGCCCGGCTAGGCATGAGGATGGGGATGTTAGCCTCGAAGGTCAAGTGGTGGCCAAGAAGGATATTTTCCGATATCTAGGATCAATGCTTCAGAAAGATGGAGACATTGATGAAGATGTTAGACATAGAATTTCAGCTGGTTGGTTGAAGTGGCGGCAGGCCTCGGGCGTCCTCTGTGACAAGAAGGTGCCACAGAGGATAAAAGGTAAGTTCTATAGGACGGCGATTCGCCCAGCGATGTTATACGGTGCTGAATGTTGGCCTACAAAAAGACGACATGTCCAGCAACTGAGTGTAGCAGAGATGCGTATGCTGCGTTGGTTCTGCGGGCATACAAGAAGGGATAGAGTCCGGAACGAAGAGATTCGAGATAGGGTCGGGGTGGCACCTATCGAGGAGAAGTTGATTCAACATCGGTTGAGATGGTTTGGACATGTACAACGGAGGCCTCCCGAGGCGCCGGTGCGTAGTGGAGTTTTAAAGCGGGGCGATACTGTAAAGAGAGGTAGAGGTAGACCTAGACTAACTTGGGATGAGACGGTTAAGAGAGACCTTAAGGAGTGGAATATCGCTAAGGAATTAGCTATGGATAGGAGCGCTTGGAGATTAGCAATTAACGTACCTGAACTGTGACCTTTGTTACTTTTTGTTTACCCCTAACTCTTCCTTTGGC
The DNA here is from genome assembly GCF_002211085.1 of Panicum hallii. NCBI lineage: Eukaryota > Viridiplantae > Streptophyta > Magnoliopsida > Poales > Poaceae > Panicum > Panicum hallii. The sequence goes on along the minus strand of NC_038043.1, from coordinate 46,577,292 downwards.
TTGTGCCCTTTTTATGTTTCTTTTTCTTGTTTTCTGTGGGTTTCATCTCTAGCCTACCCCAACTTGCTTGGGACAAAAGGCTAAGTTGTTGTTGTTGTTGTTGTTGTTGTTGTATTCGTTAAGTTCTCTCCTTTATTCCCTTGAAGTTGGAAATAGTAAATAATGATTTTGTCTACTTGTTTGAAATATCTAGGTGGGAACGAGATCAGTTTTGGCAGATTTTCATAGTTTCCATCACTTGTTTTTTGTCATGTGCAAACTACTTAAGGAGGTTGTTGCTCAAAAACCTCCAGTTGCACAGCCAGGAAAACCTCCAGAAGGGGGTTTCCTGCGGCAACCGTATTCAAGTGTCGTAGATAGCCCACCAGAACATGCTGTGGATGTTACTAACTGGGGGAAGTTCTGCACTTTGCTTTCTGCAACACTCTGGCCTTTCATTTCCACATGCCTTAGAGAAGGAAAGGAGCTAATAGGTATCAAACAGTGTCAGGTAAATCTCCAGCAGCGTTTCTTATAAAGTTTAACAACATTGTTCATATTGATTGGTCGTCGTTATTTCCACCTATTATATCTTCATATATAAATATTGTTTCAGATATCTTGTGTTCGTTTGCTTGAGTTGCTTCCTCTGGTGTATGAGAGGGTCAATATAAATTGCCACTCCCAATCTCGCAATACGATGACAGCGTTTCAAGACCCTATGGATATTGCATGGTTTCTTGACTTGACCCACTGGAGAAAATCATCTCTCCCTGTGATTATCAGACATTGGAAACAGTGCATGCTCTCTTTATTGAAAAAACTAAAAGGTTCATATAGTGGTACCATTCAGTGCTACATTGAAGATCTTGACAATATCATCTCACATGGTTAGAATAATGCTCAAACCTTTTAATATATATTTAGCAGCTTTTTAGAAAAAAATCATAACACCTTTTGCCTTGCTTTCAGATGCAGTCAATATTGATGAACTTGAAGATAGAATTTCAAATCTTAAACTTGCACTGTCCAAGGAGGCTCCTGCAACAGTTAAAAGGGGAGGGTTAATTGACGCACCAATGTTCAAAGAACCGATTGTTAGTGTTCCTTCTCCAGTTCAGGGTAGATATACTGGCATGGACAATGTTGTGAATGTTGAAAGCACAAAGCCCTCCCGTTCACCAGATATTCATGAAATAATACTTCTTTCAGACAGTGAAGATAATTCACCGGCTGCTGATGTGTCCAATGAGGAGGTCTTGTCATCAGTTATGGACAATGATGCACCCACTGCTTCCAATATGGCGAAAGAAATTAAGCCTCCTGAACAAAGAATGCTGACCAACGATAGACACGTGCCTTTAAAACCACAGATATGTACTCCAGCTAGTAATATTAGTGCTTCTAGACCTGTATCAACAGATAGTAGAGGCAGCATTGCCGCCTCAAAAGGGTTAGATGGAATGAAAAAGCTGAGTCTTCCAAAAAATGCAAATAATAATTCCCTGTTACCGAAATCGGTTAAATCATCTGTTAGTGGCACTTCTCAACCACAGCGTCCAAAGTTGTCATCAGATACAGAAAAATTTAAGTCAATCTTCAGGGATATATCTGATGATGAAGATGATCCTTTGGATCATGCACTTGATTACTGCCGAAGGCCACAAATCCCATCATCAAAGCCTAGTATATTGGTTCCTAAGAGACAAGTTGTTCAGCTTCCAGTGCCTGTTGGAAGAAGACAAGGTTCTGGCACTAAGGTTACAAGTACTCGACGACTTCAGCCTCCTAAACTGGGTAGCTGGTTTAAAAATATATTGGAAATGGACTACTTCGCTGTTGTTGGGTTATCTTCTTCTGAGATAGTAAAAAAGCCTGCTTTAAAAGAAATTCCTGTATGCTTTGATTCACAAGCTCAATATGTTGAGATTTTCCAGCCACTAGTTCTAGAAGAGTTCAAGGCTCAGTTGCAGAATTCTTATGTTGAGACCCCTCCTGATGACATGATGTGCGGATGCATATCTATCCTCTCAGTTGAAAGAGTTGATGAATTCCTTATTGTCCGTGCTCGCCCTGAGAATAGTCAGTCTATCAAATTCAAAGGCTGCATGGAGAATGATTTAATACTACTCACGAGAGATCCACTGAAGAACCCGAAACACCAAGTCCATGTGCTTGGAAAGGTGCAGTTATTGCCCATCATTGTTTGCTACTGAAATGAACTAAACTCTTTTAAGTGCTGTCTAATATTTTTCTTTTCTTTCAGGTGGAGCGGCGTGAGAGTGATAAAAATAAAGCATTAATTTTTGTGATAAAGTTCTTTCTTTTTAGTAACAAGGCACGTCTAAATAAAGTGAAACGACTTCTTGTTGAAAGAAGTAAGTGGTTCTTAAATCGGGTTATGAGCATGACCCCTCAAATTCGTGAATTCAGTGCTCTCTCATCGTTAAATGATATCCCAGTGCTTCCAGCAATCTTGAATCCTGTTTCTTGTGCTGCAAGCTATCATAAATCTGGAAAAGTGCATCTCGATCGACTTGCACACCCTTTGAGGAAGGTATTGAAATCATCATATAATGAAAGTCAGCTTCAAGCTGTAAGCATTGCCATTGGGTCAGCAGGCTCTAAAACAAACTTTGATCTGTCCCTTATTCAGGGCCCTCCAGGTTTGTCCTTTCACAATTTTTATCAGCAAATTTGTGCAACCATAGTCACCACATGTCAGGAGCGTAAAAATTTCTTCTTGTTTTTTTTCCCTATACAGGTACAGGTAAAACAAGAACAATCGTAGCAATTGTAAGTGCACTGCTATCTTTGCATGCAGATAACCCTTACAAGTTACCAAGAAATGAATCCCTGAATAGTACTGATTCTACCAAGCCAAGAGCAAAGATTAGTCAATCTGCTGCTGTAACTAGAGCTTGGCAGGATGCAGCCCTTGCTAAACAACTAGAAAAGGATTCTCGGACAGAATGTCCTGGAACGTCAGAGCGGTTTGCAAAAGGAAGGGCTTTAATCTGTGCGCAGTCAAATGCTGCAGTTGATGAGCTTGTGTCAAGACTCAGTGAGGGACTGTACGGTGCTGACGGAAAGATGTATAGGCCTTATATAGTGAGAGTTGGTAATGCAAAGACAGTTCATTCTAATTCATTGCCTTTCTTCATTGATACACTTGTTGAACAAAGATTATCGGATGAGCTGAAGACTAATAATGACGGCAAAAATTCATCTGATGCTGAATCCTCTAGTTCTCTTAGGGCTAATTTGGAGAAGATCGTGGACAGAATTAGACATTATGAGTCAAGGCGAAAACTAATTGAGTCTGATAAAAGTGAAGATGGCTCTCCTGTACCTGATGAAAATGAGGTCGATGAAGTTTCTGATGAAGCTCTTGGTGGAAAGCTTAACTTCTTGTATGCACAGAAAAGGAAAGTTTCTGCAGAACTTGCCACTGCTCACGCACACGAAAAGAAAATAGCTGATGAAAACAAGTTTCTAAAGCACAAGGTACGGAAGTCAATTCTTGGAGAAGCAGAAATTATTGTGACTACACTGAGTGGGTGCGGAGGTGACATCTATGGAGTTTGCTCAGAAACTGCTTCATCTAATAAATACGGGACCTTTTCGGAGCATGCTCTGTTTGATGTTGTTATTATTGATGAAGCTGCACAGGTATTGTCTTAGCGCTTACTGGGTTCTTTAAATCGCTCTAGCTGTATGTTCTATTGAACCAAAGAATAAGTTTTTCTTGGTTTCCTTTTTTATAGGCCCTTGAGCCTGCAACCCTGATTCCACTTCAGCTTCTGAAATCGAGAGGAACTAAATGCATAATGGTACTGTGTATAATACTTTTTTGGCAGTACAATTATTTTGAACTAGTTATTTACTTAGCAATGTTCCTTTGAAGGTTGGTGATCCAAAGCAGCTACCTGCTACTGTGATGTCTGGATTGGCTAGCAAGTTTCTTTATGAGTGCAGCATGTTTGAACGCCTACAAAGAGCTGGTTACCCAGTGATTATGCTGACTAAACAGGTAGTTTATTATCACATCATTCTGTTTCTATGACACAGCTTAAATGCCTTGCCTGTCTGGGCCATCCATACAGTCTATGCTATCTGCTTCTAAATAGCTTTGTGCAATCTTAGTGCTGAACAATAACAACCTTGATGAAATTATTAAATGGAGTAACAGGGTCCTCAAAATTTGTCTATATCATGAATTTGTAGAGCCCAACCTTGTTTTATCTTTATCTATTAATCCATTCATTAATTAATTTATTATTTATGTATTTATGCATCGATAGAAAGCGACATACCAGTCAATTTTAGGCTAATTCCTTGTGCATCATTTCTTTTGCCTTGTCTGCAGTATCGCATGCATCCAGAGATTAGCAGATTTCCATCTTTACATTTCTACGAAAATAAACTGCTTGATGGTGCTGAGATGTCTGAGAAATCAGCTTCATTCCATGATCATGATTATCTTGGTCCATACATGTTCTTTGATATTGCTGATGGTTGTGAACATTGTGGAAGAAATGCTGCTACACAGTCACTCTGTAACGAGTTTGAAGCTGACGCAGCTCTTGCAATACTGACTTATCTAAAGAAAAGGTGAGAGGATTGTTTCTCTCTGCCTAAGTTTATTATTGTGCAGAAAACTGAGGCTCTATATTTTCTTCGTGAACAGATATCCGTTGGAGTTCTCCTCTAGGAAAATAGGGATCATTACTCCATATAGAAGCCAGCTCTCTCTATTGCGTTCAAGGTTCACTTCCTTTTTTGGGCCTGAGATTGTTGCTGAGATGGAGATAAATACTGTGGATGGGTTTCAAGGTCGTGAAGTTGACATCTTGGTGTTGTCAACTGTTAGAGCGTCAAATTCCGCAGATGATACACATCGCACTGGTGAAGCACGCAGTATTGGGTTTGTTGCAGATGTTAGACGCATGAATGTTGCACTGACACGTGCCAGGCTTTCTCTATGGATTGTTGGAAATGCAAGAACTTTGCGGACAAATTCACACTGGGATTCCTTAGTACAGAATGCTGAAGAACGGAATCTGTTCATCTCAATTAAGCGGCCATATGGTTTGATGTTTGAAAAGGTCCAACCTCATTCCAGAGATATACATGGTGCTACTCGTAGCTATCACACTAGTCATCATCTTAAGCAGAAGGATAACAGAAAAGCTGCTATGATGAGCTCAAAAAGGATTGATGCTCGACTCCAGGAGCAATCAACTCATGCTGCAAGGAATGTAGAAAAAGAAGGTAAAAGACCTAAAGAACATTCAAAATGGGCATCATGCTGGGACCAAAAGGTTCTTGAAGCTCAAGAATCCATTGTGAGATCTAGTGAAGACAGGTCAGAAAAGCAGAATGATAATATCAGATCCACCAAGAGCTCACGGCAAGAAAACATTGATCAGGATTCTGTAATGAGAAACCAAATGGAGGGTAAAAAGTCAACTGTGAATAATGATAATCATCTAGAGCTTTCTAAAGGCTTAGTGAAAGGGGGCTCTCATGAAGGCTCCAGTGTCAGAAGGCAGATGGAATCGAATATACCTGCGGAGCAGAATGTTTGCAAGGAAACTAATAAGGCCTCGTCTAACCAAGACTTTCAGAATCCGAAGGTCACACATAATAGTTATAAAAAGAATGCCAGCCGAAACAATGATATGGGAACCATCAAGGGCTCATTGAAACATGATCTCAACTTGAAATCAGCAAGCAAGAAAGATGATGTTTCTCCACCTTCAGTTCCTGATCTGCATAAGTTGATACAAAATGCTAAAGGTGCAAGGAAGTTTTCTGAGAAACCTAGATATGATAATCCAAATCAAGTGGATCTCTCAGTTAATCATGATGGAATTTTGGATCCAGCAAATAAGAATGATGGTGCTTGTCCACCAACAAACCCAGATATTAAGATAGCTAATAAGGCCAAGAGAACTAGTAGGTTCTCTGAACAACCAAGACCTTGGAATTCAACACAAGTAGATCCCTCACATCCATCTCATTTTAATGAAGCAAGTAGCCATGTGCCAGAACTCAAGAAAAGCCAATCCACTAAATTAAGTAGTAAAAAAGATTTGATTGCAGAAAGAAAACGACAACGTGAGGATGTTGACTCTTTGCTTTCTTCAGCCCTTATACCGTCGTCGACTCATCGTACCAAGAAAAAAAAATGAGAAGAAGCCAAGGCAAGTTCATGCTACCTTAACTATGCTACAGACAAAAACAGAACTGGCTATATGTCCTTTTGCTAGTCAGTGCTTTGCCATTATGACTTAGAAAGTTGTGTACCAACGTTTGCTGTGCTTTATATACAGAACTCATGTCTGCACTATAGTTGAAGGCTGCACATTTCTTTTTCTGTTGTCATGTTTGATCTTACATTTTTGCTGCTTGTTTTTTTATAATTTTTTGCCCCTTCTGTTTAAAAATATCCTCAATGGTAGCTTTTATACTGTGGCTGCATACGATTGATTAATGATTCATGTATAATTCTATATCGACAACAATATAGCATATCTGTACCTGATCTTTTCTTCTGAATCATTTTTCAAAGGAAGCTTTGCTATGTAGTATTAAGTGTTTATCTCTTCGTGTTTATCTGTGTTCGTACTTACTGCAATCTTTTGATTTGCTTTTCTGAACCTAACACACTTGTAAAATTGTAATCAGGTGGCAGCAGACATTCCATCTGTTCTGCAGACTATAAACAACATTTAGCCTGCTGATGGGATCGTGCTGATCTCATGAATACTGCAGCTTCTGTGAAGGGATTTTGGTAATGGAAGTGCTTGAACTATGAGTCTCTGTCTTCCAAAGCTAATTTCTAGATGAATGCTAACTGCTTGCTGGCTTGGTGCTGTATGATTGGCAACGGCTGACGCCTACAGAGGGAGGACTACCTCCATTGATTCAGTGAAAAGACTAGCAACTGATTTTCCTTGTGCTGGAATTCTTCTGATGCTGTAAATTGTTTTTTAGAGCATTTTATTCCCCATTTTCATCCGTTTGGATGCGGGGACCATACAGACAAAATAGAGTGATCTTACCGTTTGTAGAAGTCCAAGCCAATTTTGCCTTGTAAATATTTTGTAGGTACCCTTGTAGGAAGAAAGCTGACAGAATTTGACATGTGCCTGGTGATGCCCTTCAAAATGGAAGGGATATCACGTGTTTTGCTCAGAACGATGGCTAGACGTTTAACCATTTCTTTCGTTTGCAGGGCGTAGTTTTGTCCACTGTACAGAGTAAACAGTGCCAACCATTTCTTGGTGTGCTGCTTTGCGTCTCGCGTGAGATTACCGGAGCTATCCAAGACTTTGTAGGTGGCGAGGGAGGCTGGGCACTGAGGCACATTTATGTCCAACAAGTTGGGTTCAGCTAGCCAGATGATGCACATTTAGCATTAAGAACAGAACAATAAGTTGGAAGCTTAACAATTGGGGTCAAAAAGATATCCATTTGGTGCTCCAGCCATCTGATGGCACGAAAAATCTCCTAGAGTTTTTAACAAAAGTAGCAAAGAAAAACAGTCTAGTACAAAGAGTTGAAAATGACGTAATACTACATAAGTTCAGCCATTCCAGTAAGGTACAAGGATACTCTAACTGAAATTGCCAGATGGCAAAGATAATGTAAATCATATAATTAGCAATTTTTCATACAGCTAATTTATCAGATTTACCACAGCATAGAGCAGGAACTAAACTTTGTTCTGTCCACCCTTAGCTGAGATGAAGCTCAGACAGTGTTTACAGTATCAGCGAGTGACCGCAATACACATCCTAGGCCTGCCTTCTCAGTCAGTTGTTCATGAATTTTGAGGCACTGGTCACATGTAGGCCTGTCCCCGGTAGATAAACCTCTATAAAGGTACCTGTATCGCATAGGTGTTTACGGACAGATAATCTTGGGAGTAATAAACTATAAAACGCACCCGAAATGATATTAAGGCAGCAATTCAGCGACACAAATAAAGTTAAACATGTGTGTAAAATGGTGTTTATCAACTTAATTTGACAATAAATGTACGGTAAGTGGTGCTGTGACACTTCTAAAGAAATGGTGATAGGGATAATGTGATGAAGTGGACAAGCGTAGGAATATCAATCAGCGCATAAGTTCATTTTTTGAAGCATGACCATGCAGCAAGTACCAGACTTGCATATATTAAGATGCAAGCAGTCCCAACGCTTCTAGTAGGATAGTTTCTATAGCATTAATGAAGCTGCCATATAAGCAATTTGATGACACGGCAAGGAAGTTAATGAAGAAAGAGAAGAAAAGAGAGGGAAACCGTTTCTCTATTGAAAAACGGTGTCTACACGGTACCAGAATCAAAGACACCGCTGTTTTCTCGTTGGAACGAGCTCCCCGTTTCCATCTGTGGGGCCCACATATCCACCGGCGTCCCCGCATCTGAGAGGCGAGCTGCTCGCCGCCGCTGCGTCCACGCGCAGCCCTGTCGCCTTGTCGGCCGCTCGTCGCTTGCAGGCTTTGGGCATCGCGGCCTCTGCGTCTGTGCACGCTGTCCCGCCACCGCGTCCCTGGCGAGTTGCTCGTGGCCGCTGCATCCATGCGCGCAGCCCCGCCGTCACGTCCGCGGCGAGCCGCCTGTCCGCCGTTGACTCTCACCGGAGCTAGCAATTAGCAGCAGCTAGGCATCCACCTCATCTGTTTTGTTCAAGCACGTCAATCCCGGCCACATGCCATCCATCTCATCTTTTCCCCTTTCTCCACCTATCCAGGCTCCAAGCCGCTCTTTCAGTTCTGAGTGCTTGCGAGATGCAAGCAACGGAAGCAGCACTCGAGTAATGAGTTGTGCGCCATAGTAGTGCTTTTGTGCTTCGATTTGGACTCCAGAATTTCGATTTTTTCCTTCAATTGGCATTGCAGCCAGAGCTTGCGACTGAAGAGCTCACCACTACTCGCGCGTGTGCTCACTGCCGTGCCCCCCACTGCCCACTGCTCACCGTCGCGGCCTGCTCTGGCCTCGCTGCCCGCGCGGAGCGCAGCCACCGCTGGGTCAACCGTTGCCTGAAGCTCGGCCTTTCTGCGTGCTGGAGTTGCCGTGCCTGCTCGCCGCCGCAGGCCTTTTCTCTCCCCTTTCACGCGCTCTTTCCAGGCTGCTGCGGCGAGGGGGATTGATCCCTTTCTCTCCCATTTCACACGCTCTTTCCAGGCTGCAGCGGCAAGCAGGCACGGCAACTCCGGCATGGCACAAGGCCGAGCTTCATGCGACAGTTGGCCCAACGGGCGCTCCGCACGAGCGGCGAGGCCAGAGCAAACCGTGACGGTGAGCAGTGGGCGGTGGGGGGCACAACAGCGAGCACACGCGCGAGCAGTGGTGTCTTCAGTCGCAAGCTCTGACTGCAATGCCAATTGAAGGAAAAAATCGAAATTATGGAATCCAAATCGAAGCACAAAATCACTACTATGGCGCACAACTCATTAAAGGGTGCTGCTTCCGTTGCTTGTATCTCGCAAGCACTCAAAACTGAAAAGAGTGGCTTGGAGCCTGGATAGGTGGAGAAAGGGGAAAAGATGAGATGGATGGCATGTTGCCGGGATTGACGTGCTTGAGCAAAGCATACGAGGTGGATGCCTGAGCTATTGCTGATTGCTAGCTCCGGTGAGGGTCAACGGCGGACAGGCCGCTCGCCGCGGACGCGACGGCGGGGTTGCGCGCATGGATGCAGAGACTGCGATGCCCGAAGCCTACAAGCGACGAGCGGCAAACAAGGCGGCAGGGCTGCGCGCGGATGCAGTGGCGGCGAGCAGCTCGCCGCTCAGATGCGGGGACGTCGGTGGATATGTGGGCCCCACGGATGAAAAATGGGGAACTCGCTCCCAACGCGAAAACAGCAGTATCTTTGATCCTCGTACAGTGTGTAGACACCGTTTCTCAATTGAGAACGGTTTCCTTCTCTTTTCTTTTCATTAACTTGCTTGCCATGCCATCAAATTGCTTATGTGGCAGTTTATTATGCTGCGAAAACTGTCCTACTAGGAGCATCGGGACTGCCCTAAGTATAATATGACTCACTCACTGTCAAACTATATGACTCACTCATTGTCATTTTGTCAATAAATGCACTGTAGTTTGCACTACAGATTCCCAGATTTGTATGTCATCCAGTCTAAAGCATTACTTTGATCAACAATTCCTATTCTAATTTATTTGTAAACTAATGAAATTATAATAATTTTTCGAAATAAAGCAACTAATCTTATGGTGCATCCAAAGATGTGTAAAGATACCGTTGACAATGTTAAAATATATTGACTGCATGCAGCCTAATGAGATTAATTTTTAACTAGGTCCTGGAAAAAAAATCTAAATGCTCTAGCTTCTTGACCACCACAAAAGTAATGGAATAATCCAAGACTCCATTGTGTGTTTCTCACATGTGGCTCCTAGGTTTTTGCACAACCCAAGACTACATGTCATCTTACTTCATGAGGATGTCGTAGTACTCGGGATCCAGTGAGGTGAACATGCCCTCGACGTCCCTGATCGCCATCATCGCGCGGTGCACCACGATCCAGTTCGCGGACTGCGCCCAACCAACCCCACCAATCAAGAAACCCATATTCCAATCAATGGAAGAAACGAAACCAAGGATCAACGCGGAACCTTGCATCGCTCGTCGCGGGTCTTGAGGGGCGATCCCTCGAGCGCCGTCTTCAGCGCCTCCACCGGCTTCGACCTGCCCAACGCCGCACAGAAATGATCCGGTGAGTCAAGGAGCGGAGGAGGAAAGGTTGGGAGAGGAGGGTAAGGGACTTGCTGCTTAAGGAGGGCCTCGATCTTGTGGGACTTCTGGTCGATGCGGGTGATGATGGCCTCCAGGTTCTCGTCCGCGTCGGGGTACGCCGCTGACGAAGCCATTCCGCCGGCGACGGGTGGGCGCCTGGCTGCGGCCTCCGGGTTGGGGTGGGTTCTGCGCGGCGCGCTCCGTTCTTGGTGTGCTGCTTGGGACGGGCAGGTTGTTAAAAATTGAGTGTGTTTAGATTTATGTGTCATTTTAACCATAATTTTATTCAGCACGAGGTCCTTTTTAAAGTGCAACGTTGCATGAAGTTATTTTTTTTTAAAAAAATAATACTAAGAGCCAGTTTGGTAGAGCTGCTCTGGGAGAGAATACTAAAGCTACACATGAACGGAATACACGCTTGAGATCCTTTGTAACCGACACAAATTTGCCAAGCAGAAGTATGAAGGGAGATTTGCATGTAGTCGTCGTTGTATGCCTGAGCTACGCGACAACTATCGAACACCATGAGCCTGAAGCTACGGTAAGCATCCTAGTTGCAGTCTTGCATGGAGACACATTTGATCCTGGCTTGGCCTAAAAGCTTCCAAATTGATCAAACTAGCTGAGTTTTGACTAGTCAAAATCTTTTTTTTTTGAACGAACACTAGTCAAACTCGGATACCCAAGGCTGCGTCTAGTTCTAGTACTCTAGTCATGGGCTCAAGCCTCAAGGCCCAGCCCTAGAGACACCGTGGCAGCAGTCTGGCGGAACCCAAACCGACCTGACGGCCGAGCCCGACGCCCCCGGTCTGATGGGCCCCTGACCCACCCAACCAGGCGCCCAGCCCGGTTCTTTCCGTCGAAACCCCCGCACCGCCCCCCACCTCCACCTCCACCGCCGCGCCGCCTCCGCTGCCCTTCTCCGGCCCGACGCACCTCGAGCCTCCTTCCGCCGTGCCCCTCCACTTCGAACGGCTTCTCCCCTCGCACTCGTCGCCCGCCTCCACCGCTCCGCTGGTGCTGGAAGCGCAATCCACCCGGACCCGGCCCGATTTCTTCTGCCGTTGGTAAGGTAAGGAAGCCCTCGCTTGCTCGAACGAGATGTTGCCCGGTCTAGTTCTCCTCCAATCTTCCGCGTGTTCCCAGCAATCGCGATTCGTGTAAATATTGTTCTCTTGGATTCGGAGGGATGGTCCTTCATCCTTCCTCTTCCTGTTTGTGCGCGCAGAGTTTGCAATAAGGAGGCAGCATGGTGGAGGCCCGGCTTGGCTTCTATCACCACCCGCCCCAGCTGTTGGACGGTCTCGAAGCGCGTGCGCGGGAGCTCGGGATCGACCTCTCCTCCATCGATCTCGACGCCATCACCCTGCCCGCCGGCGAGGACCTCGATACCCCCAGGTAGCCATGCGCGCTGCTCCCTCGGACTCCCCATCTGTTGCGAACACGAGTTCACCTCGTCCTATGTTAGTTTCGTCCAGATGTCATCCTCCATGGTACATTTCGTGCAATATTGATTTGTTTCTAGCGGGTAGGCAGACTCGATTGAAATTGCTGAACTGATGCAATTAACAAATCGAGTATCTGGTATGTTTGCATTAATTTTCAAATTGCAAATTCTGTTGTTAGGTTGCTTTCAGTTTTAATCTATCTTGTTGTCGCATTTGTTGTGTTGAATAAGGGGGTGTTTGGATCCAAGTGCTAATACCCCAAAGTGCTAAAGTTTAGCACTATCCTATCCAAACAGGGGTGCTAATGGGCTGGGCTAAACTTTAGCCAACTCTCAAAAACTTTAGCAAAAATATAAGTGCTAATAGTTGCTAAAGTTTAGCACTCAACTTTAGCCCATCCAAACAGGCCCTAAGCATGGCTAAAAGAATTTGATACCGTTTCAAACTTGGTTCTGAATTATAATGGAGGATTATAAGGAGTTTAGTACAGTTCACAAATATTTGGGTGCATCAAAGGCTAAGCATGGGTGAATGACTGTAAATACTTATCTTGCCCACATACTTCCTTTATTTGGTAACACTTGATCAAATTAAATCTGAGGCACTCTGAAATGTGCAGTCCTGTGGATATGTTACCTCAGTCTTCTATATTGCTGATTGATTGTGGCTTGCAGTGATGATGACGAGATACTTCAGAATGAGGACCCTCCAGAGGTCGAAATGGGCTTTGCCAACACTATTGTGGTGGACAACCTGCCAGTTGTTCCTCCGGAAAAGTTTGAGAAACTTGGGAACATAATACGCAAGATCTTCAGCCACGCTAGTGCAATCAAAGAAGGTGGCTTTTGGATGCCAGTAAACGCAGATACAAATGTGACCTATGGCTACTGTTTCATTGAGTACAATACCCCACAGGTAGTTTGCTTTTGTCAGTCACTTTTGTTTTCTTATCTTTGTTCTTGAACGATGTTATGCCTTCCATTGATTCTATTGCCTTACAAGTCATCCCTGGGGCATGTGTCCAAATTTATGTTCCTATAATTTGAACCACACCTTATTAATGAGGTTTGTTCTATATCAGCATACCAGTGAGTATATCACATGCCGTATTTACGAATGTTTCTCTGCCTGTACTTTTCAACTGTGCTGCATGTTCTTTTGATATCCATACAATTGGCAGAAATATCTGAATAGTTCAACCCACCTTTTCTTTTTGCCACCATCATGGGTGTATGCACCTCTTTCTTGAGTCCTATCAAATTAATAATGCTCATGGTAGATGGATTGTAAAGGGTAAATGTTGTGGAACTAAGTTATATTTGTGCATCTATGTTTTGGCGTTTCAGGAAGCTCAACTTGCTAGGGAAATGGGCAATGGATACAAACTCGACAAGTCTCACATATTAGTAGTTAACATATTTGATGACTTCGAGAGGTATATGAAAGTTCCTGATGAATGGACGGCTGCTGAAACTAAGCCATACACTCCTGGTGTAAGTCTTTTGCCTTACACTTACATTTTTAGGAAAAAACAAATTTCCATGTTACATTGCTTAATATCTTCATATTGCATTGGTGTATTGCAGGAAAATCTGCATAAGTGGCTAACTGATGAGAATGCCCGAGATCAGTTTGTCATGCGTGCTGGTACATATACGGAAGTTTACTGGAATGATGCAAGGCAGTTGTCGTCTGAGCTAATTTATCAACACCAGGTACTATTGAACATTTGGTTTCTACAGTAGAGTGAAACTTCAACTTGGTTGTGTGGTACTTCCATGGGTAGAACTAATTTCACGTATATACTTGCTCTTTTACCTCAAGTTTTTGTAGTTCTGGACGGATTGTTTCATTCAATGGTCCCCTCTCGGAACGTACTTGGCGACAGTGCATAGGCAGGGATCGCAGGTGTGGGGTGGTGAAGATAAGTTTGTGCGTTTAATGCGCTTTGCTCATCCACAGGTACTGCTTTGGATTTGATCACTCTAAATTCTCTGCATTACTCCAGTACTTATTGTAGCTGACAGTAGTTTGTAACAGGTTGAACTTATTGACTTTTCTCCTGGTGAAAGGTTTTTGGTAACATACAGCAGCCATAAACCCAGCAATCCTAGAGACACACATGTAAGAGACTGTCATAAGCTTATTTTTTGTGCTCTTAACTTTCCCTTTCTGACTTATATTCTTAATCTTGTAGAAGGTTGTCTTAAATATTTTTGATGTAAGAACTGGGAAATTAATGCGGGATTTCAAGGGAAGTGCTGATGAATTTACCACTGCTGAGAACATTGGTTTTTCTGGTGTTCCATGGCCTTGCTTCAGGTAAAAGCACCGAACCCTGCATTTGTTTATGAATGAAGTCATCAATTTTTGTTTAGTTCTCACTTAGATTCTTACTGTACCTTTTATGTTTTCCAAGGTGGGGTGGTGGTAAGGATGATAAGTATTTTGCGAGGCTTGGGAAGAATACCATATCTATTTATGAAACCCATACATTCTCCCTTATTGACAAGAAATCTTTGAAGATAGAAAATGTAGTTGACTTCTGCTGGTCACCCACTGATCCTATGGTAGCCTTGTTTGTGCCTGAAATGGGTGGCGGGAATCACCCTGCAAGGGTAAGCAAATATATTCTCTGAACCTCTTATAAGATTTTTGTTCAATTTTTAACGATGAGGGCTATAATCTGTGCACTGTTACTTAAAGGTGAGTCTCATGCAAATTCCTGGAAAAGAGGAGCTGCGGCAGAAAAATCTTTTCAGTGTCAGTGATTGCAAAATGTATTGGCAGAGCAATGGGGAATATCTTGCTGTCCAGGTTGATAGGTATACAAAAACAAAGAAGAGCACTTACACAGGGTTTGAGCTTTTTAGAATTAAAGAAAGGGACATCCCAATTGAGGTCCTTGAACTGGACAACAAAAATGACAAGATCATTGCCTTTGCATGGGAGCCCAAAGGCCATCGTTTTGCTGTCATTCATGGTGATGATCCTAATCCTGACATTAGCTTTTACTGCATGCAAGCAGCTAACACTAGCCGTGTGTCAAAGCTTACTACTCTCAAGTCCAAGGAAGCTAATGCATTGTACTGGTGTCCTACTGGGCATTTCATTCTCATTGCTGGGCTGAAGGGCTTTACTGGCAAGCTGGAGTTCTACAATGTTGATGAACTTGAGACAATGGCAACAGGAGAACATTTTATGGCTACTGACATCAAGTGGGATCCTACTGGAAGGTGAGCTAAGCGCTGGATTAAAAATTTGTCTGACCCACTTAGGGATGTGCTACCGTTTAGTATCGAATTGCCAAAATTTAGTCTTTGGCTCCACAGCTTAAATTAGAGTTTTTAAATTTTTTGTCAGCTTTAAAACGCATACACATGTAAATCATATAAATGAAATTCCAAATTCCTGAAAATTTCATAAGCAGCTTTTAATAATGGCCTGTGTTTTCTGTGTTTAGATACCCTTTAATCTGATGGAAGTATGGGACTGATGGTTTTAGAATTCTTTGTGTTCAGATATGTTGCAACTGTGGTTACAGCCGTCCATGAAATGGAGAATGGTTTTCAAATATGGTCGTTTAGTGGCAAGTTTCTTTACAAGCTGTCAAAGGATCATTTATATCAGGTAGAGGTTCTATCACTTGTTGTGAACCAAAGTATGATTGTTTTTTATTGTAATGTTTTGCCTTTTACTTCAACTGAATGGTATCAACAGTTCTCTTGGCGGCCCAGACCACCAGCACTACTGGCTCCTGAGAAGGAAGAGGAGATCATGAGGAACCTGAAGAAGTACAGCAAGAAGTATGAACAAGAGGATCGGGATGCATCTAACCAGATGACTGAGCAGGAGCGCGTGAAGCGGACGCAGCTTGAGGAAGAGTGGGCCGCATGGGTTGCCAAGTGGAAGCAGCTGCACGAGGAAGACCATTCACATAGGATGGAGCTCAGAGATGGGGATGCCAGCGACGACGAGGAAGAGTACGAAGCCAAGGAGGTTGAGGTCGAGGAGGTGGTGGGCATCATAGAAGAAGTTGTTGCATTCGAGCTGGATCACTGAGTGAAATGCATGCGAAAGTACTGCTATTCTGCTGAGTCCTGTTAGTTCACTGTATTGTGAAGTTAACCGTCGTCACTTTCGATAATAGCCGTTGCTATTGAAGCTTACAATCTATTGTCTTGCTATAGTTGATCGTACACATGCTACTTAAATTTACTCGATGATGGAATCTTGCGTCGTCTAGAACACTCATCTTTTTCTGGTTCTGCATTTGTGAATTCTCACTTTTTCTTAGCAACATGCCTGGCTAAAGTTCAGGGCTTCTCAGGCACACGGTGGTAAAGTGCAAGTACTTTGGACCAAGGAGTACCTGTGATTTTGATGAGCCTTTTTAGGGAATGTATAGTTTTCAGTTGGCATTCAGCTCTGAAATGCAGCAGTAGCAGCATTGTTCTTTGCCGTCATAACACGGTTTGCACTCCGGAAACTTTTTCTTTTTTTTTTTTGGGGGGGGGGGGGGCGTTGGGTGGGTTGATCTTCATTGCTGGCTAATCTGCTGTCACAGGTTTCATTGATTTATAAACCTCGTACACTGTTCCACGAGACCACGACGCGTTTGGCTGGTCAGGAGTCGGAGCTGGGCTCCGAGGAACCGGTAGGGTACAGCAAAGAAACAGGGACGAGCAGACATGCTGCGATTTCCTCTCTGCGTCTCTTGTTCCTTCCACCCATCCCAAGACAAGCTCGAAGTAGTTGAACCCGGTGGGCGGCGACGGTGAACATGAACCGCGCGCCACCGTTCCTCCATGGCTGGCAAGTTGAATCTGACCGGCAATGCGAGGGGAAACGAGCTGGTGGTTCTTAACCCCTTAACCGGTGCAGCATTTCAGCGAGCAGCTTCTGGGCATCGGCGGGCTGGATGGGGGTTTTGCAGCGCTGGATGGCGCGGCAGCCGGGGACGCCGGTGGCAGCGGCGGGCGGCGCTGGACGGGTGGGGGAGAACTGGAGAAGACGACCCGAACCAGGGTACTATGTGAAAAATGTAGGGACCTTTTTGCAAATAATCGGATCGCGATCAATAATCGCGATCCAAATTAGGGATCTATCTAGGGGGTAGTTGTAAATAGCCGGATCGCGATTATCAATCGCGATCCTAAATAGGAGGTTATTTGAAAATATGCAGTGTGTTTTCTGAAAATCCCGAGTTTCCGGACGTCCCTTCGGGGTCTCTTCTTCCTCCAGCCGTCTCGCGGTTGCCCCGCTTGCGTGGACGGTGTTTGAGCTGACAAGAAACCTCGCCTCCTCTGATTCATCGCCGCGCGCGTCTCGCCGCCGGACCATCGCGGCGGCGACACCACACTCCGGCCATCTCTCTCTCTCTCCCCCCCCCCTCTCTCTCTCTCTCTCCCCCTCTCCCTCCCCCCCCCTCTCTCTCTCTCTCTCTCTCGGACTCACTGGAGGGGGCGGCGGGTATGCGTGTTGATGGAAGGCATGCAAGGCGCGTGGACAGAGCAGGAGCTCAGATGCTCAACGGATTTCCTGTCCATATGTGTTTGTGCCATCGATCCCCCCGGACTGGAACATGAACTCTGAATTTGGGACGTTGCTAGACACTAATTCCTGACGCAGAAGCAAGGATCAGCTGCAGCATCGTGAGATTGAGGCCAGTCGATCTCTTCACCTGTGGCCGAAGTTTGGATTGCAGCAGATGCAGAAGTTTGTCATGGCATGCCTTCCTCGCCGTCACCTCCACCAACCATTCAAGCATGGTGGTTGCCAACTTGCCAAGTCCTTGTACGAAGCGTGGACATGTTGATTCAGGCCTATCTGCCTAGTGTGTTGCAATGGCTATCATCATATATACACTGTTTTCAACTCATCGAGGGCAGTCGCTGATAATCTGTTTCACAGCCCAGTCAGCTCAGCTGTTTGTTTTTAAGTAGTGTTGAGAACTTCTGTGCTACCAGAAAGAAAGTAACTTGTTTTTATCATGATTTCAGCTTCCCCTTTTTCTTTGGACAATTGGCTGTTGCTCGCGACCTGGTGCCATTGGAGACTTGGGACTGGCTTTGCAGCCTGCACTTCCCTGTTCAGACAGGGTGCTTGCATGATCATCACAAGTTCAGATTTCAGAACAAGAAAGCTCAGTGACGGCCGTTAAATTCAGATGCTCAAGTTCTTTTGCAGAATTTAGAAGATAGTTTCAAATCTTTGAGCAAGCAGTGGATTGAGGAAAGGTAAATATGGAGAATCAGTTGAGCTGATGCTCGCAGTTCCTGCAGGCATAGAGAAGCGCCTTGTCCCCCTGACTTAATTGCGATCCAGTATGCTGCTGCTGCTTGCGTGCCGCATAAAAAGAGGGGAGAGCTTGTTCACGAACCAATCTGCTGACAATTCGCCTGATGAAGAGGAACCTGCTAAATCAGATACTATCAGTGGTCGTGTGTGTGTGTGTGTGTGTGTGTGTGTGTGTGTGTGTGTGAGAGAGAGAGAGAGAGAGAGAGAGAGAGAGAGAGAGAGAGATACAGCTTGTCCATGCTTGTGTATGCCCATATCCAGTTAGTTTCATTAAATCCTCGTTGCTGAAGTGGGCTGCCTTCTATCAATAAAAGAAAAGAACAGCCAGCATTTACCAGTAGCCGCGATCTTTGAAGTAAGCGAGTTCGAAACGCCTTCAAGGTACGCACGCACACGTCAGGATCCGTTACGGGAATACCAAGCAGAAGCTGTCTCAGGGTGCCGATCGGCTGAAACAGACGCGTGCTAGCCTTATCTAATCTCTGACTGAAAGCTGACCAGATTAATCCCTGCTGGGTTCACTCACCACCGAGGAATGTTCTCTTCTCCCCACATCCTCCTCTAACTCTGTGTGCTGCGTGCTGCTGGTAGAGCCCAGTACTTCACCACCTCCTGGGGAGCTCAGATACTGGTGCTCACGACTCACCGTTGACAGCATGAGTACGACTGCACGAGTGCGTACGCGCCCCGCCGACACCGTGCTGCTGATGACATGGGCTGCCAGCCTGCACTCCGTCCCTCAGCGCAACGTAATTTCCACATCGCGCATGCTAACGCCCACCAGCGCGTGCCGTCCTCCTGCTGCTTCGGCCGCCACGGGAAAGAAAAAACTGTCAAGATAAACAAGACGAAGGGACAGGCAGCGAGACAGGAGGATAAAAAGGCGGCTTAGGAATATGCCTCTGTGGTGGCACAGTGTCGATCAACTCGTCGAGCACCAGCACCCACGAAGAAACCGGCAGCAACTGAAGCACGCGTGGGGTTCCGACATGGCATCCATGCAAAGAGCTGAGTTTCCTAGTACTCCATTACACGTCTACTTATCAGCTAAGACGGCTAGCTTAGGCCGACATGAATCAACACCACCAACGCTAGCAAGTTGCCGTCTCCTGACAAGAAAGCCCCGCACACACCGTTGCGCAAGCAGCAGCAGAATACTGAAACGAATCGAAGATGATACAGATCACATGGTTTGTTCAGAACAAAGTTCAGGTTCTTCCCAGCTTCGATGAGTTTTTCGCTCGATCAGCGGATCAGGTTTCAGACGGCGTGCGTGCACTCGCTCCCCTTGGTGGTCGTCTCGGTGGATTTCGCGCTGACGCAGCCGCTGTGGCCCTTGAGGTCGACGATGTCGAGGTTGTAGAGGATGGGGATCATGACCATGGACGACAGGAAGGCGAGGAGCGGGCCGAAGATCCAGAGGAGGAGCGGCACCCCGGCGTAGAAGAGGCGGTTTCCGACGAGGTTGAGGGTGAATCCGCGCTCCAGGACCTCGGCGACGTAGTCCCTGCAGGCGGACGGCAGGCCGCCGCCGGCGCCGCCCTCCGGGTCCGCGACGTCAGCGGGTGGGAAGAGGCAGCTCGAGGTGTTGATGAGGAAGCTGGCCTGGTTGAGGAAGCAGATGGCGAGGGTGTGGCAGAGGAAGGCGAAGAGGAAGGCGAGCAGCAGCGCCACGTACTTGAGCGCCATCATGTACTCGCCGTGCGCGCCGAAGACGGTGTCGCTCAGCGGCTTCTTCACAGTGTAAGTGCTGCTCAGCACCGCCGCGATGCCCGTGCAGAAGAGGATCGCCGTCGTCGCCATCAGCGTCGACCCCATGATCACGTTCCGCACCGACTGCACCACCGTCACCGCGTTCTTCGCGTTGTCCTGCATGCATGCGCACGTATCGATCAGTAGTATTCGGTAGCCAGCCAGCCAGCCTGCCGGCGGTCGGCCGGCGCGTGCCGTGCGACGGCGGCGCGCGCGGCACCTCCGCCAACTCGGTCCAGCGCGCGGACGGCGACGTGCCAGACACGAACAATTAATACGTTCGCCGCGCGCGCGTATGTACGAGTACGAGCACGACTGCACGACCACGTACCTTCATCATGCCGATGGCCCAGAGGCGGCGCGTGGCGGCGTTGATGCCGGCGGCGGTGCGGAGCGGGCGGAGGCGGATCTCGCGCCACAGCCAGGCGTGGTACGCCATGGGGAGCAGCAGGCTGAGCGGGATCAGCGCCAGGTCCAGGAAGCTGTCCCTCCACTCCATGATCGAAGCTAGACGGCACGGAATCAACGAACGGGACGACGCTAGCAGCTACACAAGCAACGCTCAGGAGGTTATGTACTAGCTAGCTAGTAGAATGCTTGCTTGGCTCTGACTCGTGACGCGTCGGGTTAATTTGGTGGGGAGGCGTTGCTTTCTGGTCAGGCGTCTGGATCGGTCTGTCTGTGTGCGGGCGCAGCTATATGTAGAGGAGCAACGGCCGGAGTTCAGGCAGAGAGAGAGAGGGCAGGGTCTTGGTGAAGAGATAGTGGCGTCTTACACAAAGGCCACGATCTTTAGTAGTGATCAATCACCAGCTAAAAGTAGCAGCACGAAAGCCGGGCAGATACCAGATCAGTAGTAGTTTTTTTTTTTTGAGCGGGTAGACCAGATCAGTAATCTGCAGTGGTAGAATATTTTTAGTAGTCATCAATTCTCGCTCGCCGAAGGATAAGCTGGTAGCGGTCGCTGGTGCTTCTTCCTCGGGCTGGCGCGGGGCACACCGGCCGGGTGGCGTGGCCGTTTCGTTCCGGCTCGTGTCCGTTCCAGTTGCGGCCTGGCTGGTGACGCCGGTGTCGCGACCCCCCTCGTAACCGAATCGCCGCACTGTGTTCGGTTTTTGGTTTGGTTTGGTGTGGCCGTCATGGAATGCGCGTGATGACAAGGACGCTCCTCGCCTGACATGCATCACCGTTCGGGCGGTATGATTTCGCGCGGATCGACCTGAACTGGATACCAAGAACAAGGCGAGAACAATGATCATCGCCTAGGGTAGTCCAGTTCTAAACATAAAAATAAAGTAAAAATAAGTGGTGCCAGTCCATCGCTGTGTGTGTATGCATGTGTGATACTAGATTCAGTGTGAGTGATTTTCGTTCCAAAAGAAAAAGAAGCAGGGAGCTGAGTGTCTCTGTCACTCGTGCTACGGTCATTTGCTGGGGTCCTCGTCGCCTTCCTACTTTGGCCGCGACGACGACGAAAGCTCCTGCCTCCACGGCGTGGTCACCCGCGGATCACTCGATCAGATGGCTGCCTCACTCGTCACTAACCGCCATCATGTTCGAGCTCGCAAAGCCGGAACCCCTGCTAGCTACCCGTTTTCCGCCGGGATTCTGGAGAGATCGATCGATCCATGGCTAGCTGCTTGCAGCTGCAAAGCATACGCGGTCGATGTGAGAGCGCCTGACCCGGCCGGTTTCGTGCATGTCTGCGTCGGTTGCCAATTGCCGAGGGGGCAGCTCGATCGGCCGATCGGTGGCAACCCCAGCATGCCATTCTCAGCATTCTGGTACGCGACAGCTGCGTGTCACGTTACGTGTTGACAGCACAGCACTACTTACTTGTGCTGAAAGCAAGCCTAGGCATGCAGTTTGGCTTTTTTTTTTTTTGCTGAACCGTGTAGCTTGCCAAAAAAAAATGATCAGTTTTCTTTGCCATTTTGTTCAGTCTCTAGATCTTCTTTCTCCCGTCAGGGTTGACAGATCACAGATATGATGATCAATATCGAAACCTCCTTTGGGGTTCTTGTTTGAGAAAACGAAGCAGCTAATAAGCTAAGATGGGAGAAAGAACTGTGAAGATACGTCAACCAAAGTTGAACATGAACAGGTTGGGTTGGAGAAAGAAACATCACAATGATCAGTGTCACACGTACTATTCATTCTATATTTATCGATACAGGGATCGGAACAACTATAGCAGCAGCACCAATTAATTAGGAGCGAAAGGCAGTCGGTCTCCTGAACAAATTAAAGGCGCCAATACCCAAAGCAAACAAAACAAATGGCTTCACAACCACAGGTACTCCTACTCGTAAATTATTGTGATTATCATGTCGATCCTCTTGTTGCAAAGCGACATGGGAGGAAGTGACGCTAAACTAAACACCCACTCGACCATGCGCAGAATCCATCGGAGGAAAAGCAGGGCCGGTGAATAAAAATGGGCGCTGACATGCACGCACCCACCCGAGGTAGCTTAGCCGAGCTAGCACACCCGGGCGAGCGATGAATCTGGCCGGGGCGTCGTCCCGGTTCAGCCCCGCCCCGTGTTGCATGGGAGCGTCACGCATGGCCACGGGCCCTCTCGCTCACCGACCCAGCAGAGCTGTGCGGTCGACTAGGCGATCGCTTTGATTAGCTGCTGGGTAGGCCAAGTGCCCAAGTGCTCCCGCTTTATTTTTTTTTGGTGGAAAAAGAAAACAAATGTGGCGATAAGGCTTTGCTCTTTTACCGGGCGGTGCAAACGCCACTCGTTATTTCGCAGGCTGCCTTTCCATCTCACCTCTTTTAAAGTTTCTTTCATTCTCAACTCCTCTTTTGACGATGTACCGATCCAGCATCTCACTACAGTTGCAATTGAGCCAGTGGTTTGTGGTGCGAGGTGCCCTTTGAATTTTAACCTCATGGAACCCTGTCCCTGCGCCCTGTTGTGTACCCTCACTCCCACTCCCTGCCATCCCCATTGATATTGCCACTGCTGCTGCTGGCCAGTTACTTGTGAATTTTACATGATATACAATTCCCGGTACGGAGTACTCCCTCCGTTTCAAATTATAGATTATTTTTGATATTTCTAAGTGCATAGCAAAAAATTATAGATTATTTTTGACATTTCTAGTTGCATAGTTTTTTCTATGCACATAGATATATACTATGTTTAGATACATATAGCAAATATTATACACTAAAAATATTAAAATGATCTATAATTTGGAACATGTTGAGATCCACCTTTTCGTCCTCCTGTACCGCATCTCGGCAACACAGGCTCGGCGCCTCATCGTCGAGCAGCGACCTCCTGGTGATGCCGCCGCAGCCTCGACGCGTTCGATCGTGTCCCAGTTCGTGTGGCGCGCGAACACTGGGCTTCTTTCATTCCAACTCGAACAGTCGTGCATGCAGTATCTGTGAGTTGCGTCCGTCAGTTTCACGCTACTACTTGTGTTCAGCCTTCAGCGTGGGTTTAGTGGCCTACGGAGTATGCACGAGAACGAGGAATTTGTGAGGAAATGTCAGGTGAATAATAGTCGTAGAATATAGAACGGAGGAACATGATGTAATAATGCAGTAGTACTAGCTAGGGCACTCTACTCGATCACTTGGAAAAAAAACGCGACCGGGAAGGAAAGACTCCCTCATCATATTTCATTAAGAGGAAGCAAACCTGCTCCTGGTCGCGAAAAAAATCCTGAACCCTGGCTGCGCCAGCGAGGGAGCGAGGGAAATTTTTATTGTGCAGTATTCAGGATTCGAGCCCTGCCCTGGGTAAGTAGCACCTCTGCTGGATGCTCTACCACTGAGCTACAAGCTCATTTGCAATCGATCACTTGACACCTAGCACGCGACAAGATCAAATCCAAATCTCACAAATTAAAGCCAAAAGGAATGTACTAGGCTACTTACCCAGGGTAGAATATAGAACGGAGGAACATGATGTAATAATGCAGTAGTACTAGCTAGGGTACTCTACTCGATCACTTGAAAAAAAACGCGACCGGGAAGGAAAGACTCCCTCATCATATTTCATTAAGAGGTGCTCCTGGTCGCGAAAAAAATCCTGAACCCTGACTGCACCAGCGAGGGAGCGAGGAAAATTTTTATTGTGTAGCATTCAGGATTCGAGCCCTGGGTAAAGTAGCACCTCCTGCGGGATGCTCTACCACTGAGCTACAAGCTCATTTGCAATCGATCACTTGACACCTAGCACGCGACAAGATCAAATCCAAATCTCACAAATTAAAGCCAAAAGGAATGTACTAGGCTACTAGAGTTCGCTGCCCCTTCATTTCTCGACCTCAGGCAGGATTCTGAAAAATAAAGTAGACATCAATTCATCAAAAATACTCGTAAATTGCACTGCAAAAGTACTTTTTGGAACATTCCCGTTAATTTAGCAAAGACACAAAGGGGAAACATCTCAAACCAGGATCGCACGCGGTGATAAATTGTGACCTCAAAGAACTTTTCGACATGTCTTTTAGAAGAGGCTCAGAGGGCAAACATCTCAAGCCAGGAGCTACGGAAATTGCCAAGCACAGCACTAATCCTATCAAACATGCAAAATAATAGAACTAATAAAGAAAATTAGGCTTCGCCGAACTTGCTTCAACAAGATTATTAAGATGCGCATGAAGATATCAAAGCCAAGCGCAAACCAAATCATGAATACAGACAAGCACTCAAGTACCCAAAGGAAGATCTGGACGTACCCTTTAAAAAATTTATTTTTGGCCATTCAACTATCGGAAGAGTTTGGTTTTGACCTTGAAACTCCGATATTTCTAACCATTCAACTACTAAAACCGTTCATATTTAGCTCTTTAGTTATTTTGATAGGTGGTTTCACTTACATGGATGGCACATGCTGGGGACCCACATGTCAGGTACTCTTTCCTTTTCTCTCCTCTTTTCTTTTTCTTCTCTTCCCCTCTCTTCCGCTCATGGCCGTCGGCGCCCATACTTGCCATGGCCGGGCCCGCCCTCCCCTCAGCAAAAGGAGGATGCTCTTGGCTACGCCCTGTGCCACCATAGGTTGTAGATGGAGGTGCAGCCAAGTGGCGGCGTCTTGGCGGCTCGTCGGCATAGGTGGAGGCGACGGACTGGATCTGAGCTAGTAGCATCTACTCAACGAGACGAATCTTTTTGGGGTGAACAACATGAAGAAACACGGAGCTGCGGCTCCGCCTAGCGGTGAGCGACATGAACGACCGTGGAAACGAGGTGAACACCACGAAACATGGACAACACGAGCTTTCGGGAGTTACTTAGGTTTGATTTGAGCCGTTGGGCAGGCGAAACGGTGACCAGAGGTTGGAATTCGACGTAGAGTGGATCTTGGGCGGCGGCAGCAATGGCGGCTGGGGGAAATCCCGGCTCCTGAGCCGACCGCAACAGGGATCGTGTTGGAGTGGCTGGGGAGGAAAATGGGGAGGCGATCGAGCTTGTGTTACAAGGGATTTGGGAATCATGGAGGGAGGAAGGCGAATTTGGCCGGTGGTCCGAGCCGTCCGAGCGGCCAGTCGAGTCGGAGCAAATTAAAGGGAAGAAAGAGGAAGAGACGAAATAAGAAGGAAGAAAGGATAGCTGATATGTGGGCTCCACCACTATGTGTCATCCATGTTGGCGAAATCACCTATCAAAACTGCTAGATGACTAAATATGGATGGTTTTAATAGTTGGATGGTTAGAAATACCTAATTTTGGAGTTACATGGCCAAAACCAAACTCCGGCGATAATTGAATGGCCAAAAATGGATATTTTCCTTCTTAAAATAGTCAAGAATATCAACTAAATTGTTTTTTCCACTTGAAGCATATACTCCCGTAAATCCCACATGTGGGAAAAGGATAAGAAACCAATTTTCTAAATCATAACCCACTCCTCATATCCAATGTTCATATCCCCTTCCCATTCCAAATTTACATCCGAACCCACCAAAATGTGAGAGCACATATGCAGAAGCAGAACAGGCACATGACACAGACTGAAGGGGCAATCGCTGTGTGCCCTTGGTTTTCGGTTCACATTTTTATTCGTATTTCTCCTGCTTAGGTCCTGAGTGAGGGCCAGAAATTTCGCATTTGGCACTTGATTTTGCAAGATGCATCTTAATCACCTTCTTGAATGTTAGAGGCACAGAGGTGTTGCCCAATCTTACGTTAAGGAAATTTTGCTACACACCATGCGTTGCAAAAAAAAAATCTCAAATGAGTTGCTATTTACCAAGCCCTAAACAACGGGATATGCAGGTCAAAATAATGAGGCACGTGTCGATTCTGTGTGCATCGCTTGTGAGTGAGGAGGCCAGAGCTTGCTCGGCGACCGTGGGCTAAACTTGAACTCAGTCCGGATTGTTCTAGTCTTGGGCCATCAGCATCTGACTCGGGTCCAGGGTCAGCGAGACTAGTTGGGTCGATCGTGTATTGGGCCGGCCCAAAAGGTCGAGCGTAAATCACGGGAGCAGTGGACTGAACTAGAATGAAATTGGCCGTGTAGCCTTTCAGGACAATTTTTAGTGAATCGCAATCTGTTTCTTTCACGTTTTTTACGCGTGCGTTGTTGGTACGAGAAAACATCACACGCCAAGAATTGAGTGGAAGATTCCCCAACAGATAACGAGAACATGAACAAATGGTAGTCGCCTGGCACAAATATTTTTAATATCTAATAATGGAAAAGATTAAAAGAGTATTCCGGCTTCAATTCATCCTCTCCGAAGAGAGGAATCGGTCCAAACTTCGGCTGATCCTTCGATCAATCGTTCTGCGACCTTCACGAGCGATCACTTCCTGAGACAGCGGTTACGATTTTTTTCCCCTCGTACAGGAATTGAAGAGCTTGAGAGTGGATAAAAAGATATTTTCGGTGGGGGCCACGTGCGTCTCCCTCTCCCGGCCCGAGCCGGTTCGCGGTGGGCACCACCACCCACCAGTGCCGTTCGCACACGCAGGTTCAGGTTGACACACACGCGCGCACGCAGACAGCGCGGCACCTGACCGGCCCAGACGAGGAGGACTGGAGAACGGAAGCGAAACGAAAAGGGAGACGAGACGACGCCCCGGAAATATTCTAGAGCCCTCGCGATTCCTCACGAACTGAACCTTCTCCAACTCTCCCACTCCCCTCCGTTTTAATCCACCGGCGCGCAACCGCCGCAGCATCCGCAGTTCGGCACGGAGACCCACCGCCATTGCGACCCGACTCACTCACGGTTCGATTCGCTGAGGCACCACCGAGCGAGGGGGAGCGGAGCGGCCGGGCGCGCGGCGGAGACGGCCATGGACGCCGCGGCGGTGCTGAAGCGGAAGGGCGCGGAGGCGCCGGAGCCGTGGGTCCCCGTCCCCGCCACCAAAATCCGCCGACTCGTACGCGCCTGCATCCCGCTCTCACTCTATCTCTCCTTCGTCGTTGCTTCCGGTGGATGGGGTTGCTAACGCGCGCGGTTTGGGTTGGGTTTGCTCACGCAGGACGTGGAGGTGCCGCCTGTCGAGTCCGGCGTGGGCGCGCCGCTTGCGCCGCCGCCGCAACAGGCTTTCGGGGTGGAGGCGGCGCCGGCCGTGGACTCCACGCTGCCGTTGCTGAAGAGGAAGGGTGCGGAGGGGCCGCAGCCGTGGCTCGACGTCGACGGGGTCCCAGCACCCGCCACTAAGATCCGCCGTCTGGTACGCACCACCAGCCCGCAGCCGCTCGCTCTCTCCTTTGTTCCCACCGATGAGGTTGCTAACGCGTGCGTTTGTGTCGGGGTTGGTCGCGCAGGACGCCGAGGTGCCGCCGGTCGGCCCCGCCGTGGGCGCGCCGCTTGTTGAGACCGGTGCGAGCGTGCCGTTCGTGGTGGAGGATGTGCGGGTGAGCGGCGACGTGGCGCCGACGCCGGCCGCGGCGGTTGGCTTGGCTGCGCCAGCGGCGAACGACGAGCGGGCGATCGTGGTGTACCAGCCCGCCGAGGCCGCGCGCAGCCTCCTGCAAGGCCCGCTCCGCCCGGGGCCTTCTCTCCGCGTCAGCCCCAACTGGATCCACGGGCTCAGGAGTACGTGCCCCTACCTCTCCGTTTGCCTGCTCCTCTCCCCCGAATGAATTCGAGCAAATTCTGTTCGATATCTGAAAGCCTGAAACTAATCTGATTCGAATTAATCTGATATTCTGATCCCGCAGGCACTATGCTGCACGAGGCGAGCAAACACAGGGCTCTGTTCGAGGAGCTGGCCGCCAGGGACGAGAACCTGAACCTGGCCGTGGTCCCGTGGGCGCCCGCCCAGGACCACGCCCACGCCGCCTCAGCGACGGGCGCCGAGATGATGGACGCTGATCAGGACGGCGACGGCGCGTCCATGGAGGTCGAGCACGACGTGGAGGGCCGGCCGACGCCCCAAGCTGGCGGCGCGGTGCAGGGGGAGGCGTTCTACCACCAGCAGCACTGCGTGGCGCCGCAGCAGGTGCAGCTCCCCGTGGCGAGCTACCAGCCGAGCCCGGTCACGTGGTCGTGGTGAACAGCGCGAATCAGAGCAGGAAGGACATGGTAGTGAGTAGCGATTAGGATGGATACTTGCTCCGGTTGCTCCGCTTGATTTTTGAGCTGTGGAAAGCGTGAGCCGCCGAGCAGAGGATGTGATTTTGGGGAGATGATGCCACACGTTTTTCGCCCGAGGCGACGATGGTTTTGTGGTATGTGCTTGCCTGGGATCGGTGAAGTGGACGACCGTGGCTTTTGCAAATTTGTCTCCTTTTCAAGTTTTGAGAAGGCCTTTATATACGTCCGTATAACATGTCCGTGAAATTGAAGTGGTGGAAAACACGTGGAATTGTGGATGCTCTCGCTCCATGGACGTTTCGAACAGCAAATCAGCCATGCCGTGATCGCATCGGTGGATGCAGCGAAGCTCTGTTTCAACAGCCAATCAACCATGCCGGTGCTGACTGGGGTTTTGCGTTTTCGGCATGATGAACAACACCGCCGGTCGGCTGCGTTGCACAGCATCGCCTTGCCCTCCTCCCTTCCACCGTGTGTCCAATTTGAATAGCCATGCAAATATAACATTCCAGCCGAAAAATTTGGTCTTCGGAGTGGACGACCATGGCTTTCGCAAATTTGTTAGTGCATTGCAGCCCTTGTTCACTATTAGGAAAGGCATCATGAGTTGCTATGACATGGAGAAAGGGAAAGCTAGGATGTTCCTCCATAAGCAACACACATAGATGAAATACAGACTAATTATTAAGTTAATACTTAATAGGATTAGTTGATTACCAAATCTTCTCGAGTCAATCGCAAATTCGCAATGTGCGAAGCAATCTTCGGCTGAAAAAAGGTGTTATGAGGCAGTTTTACATATGGAGACATACTGCATAGTGTAGTATTCTCAATCTCAAGTGTAAAATCTGGTATCATAATTGAAATTTCTGCATAGGGAATGGGAATTCAACGATTGCAGCATGCACATAATAAGGTAGCTCTTACTGCCTGTAATCATGTAAGGGTGAAGAGACCTAGTATAGACACTGAAGGTGACAGAAATCACCAAGCATGCATCAAAGCTCCAGGTTTATATGCAAAATTGCAAAGTAGTAATAAACAACGGTAAATTGCTTGTTAGGTGGTTGAATAAAAGGTATGCACGAGAAACTACAACTCGGAGTCCAGAGGCAGTAGTGAGAAAGATAAGAAAGGAGTATATAGTAGTCACTACCTTTCATAGCTGCTGAATAAACCCACAGCCTGAAACTTCTACACACAAGAAAAATAGTTCATTTATTACATGGTTAAAATACAATAATGGAGAACACTATTGGCCCTGTAAGTTCAGGTGTTCTCTTATATACCTGAACAACAAGATACCATAGAGCATCCTTCAAACCTTTCATCATCCTATTATATGTTCACGTCCTCGCAAGGGAGGATTCATGTACTGCTAGTTTTGGAAGCAAAAAAAATCAAGGGGGAGGGGTGGGGGAATGCCAGGTGATATCTCAGATGGTGAATTAGGAAAGTGCACGGAAGTCAAAGTGCTCCATAGGCAATTTCAGCACATGCAAATTTCTAGGACAAAAAAAGCTAATGCAAAGCTTCCTGCCAGATAGTCACGTCAACAACTTGATATGGTACCATGATTCCCTCTAAACAGATATCCCATAGAGGTCATATTTCCCGGATCCCTCTAAACAACTTCACAAGGAGCTGCTGCTTGTGACTTTGTACAACTAATGAAATATCTTTAACAACAGGTGCCCAAACTTGACATGTTGCAGCATTACCTCAAAGCCGGACGCGTCATCAGGAATTGGACACTTCGATTTCTTCCGAACTCCTGCGTCATCTAATCCAATTTCTCTAGAGAATAACCTGCACACAGAAAATACAGGAAGGGGAAACGACACAACAAACACACATGATGCTAAAACAAAAACCAGGACGCATTGAATCTAAAGGGGAGAGAGCGAGCTGAGAATCTAAACCGCCAGACCCAGTGCGGGGCAGGAATCGCCCAAACACATGCCGCAAGAGAGGATTAGGGGCTGGGGGGCACGTGAGCCAATATGTTTGGCAAATGGAACAGATCTCAGTTTTCCTTCAAAAAGATACTAGTTTTTTTTTTGCAAAAATACTAGTTTTTTTTGAAGAGAAAAAAGATACAAGTTACTAGTAATGAAAAAATTTGGATAGAAAGAAAACTACATTATTGGACGGTGGTGAAGATAGTGGTCGTCCCATCGTGATGATATGGTAACGAAGAGGTCACTCCCGTAGCAGGGCACGGTGAGTCAGTGACACTAGCTCCTCTCGTCCCCATCCCGAGGACCAGGCCGCGGGTGCTGGCACCACGGCACGAGGGTTTTCCATTCGAATCGAGACCCGATCGGGAGGAGAGGGGCACCGAGAGGAGAATGCGAGTATCCCCCAAATCTCCACCCCCAACCCCTCCCCTCCGCCGTAAACCTCGTTGATCTTCGCCGGAGCACCCCAGCCTTAGCTTCATCCCTCGTCCCCTCCGGAACTTGATCTCTTCCAAGGCCATCGTTCGGGACTGCCCGCATGCTCGCATCCTAGACACTGGGGTGGCGCGGGGTGGAGATCCTTCCGAGCTCGAATTGATTTCATCGTTCGCTGGTGGGTGACCTTGGCAAGCTAGACGCGGTGGTGTAGGGACTCACTCCATTCTAAGGAAACCACTTCTTTACTGTGAGCGTGAGCAATTACATCCAAATCATCCACTCTCTGTTCAGCTGGGTGCCATTTGATTGCCGCATGGCAGTCTAATCCATCCCCGCATGGTTCAATTAGGTCCTTCAGCACGCAAGATCGATCTACTTAGGTGCGCCTGCTGTTCATTTTCTAAATTGTCATGCCCGCATTAACTCCGGCTCTCTGCATAGGGTTATTTGCAGACACGTCTGTTGTCTCTAAATTTCATCTTGACACTCCCATGGAATAATTTGCGGGTGGATAGGTCACCGTTAAAGTTTCTTTATGTGCTTGGGTTAGATGGTTCTCAGGTCTGATGGTTTGTGTTAGGGTAGACCAACCCTTGAGATGGGTTACCGTTAAAGTTTCTTTATGTGCTTGGGTAGATGGTTCTTAGGTTCGATGGTTTGTGTTAGGGTAGGCCAACCTTTGAGATGGGTTCCTGGTGCTGAGATCTGCTTGCTGTATCGGGTTGACCAGTAGCGGATCTATCTTTAAAATTAGGTGTACATGATCTCTAAAAATATTTTTTTACGTAACCATATTCTAAGTAAAAATCATTATGACTAGTTTGAAATATATATTATTTTACAACTAAAAATTATTACTTAAGCATACATTACATTTCTGTGTAGACAATAGCTTCTCAAAATTAAATAATAAAGATTCTACATGTCTTGTGTATGGTCTTCTAGTATTTTATTTATAGCTTATGTTAGTTGTTACCTAACTAGCACATAAATATCTATCAATGTGATATTTTGCTTAATGTATGATTTGAATTGTTGCAAAGGATATTTTCTAATATTTAGGTAGAATAAATTTGTTTAGCTGAAATAATTTATTATAATCCTAGAAAATATGTCCGTATGTTGCTGCGGGTGATACCGTGAACCATTTATTAACCTTATCGGTTTAAATATCATCACGGCATAATTAAATTTCACATGATAACATCTCGTTCAAAATCCTTTCAAATAAAGTTTTGACCTCTAGCATTTCTTAAGACTTTCATATATGCCATCCATCCCCCTTCCCCAAAAAATCTGCCTGCTATCATTCACGATGTTTGCTGTCGCGATTTTGATTTCAGCAACGAGATCTTGATTTTAGCAACAACGAGGGTGCCCACCAGATTAGCATGCGTGCTCATCCCGATACTATGGTCTGATGACCTGCTGATTTATACCTGCTGACGTGCTGACATTCATGGTTCACCTGTATCCCAAATAGGATTACCATAAAAGCTCAAGACTCACGAGCTATTTATATTTGACTTGGTAAAAGAATCAATTCAAGCTAAACTATACTTAGAATCAAATCAAACTTGAATCTAACCTAGACCTTGCGAGATCCAACGATCCGAGATTGAGATATTCGATGAAACTCATGTATTTCAGTTTTGCATGGCATGTGCACCCTACTACCTCTATTAATTAAATTTTCAACCATCAAAAGTTAAAATAATATAGATGGATGCTGGAATCTTGCATTAGCTAGCGATCTACTATGTTGCACAAGCTAAAATATTTGTACAAAATAATACTATCTCTAATATTTTTTGATAGTTCTATTTCATCTTGGTACAATGATCAGAAAAAAATCTTGCTTATCATCTCGTTAATCACGACTTCTTATTTTTTATGTTATCATATACGTACACTAATAAGTTATTCTGCACGGGAATCAAATGACCATCCATACTATTCTCTAAATATCAACTTAAATGGGACTATCAAAAGAGAATAATTCAATTTTATAAATAGAACTATCAAAAGAAAATAGAAGGAATAAACTAAATATCCAGATATGCTTATCTTTCGATTTATTTATCAAATTGAATGCATCTTTCAGACCAATCTCAGTACATAGTTTCATTGCACTATTACGAAAAATGTGAACTTGGTAACCGAACCGGATAAGTATTAAGAGGATGAAACTCCTCTCACATCTCATATTTTACGAAACTCTTTTTTCTCTCTCATAAATAATCCTGCCATATCAGTAAATTTACTGGTGCAGCATAATATTTAATACTTATAAAATTTTTACTAAAACAAATTTTACATGTATACCTTCTTATCTATCATCAATGCTGCTTACCTAATATCCTTTTATGATGGTCTCCATAAAAGTTAAAAATCTCGAGCTCGGATCCACCTCGGCTCCGGATCCTCCAGCTTTAGGTGGCAGGCTCGCTCGAGCTCGGCTCACTCGGACTCTCTCCTCCCTTGCTCTTCCTTCCCTGGCGGCGACGACTGGGCGAGCGGCGGCGCCGTCCTGTCTTCGCCCAGCCCTTTGCCGGCGACGAGCGCATCCTCCAGGTATGCCCGCCCCTTCTCTTTCCTTCTGCTGTGCGAGACGGAGCACCCCAAACCCTAACAAAACTATTTGTATTGGATCTGAATCCAGTTACAATATATTACCTACTAACTTCGATTTCGTTTGCAAGAATTATCGGGTGTACATGTGTACACCCATGTCCTATGCTGGGTCCGCCCCTGGGGTCGACAATTGGGAATTCATATAGTTGAATGTTTAACGAGGAATATGCAGCTTTATCTGGTGTGCATTATGATATACAAAACAATCTCTTGTCCGTTGGAGCATAAAATAAGCAATCACAACTGCACCTTAAAGCTCATTAATCTGAATTCAGGGATCCTTCTTGAATTTGTGTCATACAAAAGTTTGTAACTTGGTATGAAAGGTTGTTCTAGCTATTCTTGCCTATGAGGTACCATGAGCCTTTATTGCCGCATTTTAACCAAATTCGTTTGTTTGCTTATGCAGGCTAGGTTACCATGCATCATACTATTATTCTTCATGCAATATTTGAACTTCATGAATCATGAGTCCTTGATGTAACTCATATTATAATTCAAGCCACCTAACAAAAAGGAAACTAGATAAAGAACAACTCCTGTATTACATATATAACCTCACATTTCATTTTTTTGCGTTGATATCTGTCCCACAGCTAGTATCTACCCAATATGCATCTCTCGTTTTAGACCATCGGATTAGGGTTATTGAATAAATATTCTGACTCCAAAGCATGTCAAAAATCTTCCCAGAGCTACTACTGATTTTGCGGAGCAATAAGGGACAAAAATTAAAAGGGCAGTATTCATCTAAATGAAGTGATTGTGGTTTGCATCAATTGCGAAAGAAAAATAAGCGATGATGTCTGACTCATCTTTATTTATGTTCAGATTGTTTTTTCTTTTTCTTGCTTGCACTCAGCTGTATGTTTTTGTTTATTCTGTGTTATAGTTTTCTAGCCATATTCACTAGTGAACTGAGCATCACATGTTGTTTACATAATGTGTGCATATTCCACATGGAACTGTTCTTCTGTTCATAGAACGGAACTCTAACATTTACCAACTGCAGGTACCTAGGCTCTAACAGTTTGTACAAAACCTATGGAAAGTTCTAAATCTCCTCAATCATCAAAGAAGAGTCGGGTTGTCGTGCCTTCGGATACTAATGGCTCTCGATTTGACAATGATGACTTTTCTTCTGAAAGTGCATCAAATCAAATGGTCGTTTTCAACTCTGAAGCAGGAGATAAAGAGCAAGAGGAACTGGGTGAAAACCGCTCACAGAAATCAGGCATAACAAGGGGGATATCACCATCCATTGGGGCATTCACTGTCCAATGTGCTAAATGTTTCAAATGGAGACTTATTCCAACAAAACATAAGTATGAAGAAATTCGTGAACACATTATACAGGAACCTTTTGTATGCAAACGAGCTCGTGAGTGGAGACCCAATGTAACATGTAATGACCCAGAAGATATATCTCAGGATGGCAGCAGACTTTGGGCTATTGACAAACCCAATATTGCACAACCCCCTCGTGGCTGGGAGAGGCAGATCAGGATAAGGGGTGAAGGGGGCACCAAATTTGCTGATGTGTAAGTAATGCTTTTCTCTCAGTACTGTGTTTGCTCTGATCTTGTTCTCTTTTGCATAGCAATTTTGTTCTAACTTTTATGCCTCCCATCTTTCCTTTCAAATCATCATTAGTGATATTGAAAATAACCCAAACATAGGTGCTTATATGAGCTCACATTTGCATATTGGTTGGGACATTATGAATTTTCCAAAATGTTCTGCAAAATATCACGGAGATAGGAAAAATTCTGCAATGCACGCCTGCATTATTGTGGGTACAATTAGGTACATGCGGGACATACAAAGATATACATTTCTTACTGCATTTTCTTAACTTAATATTGTTTGTGGTGCCTTCTTCAATTTTTTTTCAGGTACTATACCTCTCCTACTGGAAGGAAACTAAGGTCTCTGGTTGAAATTGATAGGTATGCTACTCTAATTTCTTCAAAACTTCCTTGAATGCCATTCTAACCACTGAGCTTTAGTTTTTTTTTTCCTGAAGTGCATTGTGAAAAGTTGCTGCATCTTGAATTCTTGATGCAGAACTTACACAACAAATACTATTTTATTATAGTTTTTATGAGTAGATATTCCAAATGAATAGTATGTTTGTTAACTATACCAGTTATGCACTACCTCTATTCTTTATTATTTCTGAATTGTTTACATGTGCTTTGACCTGTCTGTCTTAAAGTCTCCATGTCTTACTTTCGCAGGTTCCTCCAAGAGAATCCGGAGTATGTTGCACAGGGTGTAACTTTAGCTCAGTTTTCATTCCAGATACCTAGACCTCTGCGGCAGGACTATGTCAAAAAGAAACCGAAGTTGGTAAATCCAAGCGATGAAGCAAGTACAATTATGTCCAAGTCTTTTCAACCAGAAGAAGGTCCGTAATTGAGTATCATCAAACTGATAATGACTTCCAATAGTGCATGACTATTAATTCTTAGATAAAGTTTTCCATATTAAATCATGAATGATATGTCTTTAATTACATGGGCAGACTAGCAGATGTTTGGAAAATACATGGTTGGCTAGGATGCTGTTGCTATCTGGGTTTCTGATTACTTTATCAGATTGAATCCCTGACTATATATGGGAATAGTGAATTTATTTAACCTGTTGAAATGCTGTTGTGGACTTGTGGTACATAAAAATTCAAAATGAATTTCTTGTGGGGGCTATTTCGGTGATCAGGATTTGTTGGGAAAACTGTTTCCACCTAAAACTATCCAAACAGGTCTTGCTAACTGCCATATGTTGGCTATGTGTTTACTGCGAATTGCCCTGTAATATCCCAGGATCTCTGTTGTAGATGCTAAGAGGCCTACATTGTGCACCTCAAAGCATCCATCATGGTTACTTACTGTTAAGTGTTAACTTATGCAGCAAGTTCTCTTCCACATTTTAAAAAGAAACCTAATTTAGCTTGTCAAGTGGTTGCCATCTGTTGTAGTATGTGCACGGCTAGGCTCACTAAACTTTTCTGATTCCGCATTTGAACTTTTTGTTTCAGTGAGCCCCATATCCTGGGCGGTTCCTACAGCACATGAGGGAGACGCTAGCGAAGAAGCTTCTCGCGCTGATGAGACAATTGGATCAGAAGAAATAGAGCTAACCCGGAAGAGAAAAGCAGGAAGCTCATTGTCAGAAGAGTCAAACCATCTCTCTGATGAACAGAAACCAAAGTTGGAGGACGCTCAGAACGGAGACACATCTACCTGAACAGTATTAGTGGGCAACGTCATAATTCCAACTGCCCCCTTTCATGGTTTTATGGAGCCTCTATTTTCATTGCACTTGGGAGACAGTTTCTCTGTTTTGTGAGGCCACACTAGCCTTACATGTAGTAAAACTACAGAGGCTGGCTGACCTGGAATCCGACACTTTGGGGGCAGCAACTTAACGAAATATTTGTATCAGAGTTGAGAGCCGTATGGAACTCCTGCGGATAAGTATGTCTATTACCATGTACTTAGCTAGGAGAACCTGCTTATGTAAGATTAGTGTTTTTCACTATCTTTCTTTGTGTAAGGTGAACTGTTGTAGTGACCTAGTTCTGCTGTACGTCGGATTTAATCTCCTGTTTTTTTTTGTTAGATGACCAGTAGCAATGGTGGTGATATGACTATGCCATTGCTATTGCATTTCTCTAAGCATGTTTCTGTTTCGGTGTGTGACAGCCCACATTACGACCAAGTAGAACTGTAGAAGCATGGCCCATTTTCTACTTTCTTCTGGTTCCACGACAATTGCTGCGCTTTTGATAGTTATTTTGAATTAACATAAACGGAAAGGAATACCTGAGAATAATTCTGTCGAGAAATGTCATGAACATGTTCTAGTATAAATGCTAACATTGTACTAGCAGGTTAGCAACTGCTCAAATTCAGAAAGTGTGACAAATTAAGAATATCAGACATACGGAAAGTTCAGAGAAAGTCAAAGTATGTTCAATTGAATCCTCTTTAAACATATTTCGTAGCAGACATACAGTTCAGAAAAGAAGCCTTGCTACGTTCAGTTTTAACCATCCTCTTTAACACATGTATGTTGTATCTGACAAAATCAAAGAAACAAATACAGACTGACTATCTATGGACACCATGGTACAATGACTACAAATTTCCCAATTCCCATAGACAGCACATACAGTATTCTGATCAGCCACTCAAAACAACATCAATCCAAAGCAGCTCCACACATTCTGAAGAATCAGCAGCTTACTGTAGCGCGGGAAGCTTGATCAGTGGCAATGGCAAGAACAGGTGTACAACACATGTGGCCGCGGTAATGGGTCCATTCTAGCTTCCTGATTGCTGCTGCTGCTGCTGGTCATCCTGCTTGCTGGAGGGATTGAACGGGGCCTGCTCAGCGCAGTCGCGGTTGTCTCCAGAGTGCTCACGGCCAACCCCCATGAGGTCAAGGTAGAACTGGTAGTGCGAGATGATGACGTTCATGGCGTCGATGAATCCCCTGCCACAGATTGATTCGCCATAGAGTATGTTCATGGTGGCTCCGAACCCAGGCAGGCGCTTGCTGAGCGTGTCATTCTTGGTGGGCTTCCAGGTGCCCACAAACGCTTCGTGCGCTGATGGCTGACTCTTCTTGATCGGTGTCATCCACCGCCACATTGCCGCCATGAATGCCAGCGTTGCATTCTGCTCCAAGTACTCGGGGTGGTGCAACAGGTCCGCCTTGATCCCATCGCCAGCCGCACCGTAGTTGTAGTTCCTGACAAGGGTAAGGTAACCAACTACATCAGACCACCGAAGATCCGTAGCATGGCTGCTAATTTCTACTGAACTCCGATCTCCAAATTGATCGAGCCATGTCCAGCAAGAGGACTTCAATGGTTAACTGGAAGCTCAACGCGAGTTGCGGAAACGGCAGAAATGGGGACAGAATTACCAGTAGACGGGGATCGCGCCACGGCCGTAGTACTCGGCGCCCTCGACGCAGGGGTACTGGGTGTAGGTCTTGTCACAGTAGATCTGGTCGGGGCTCATCTCGTGGTTGTAGCAGAGCCCCCACGCCGTCGGCCCGCCGGTCGCCACGCCATACCCACCTGCAATTTCGGCGCCGGCGCTGGCCAGTCAAACTCCTGCTGGAAATCGAAGCAGAGCAAGCAACCAAAGCAGTGAAAGAATCTTCGCTTACAGGAGGTCTTGGCGCCGACGTGGCCGAGGAAGGCGCAGAGCTCCATCATCTGCATCTGCTTGCCGCCAGTGGTGCAGAACCCCTGCGGCTCGAAGAGCGCGGCGGCGGTGATGAAGGCCTGGTAGTCCCAGAACCCGACGGCGTGGGCGACGGGGGTGTTGCGCTTGGCGAAGAGGTTCTCGAACTGGTACACCTTGAAGAAGTCGGTGATGGTGTCGTTGCAGCAGTACTTGCTCCCCGAGCATTCCCACCCCTTGTTGCAGATCTTCTCCTGCGACTTCTTTATCTTGGCCTTCCACGTCCCCGCCGTCAGCACCAGCGCGATCGTGCCGCCCACCAGCACCGCCACCGCCGTCACGGCCAGCGACCAAAGGATGATCTTGTTCCGCGTCCTCCGCTTCATCCTTCTCTCCCTCTCTTTGATCCCCGCTGCTCGGTCCGAAGCTCGCTAGAGAGCTAGCTGGATCTCGGCCGGGGGCTCGATTCTGGATCTGACGAATGCGCGCGCGATGCAGCTGGAGGGCGCGGTAGCTGGAGACCTCGCGGTGGTTGAAGGGGAGGAGATTAATCGGTGGCGACGAGTGTGAGGTAAGGGAGGGGGGAAAGCGAAGTGGCAACCACACATGTGCCGACGGGGGAGTGTGGTGGGTGTCGGTGGCGGGAGGCCGTCAAGGGGGAAGAAGCGCCCGGCCAGGCAGCAACGCAGGATGACTTTTTTCAGTGCGTTGCTCTAAAATGTCCACCGCTGTTTCTGCAAGAATGTTTTGCTTCTCTACGTTTTTTTCTTCTTCCCGTCAGTACTCAACTAAAGTTTAATTAATGTTTCATCTTAGTTGAAGTTAAATTCGAGAGTTGCACTACAAGTAAACTCCATGCATCTTTAAATTTAAGGTTAATATGTAATCCCTCGTGTAATCAATAGTTATATAGCCTTTTTTTCTTTTTTTTGGTTAAATTTGTCCCAAATATTAAGATTTTTATATGAATCAAGAGCTGGCCAAACAGTTTCTATCCTGATCATTTTTCGAACAGGTTAATTAGAAGTTTGTCCGTCTTCTAAGGATCGTGAAAGAAAATTCTCTCTTTGTTAGTTTATCCTAAAATTTAAAAATTAGTATATTTAAAAACTAGAGGGAATATATATATGTATGGACCTCTTTGTATTACTTCATAAGAGCATCTCCAACAGATTACTCATCCCTCTCTCCAATATAAAAAACTATCCTTTGATAATGAGATGTGCTCCAAAAGATTACCAATTCCATCTCCAATACCTAAATATTTTTTGTGGTCGCCAAAACACACCTCACTCTTGCTTAAATATAGGGGATTCCTCCCTCATCGCTATCCGTTGAGTAATCTGCTATAGCACTAACTATTAAAAAATAAAAAATATTATTGGTAAGGAAGAGAGAAAATATATAGAGTATGAAAGATAAGTAGTCTGTTGAAAATGCTCTTACATTGGCAAGCCACCTTTAACGCTAGAATTTAACACTAGAACAAGACATGCGATGCACTAATCTCTTCACCTCGCCATATTGCCTACGTGACCATTAGCTCTAGGAGAAATCTCTACAGTTAAAACATAATTGGTGGTTGTGGTATGCCATGCATTTTATGGTTTGTTTTGATTTATTGCAGATGGAATAAGGCATATACGGTCTTGGTTATGCCATTAGATCGTGAGATTATAGAAGTACCTTTCAAGGCAAAATAACTTTCATGTTTTTGAACTGAGTAATAATATTTCAAAAGTTTTTCATAATCAAGTCCATAAATTTTATCAAATCTGTCCGCAACGTCATACATCCGTTTACAAAAGGGAGTAGGATGATATCCACGTACTAGGGAATAAACTCCTCGCAAAAAAAGTATTAGGGAACAAACACGGGAGTTATTTGATTCTCGCACCGAAAGAACAGGAGAATGCATGTAACTTCTCATAGACATTAGGAATCATTCCCGTGTCCATTTCTGAAAGCGACAAGCTCACAGCTCAGAGGCAGATCGCTTGTCACGTGAATAATCAAAATCGAAATTAGGTGGGCGCGATGGTGCTCGCCAGGGATACTTACGGATTTTTGGGTAGGCTCAAGTTGAATGATAATTGATGCTAAAATTTAGCTAAAGTTTTTAAATTTTATCTGAAATTTAGCTAAAATTTTTGAATCTTATTTAAAATTTAGCTCATTCTTTTAGCACTCCTATTTTGATTAACTAGTGCTAAAGTTTAACACTTTGGAGCATTAGTATTAGTATTTGGATCCGAGCAACCGGCCCATTCACCTGCTCTCCCGCAACAACCAGATCGCTGATTTATTAAAAAGAATCCCATATCACTGACTCATCTGGTGCTCGCGCCACGCTGGTTTGCGAGGACCTGGGGCCTGGGGGAGGGACGCACACGCACCGGCACTTGCCGGAGCGGCAGATGGATGCAGGCCCCAGCCATCCAGCCTGGGCAAATCTTGTAGGAGTAGCACTTGAAAACTTCCGCAGGGTGTATCTCTTCCTGTTTTGGTCTGAAATCACTGCAACTGAAGGCGTCACTGTTGGCATGGTAAGCTACAGTACTCTGCTACTCTGTCATGCTGCTTGCTCGGTCAGCAACAAGGCATTCTGAATCATCCAATCCGATCCAATTCAACAACTCGAAATCAGTTCCAAAAAAAAACGAAAAGGATTCCACGAAACACGCCGATGGATCGCCTTGCCTTGCCTTAGCGATGAAGGGTCGTCGTCGTCGACGACCATCCGCCCATTCCGGCAGCCTCCAGAACGTTCCTCCTCCGCCTGTTGCCCAGTCCTAGGCAGGAAGGTGCGGCCATTGCTGCCTGCCTGCCTGCCTCCCTCCCTCCTCGTAGTAGACTTCGTAGCAGAAGCAGCAGGTGAGTGCGACAGGTTGCCTCGGAACACGTTGCCCACGCGTGTTTTGCGCGGGGGTCAGACGGCCGGGGGCCGCGATTAGGCAGGCGGCTTTCGGAGCTGTAGGGGCGTCGGACCAACGGCTTTCCACGTACGTACAGCCCGCAACTGAGCGCGCCTCCACCGGCCACCGCCCATCCATCCCGACCTCCCACCCTTTTTCCCTTTCGGACAGGAGATCCAGTCATCCACTCAGCCTCCCTGGGGCTCGCTCCGTCGCGTGCGGTGCGGTGGCGAAGCCAAGTGGAGCGGGCCGTCTCCTGACGCGTCGTGGACTGGGGAATAGCCTTCCAAATGACCGGCACGAACAAGGTCTTACTATATGCGGCGAAAACCGTTTATTTTCGGAGGAAAGGTACGTGCAGGAAGCTGTTGCTTCTAGACGATGGTGATGGCGTTGTCTTCTGTAAAAACCCAGCAGCCAGTGCAAAGTTTCAGTCGACTTTCATTCGAGACCCAAGCAATCGATCACTGGATGCTTCCCAAAAGGTTCAGTTTCTGTGCATGCCCAAAAGGACAGCAAAAGGTCAAAAATCTCTGATGGATGAATAGCAAGCGGGCCGTGTCCGGCCCATCACTTAGCAGGGCGTGGAGGACCCACGGACCGCCGAACCCAGTCGCTGACAGGTGGGCCTTCGTCGCTCCTGCCCTCCCTCTCCGTCACCCCGCACCCGCCCTCCTGCATGCTTGACTCCGCGGGGTCAGCGCCGGCCTCACCGGCCATGTGGTCCACCCGCTCCACCGTGCGCCACGTCATCAGCGCGATTGAACCCGCGGGATTAGCCAGTGGATTACTCTAAACAACCTCGAGCTAGCTCGTCTTGGGGGACGAGGGGGGGTTTTACCGAGGGGAGCCCCGATTTTGACCAGCGGCGAGCCGAGAATTCCATGTCAATGTGACTCATCCCCGCATTATAATACGGTGGCGGGGAGGGGGGAAAAGCACGCGAATTATTCGACGCGCTTTGTGGTCGGATTCCCCCGGCAGCCGCCAGCCCGCCAGAGCATTGCAGCGCCGGCCACCTCGCCCCCTCTCTCTCGCTGTCTCGCACCACCCGCGCGGAGGAGGGGAGGGGCGGTGAGCGGCGGGCGGAGATCTCGGGTGGGCTCCGATCGAGCCGAAGCGGCGGGAGGAGGGAGGGAGAGCGGAGGAGAGGAGAGGAGAGGAGAGGAGAGGAGTAGATTGGTTCAATGGTAAGGGAGACGGGGTACTACGACGTGCTGGGAGTGACCCCGGCGGCCACCGAGGCGGAGATCAAGAAGGCGTACTACGTCAAGGTGCCCCCCGCGCGCTTCCCCCCCTTGAGGTTTTTGCCGTTTGATCGGGTGGTGATTTGGCCTCATTTCGGTGTTCGCTGCTGGTGTTGCAGGCGAGGCAGGTCCATCCGGACAAGAACCCCAATGATCCGCTCGCGGCGGAGAAGTTCCAGGCAAGTGTGTTCGTCCGGCTCTCTCTCCTGCTCCTCCTACTGCCCCACTGGCTTGTTTAGCTCCCAAACCGCAACACCGTGATCCTACTGCTCACTCTGTAACTACCATGCCCGCTGCGAACGAGCTGGAAGTTGTCTAGAACAATGTTGCCATCTTGTTAGATGTTGGAATATGGCGATCACGCTTCTCCATCTGGTCTGCTCCTATCGTTTTTCAAAATGTACTAGCATTTTTGTGTTTCAGCATCAGGCGAACCTATGGATGAATGAACTATGCACCCCTGTGGCATGTAGGCATGTAGCTGTAATGTTTCATTGTTCATGACTTCATGGTAGAAACCAATACTGTATTAAAAGCCATCATCCAAGTGCACTTGGCACATTATCAAGTTACCTGAAATTCGTTGACAATTGATGCAGACCATCTTGTTGCTTTGAGATACTATTTTTTGTCATTACACAAATCGTACTGACTTAAAGAGTAATCACATCTTCATTGCAACTGCAGGAATTGGGGGAGGCATACCAAGTACTCAGTGACCCCACACAGCGTCAAGCCTATGACTCATATGGGAAATCTGGTATTTCAACGTACGTATTTAAAAATACTTCACACTATGTCACCATGTTAAACTGTTAAAATGTGTAGTTGACTGCTTAGAGATACAACACAATGAA
Organism: Panicum hallii; assembly: GCF_002211085.1. Taxonomy (NCBI): domain Eukaryota; kingdom Viridiplantae; phylum Streptophyta; class Magnoliopsida; order Poales; family Poaceae; genus Panicum; species Panicum hallii. The sequence continues at coordinate 46,533,257 of NC_038043.1, read as the reverse complement.
TTCTTTTTCTCCTTTTTCCCAGCTGTAGCTCCGACAATTAATTGGTGATTTGAGCCCATATGCTGTCAAACCTTGTGAGATGATTTCATTCTAACATATTTTGTCAACGTCCTATAGGGAAGCCATAATTGACCCTGCAGCAATATTTGCAATGCTGTTTGGTAGCGAGCTCTTTGAGGATTACATTGGTCAACTGGCAATGGCGGCCATGGCTTCACTTGATGGTTTTAGTGAAGACGAGCAAATCGATGCCAGGAAATTGCAAGAGCAAATGCGAGTATGGCTCTTTTCCAGAACAATCAATGGGCATTCCATTATATTTGACATATTCATTCTTGACTAGAAATTCATAGCTGTTTGTTTCTATAAAACTATGAATTTCATTTTAGCTTCTCACTATTCTATGCAAGCAGTTCATGGTGGTTTGTTGTTATTGTTACATACTTTAACTATTACTTCAAGAATTTCATAATGAAACTGAAACTATTGTTCAGCGGAAGGAATCTCCTGACACTAGAAGCTCAAAATCAGAGGACATATATGGGAATGTTTTGTATTTTGCTTCATTAAACTTACCCTTTTCTAACATGTTATGCGTCAAGTTATAAAAACGTGATCCCCCACACTAAACTTTGACACTGATTTCTCCTATTACTTTGTTAAATCCTGTTATTGGAATGAGAAATCTTCAATCTGCGGCTCTACAGATTGGCGCTTGACATTAATATTCATTCTTGATTGGAGCTGTATTGAATTTATTGCCGCTGTATGGAAATGCTACCTGAATTTATTGCCCCTGTATGGAAATGCTACCTGAATTTTCTGTTCTTTACTAGTGCTTTGAATATTCAACAATAAAACTTTTTAGTGCTTCCAAAATTCAGTTTATGAATTTGGTAGCTGGTGTTTCATGCCCTTTTTTTTGTCTAGTTTCTGCTGCAGTACTTATTTAAGGATGTAATTATGACTGTAGGTTGTACAGAAGGAAAGGGAAGAGAAGCTAGCAGAGGCACTGAAAAATAGATTGCACCTTTATGTTCAAGGAAACAAAGAGGAATTTATCCAGCATGCTGAAGCTGAGGTGACTAGACTCTCTAATGCAGGTATGTGTTCACGATAACCCTTCATCCATCTCCATGAAATACTCATGATAACCCTTTTATCACTTGCTATGTTGTATGTCCATGCAACAACTCAACATTTTGGATGCCTTTTCTGCTTTTAGCTCAACCTGGTAGCTCAGAATCTTTTTTCCCCTCACCCTTTTCTCCCTATGTATCCTTATATGAGTCAAGTAGCAAAACAACATTCAGTAGCACTTCTTTTCGTTTTTAAGATTGTAGCCTGAGTACAATTGTATATTAACTCAGGGTTCTTCTCGGGTCCCATTTTTTTTTACTTGCAGCATATGGTGTTGACATGCTGAGTACTATTGGTTATGTGTACTCAAGACAAGCTGCAAAGGAGCTTGGAAAGAAAGCTTTATATCTAGGTGTTCCGTTTATAGCTGAATGGTTCAGAAACAAAGGGCATTTTATTAAATCACAAGTAACAGCTGCGACAGGTAAAAGTTATTTTGTTCAACAATTTTCACTTAAGATGAATAAGTTATGTATTATTGGTGCTAGCACAGACCCATAATTTACTTATGAGATTTTGTTTTTTTTATGTATCTGCAGGTGCAATAGCTCTTATGCAGCTGCAGGAAGACTTGAAGAAGCATCTCAGTGCTGAGTGCCATTACACCGAAGAGCAACTGGAGGCTTATATGCAGACTCACAAAAGTGTTATGGTAGATTCCTTGTGGAAGCTTAATGTTGCTGATATAGAGGCAACCCTATCACATGTGTGTCAAATGGTCTGTTTTCATGTCTACCTTTCGATGTTTTTGTATCCATCTTCAATTTCATTGTCATAACTTGTGACAGTTGTTTCAAATATTTGATCTATATCAGGTGCTTCAAGACAGCAGTGTCAGGAAAGAGGAACTTCGAGCTCGAGCTAAAGGATTGAAAACTTTAGGAAAAGTATTCCAGGTACAGTTCGTCATATATGTTTCAATGCTTTTTTGTGTAAGTTGTGCAGTGTTATTCCTTGGGCTAAGTTGGGCTTTATTCTGCAGCGTGTTAAGCTGGCTACCGAGGGAGAGCCAGCAGCAATGAAGAATACGATAAATAACTCAGATGACAATGATGGTAGTTCTCCGGATTCATCACCAAAATCTCCTAGGGATCAAATGTTCGATGCAAATCCACCTTATGCCCAGGTAAATATTTAGTTATTTGCTACGACCTAAGAGCCTATGATTATTTTGGCCACTCACATTTACAAGTCTTATTTACTCCCTAATGCGTTAGTAATGTGGACTAAACCTAACAGATGCAAGGTTTTAGATCTTACTGTTTTTTAATTTTTTTTATTGAGTTATCCGGTGCAACTTTAAAAATTCTAAACGGCAGTTTTGCATTTATATCAAGAGTCACGAGTGTCATTGAACTGTAGTGCAATACCAACCTGACTTAAAAGTGTTAAAAAAGTCAGCCCAACTGTAGACGTGGCCAGTGCCAGACTTTCTGGTGATGAGGCTAAACATAAAAAGGGGGCATCAATATGACCTTTTAACTAGTTCCTCCTTGTCCTAGAGGTTGTACGCCTCCATATTCACCTTCAACTTCCACTTGACCCTTCAATAGGTCACTGCTAATTAGCTAAATCTCAACATATTAATCAAAATTTAAATCGCTGCGTTACCTTTATTCCTTTCTTGCTACTTATTCTTCAGCTGCCACCAACTTTGTACAATGCTAGTCCCTAACCCATGAATAAAGGCTCCGCTGGCTACTGGGTTCAGAGAAGTTTGCAAACTCCCTCCCTCCCTCTTTTTTATCTATTTTTTGTGCCACCTACTGTCCCTTTCCGTTTAAAATCTTTAATTTGGCATTAACTTCATAGAGAAAGCCGAGCTGCATTACAACGCATGGGATCCTGAACATCATGAAAGAAAGCTGCTATCCACCACACCTTGTGGTGACTAATTGGGGTCCAGCTTCATCGAGTTTCACCAACTTTCCACTTGTAATTTCATACTAGCGGCCTTTATTGTTGTCTCCAGTACCTGATTTAATGACCGGTTCTGTGAGCTTTGCAAAAGGAATTTGTACGTCTCATATTGAAGAACCAACCTACTCGCTTATGCATGTGCTCGATGCAGTCAAACCCAACTCTAGACTGCCATGGATAGCATCAGTTCCGAGTTATGTTAACAACAGTTCCAAGCACAACTCCTAGATTGTCTTTCATCCCATTAACTCAAATGAAAACAGAGTACGAGATGGTCATTTTAATGGTTGTACTCTATACCCTCTACCAAGAACAGACACTATACATTTTGTGTTGTATCTGACTAAAGATGCTTATGTGATAAACAAACACTCATTTGGCATGAAACTTTGCTCTGTCAAACAAAAGACTGAATAACTGCCTTCTTTCTGTCCAGAGTCCATACGTGGAGGCCCCTCGATTCGGCGATTATTTCTTCCCAATGCCTACCGCGCCACCCGGCGCACAGAGGGACCCCATTCCATGACTGCTTGGAGCGCAGCAGCTCCGTTTTGTGTGGATCGTCATTTTGTACAATATTGCTTGTGTAGTAGATGATGGCATGGTCGCCATTTGTGTTTGTAACATTAGTAGCATTAGATTGAGGCAGCAGTTTGGTATCCCTTGCATCTTTTCTTATCTTATTTTCTTCAGTTGTGTAATCAATCAATCAAGCATGCAACGACGTCAGCCTTGTGTTGTGTATGTATAGGGCTGCAGGCAGGCTTGTGCTGCTGCTGTGTGTTGAGGCAGCAACAACAGATCAGCCATTGTTGTACATGAACTATCACCTCCCCTTTGTTTCATGTGTCTATGGGTGCATAATTGTTTTAGCCTATGGCCCATCTGTGAAAACAACAGCTTGTCTCGTGACAATCGATTATCTCTCCCTACTTCCTCTGCAACTCTGAATCTCTGATGACGGGGGACTGGGTGTCTGGTCACAGTGCCCCAGTGCCGCCCCCCCCCGAGATGGACTCTATAATGCTAACTGTTAGATCCTTCCAATGATTAAAGGCTTTTTTTTAGAAGGCTTGAATTTCACAGGAAATGCAAAAGTTATTCTGTTTTCTATAAATTTTCTGCATTCCAAGGACATGGTTAAGTGTTGCTAGCTCGTGCATACTAGTAGTATGTTTTGGCACGAACAGGGGGACCAAGTGAGCGTGGGTTCGTTCCTCAATGATTCAGGCCTTTTTGCGTTCGATACTCACTGTCGTACGGCCTTTTGGGCCTTGGGCCCAGCAAAAGAAGCGCGAAGTTACCAGGAAGCCGCGTAGGAAGTAGGGAGATAATCGATTGAGAGTTCTTTAGCTTAAGTAGCCGGAGCATCGGTTGACCCGGCAGACGACACGCCGGCACGCCACCAACCATCCGCGAGATGGAGGCCCCGCCGCCGCGCCGGTGGCCGCCGGGATTCCGCTTCAGCCCCACCGACGAGGAGCTCGTCCTCTACTTCCTCAAGCGCCGGATCGTCTCTGGCCGCCCCTCCCCCTACGTTGCTGACGTCGACGTCTACAAGTCCCACCCCTCCCACCTCCCCGGTACGCGCCCTTCTCCCCCCTACCCCTAATCGATCGCATCTCTTGTTGCATCCCCTCCGGCGGTCTCTTGACCTAGACTCGGCGGTGCTGCACTGCAGAGAGGTCGGCGCTGCAGACGGGGGACAGGCAGTGGTTCTTCTTCAGCCGGATGGACCGGAAGTACCCCAACGGCTCGCGCGCCAGCCGCACCACGGGCGACGGCTACTGGAAGGCCACGGGGAAGGACCGCTTCATCTGCGGCGGCGGCCGGGCAGTGGGGAACAAGAAGACGCTCGTGTACCACCACGGCCGGGCCCCGCGCGGGGAGCGCACGGACTGGGTCATGCACGAGTACACCCTGCTCGCCGACGCGCTCCCGCCCGCCGCGCAGGGGAGGGAGACCTACGCGCTGTACAAGCTGTTCCAGAAGAGCGGGGCCGGGCCCAAGAACGGCGAGCAGTACGGCGCGCCCTTCCGGGAGGAGGATTGGTTGGATAACGATGAGGAGGGAGTGACTGCGGCTGCTCCTGCTAATTCCGTTCCTAACACCAATAATTGTCCTGCTACTGTGGAGGAGCACGCAATTGCTGACCGTGAACTTCCGATTGAGGATCTTGACGAGCTCCTGTCACAAATTGGAAATGATAAGGAGGAGTTTGGTGAAGCACAGCTTGATTTCTCGACACCTGCTACTTCCCATGCTCAAAGTCAGGGTTGGCTTAGTGATGGGGGTGACAAGGCTGAGGTCGTGGATGCTTCGATTAGTAGTGGTGCTGTGGTAGCTGCAGAGAATACGTGCACTGGTCCCCCTCTTGGGGATATTGAGCAGCTCCTGATGCAAATATCTGATGATCAGCAAAACGCTGAATTGTTCTCGGATTTGTCAGCATCAGTTCCACAACTGCAGCTTCAGTGTGACGGTCATCAGGTATGGCTTGATGCACACAGGGAGCAGGAAGTTTGTGCTCCGGATCCTACCTCCAGCAGTGGTGCCGAGGTAACAGCAGAATGTACTGACACAGAGCTTGGGGATCTTGAAGGGCTTCTGCTGCATATAGCCAATGAAGAGGACATGGTTGAACCTCTATCAGATTTGTCTGGACCAATTCCATATCATAACTTCAACCAGGTTTGTCTTGCTGTCCTCTAGATGGTTAGAAATCATGTTGCAGTGTGATTAATAACAGATTATACAATTGTGTTCATACAATTGCTTCAGTTTAGAACTTTACTAAAAGACGCACAAGAATTTCTGGTGTCTTGTGCATATGTCAGAATATGTCTCTGATCTTGCATTATGCAGCTGCATCTTGTAATATGCATTGAAGCTTTTAACTCAATGTTTCCTATTCATAAAATGTCTGATTGACTTGTGTAGGTCGGCATTGGGGATTTCCATGAATCTCATGGTGCTCCGGTTGGTAATCTTTCTTGTATAGTTCAAGAAAGTACATTTGATCCACAAACTGAGACGAGAAGTCAATTTCCACAGTCTAATCTAACCAATGTGCCATTTAGCGGAGAAACAAATTCTTCTGAAGGGACAAGTGTGCCACGTTCTGTGTCAGGTTTGATCAGTTATAGCCAGGATGCTGATGAGTTCCTTGAAATCAATGATTTCTTTGATCTGGAGGATGTAGAACAGAGTGCAAATTGTACGGCAACTGAGCATTTGATACCTGCAACAAATGGGATGTTTGACAATTTGGAATACTCTGATGCTCATACTTTTTTACCTGGTCCATTTGACACAGCGGGAGTGGTAGCTGAAAATCAATTTTTTGATTTTGGTAACACTGGAATTCAGGACCAGGGATATCAGTATACAACAGAAGTAAGAACACACAATCAGGCCGCTCTTAATGTGCGGAGCCACATGAAGCATACTCATGTTGTCTTACCCTCACATGCATCAGGTGCATAATTATTTTGTTTCATTTTTGGACTTCTATTGTGTGATCACTCGAAACTCTACCTTTTGGGATATCTGATTTTGTCCATAATGCTTGACAGGCACTCTAAATCTTCATGCGGCAAATGAGCCACCTAACAGGAGCTCGACTGCTTCACAATCATGGTTCAATGCTGCTCTATCAGCCTTGTTGGACTCTGTACCTAGCAGTCCAGCATTGGCTGCTGAAATTGAAAATACTGTTATCAACAAAACACTCCAGCGCATCTCTAGTTTCAGATCACATCAAGCTTCAGGTCAAGAAAACACAGTTATCAACAGAACACTTCATCGCATCTCTAGCTTCAGGTCACAGCAAGCTGCAAGTGAACAACCAAGCACCCCAAGGATTCAGGTTACAAGAGGTGGCAGACTTATGTTCATCTCTCTACTGGTTACACTTGCTGCTGTTATGTGGACTTTTACTGTTGGCAGTGCTGGGTCTGCACTCAATTTCTGCAAGGGGTTATGGAAATCCTCTTCTAGGTGACAGGATCTACGCAACCTTTTTCCTGTTATTCTGGTGATTTGGTCCTCTCTAATTCTTCAGTCCTCTGTATGAGTTATTGTTTGAATATCCCTTTCCTTTCAAAAGGGGAAGAGGTAGAAGCATTTTGAGGGTGGATCAATGATTACAGGTGTTAGTAGCTTATGCAATAGAACAAGGAAAAATAAAGATAATGCGAGACAAAAAGGGTATCTGATGGTAATATATGTGGCAACTGAGTTATTATCCTTCTGTATTTTGATGGAAATATATACTGAATGTAAGTGAAGCATTAAGATAACTGCAGTTTCTGTTCATAGGGTCACTACCTCACTATGTTTTGGGGAAGAAGATTTCAATGTAGCACAATGGTAGATCCAATGTCTATGTGGATACTGTATCTTTTGTGCGTGCGTATTTGTGTGCTTTTAAGACTTACCAGCAAATTTAGAGACAAATCATGCACCACAATGCTGGACTATGAAGCCAACCATCTAGGAATGGATCTTCTCTCACAGGTCCTAATCACAGTGTAGATGGTGTTGGGTTTTGCTTGCATCATGTTAGGCGCATAGAAACATAGGAATAGAAAAATACGATAACAGAAACAGAGTACCGGGTCTCATAAACACTGTAGATTCATGATATGTATCTGAAGGTGGGGAGTTAAGTTCTCCTACTCCTGTGAAGAAACAGCATTGTCCTACATGAAAATGAATATCGATGGCGCTTTTTTAGCAACACGAATTGGCGATGTGTAGCTAAGTCCATGGTGTGCGAGTAAGACAAGATACTGGTGAGTGGTGACCATGAAGTGTACATTTCTGTCGCTCATACTTAGCTGAAACATATCAAGGAGTTGGTGGTGAGTGGTGAAGTGTACATTCTGTCGCTAAGATACTGGTGAGTGGTGACCGTGAAGTGTACATTTCCCACACCGTGGACTCACCGTGAGAATGTACCTTTCTGAAGGCGAGCAGTCATGTACATGCTCCTCCTATGGAGAAATGGCAGTCTCGTCGAGCAGAATACTTATGCTTGAAAACAAATACGGACGACGGCTTTTGGGGAACACTAGTCTGAATTCTTGAGGGCGATGGTGTAGGAGTGAGACAAGATCAGATTGTGATTGTAAGATCGGCATGTTCCTCTTCTGCATTAAACCCATGAACGAATTTATAAAGTAGTAAAAGAGAATCATGGAGATACTAGATTATTTAGAGGACACATATATTCAGATTGCAGTACATTCAGAGCTTCATGGAAGAAACAAGGTCTAGTGCAATGTCCCCGTGAAGATGAACGTTTGCCGCCCAGGCCACCACCGACTGGCGGCGCGAGCGCCTTTCGCCCCGCGTCGCTGATGCTCGCGAGATCATCTACGCACGACGTTGCGGAAGACGCCACCGAGCCTGTGTACAGATTCGCGTCTTGCAGATCCCACTCCGCTTGTTCCCCTCTTCCCCTGCCGGCGGCCGTCTCGAGCCGCCCGAGCATGGCCATCAGGTCGCCCTCCCTGCCGAGGGATGCGTCGGCGAACGTCGCGCAGGACCCCCAGCGCCTCGTCGCGAACCGACCGCACGTTCCTCCTCCAGGTATTTCTTCGTCCATCCTAAACTCTAGTATGCCGGCAATCATCTCTGGTCATCACGTATCTTCGTTGCCCCTGTTCTGAGTCCGAACTCCGGTCTGAAGCGTAGCTCTCCTTTCTGTTATCATTTGCTTCTCTACTTTTTCTAGCCAATCTGCTTGGCCATAGGCACAACATTTGGGCACTAGGCTCTCCGGATGAAGTGAAATTCTGCGTGCGAAGACTGGCACCGTAGTCTACCTATGGGGGAAGAAAAATAAGAAACGGGATCAATGATTATATTTTCCGTTTCAATGCAGAATAACTGGATGCCAAATCATTCTACGAGGCCTGTGGTTGCAACTGCGCAGCTCAACACCACCGAGTTCATGGGTTCCTGCTCGCTGCCCGGCAATGGGCACTAGATTCTCATCTTGTGTGTATTGTCATTGCGTAATTTATTACTATAGTTGGCTAGCTAGTGTATGCTTGTTTAGATAATGAAAAATTAGAAGAAATTGTCAAATTCTTAAACTATAAATATATTTATCTGCTCTACTTTAATTTTCTCTCCGATTCCGCCACTGCTCTGCACGGTTCTCTTGCCGTGAGCAGCAAGATCCTTGTCGCCCGCCACGGTGCAGGCCTGGAAGCATAAGCCTCCATTGCTGTTGGCACGATCTCGCCCCTGCGCCTGATGGTGTTCTCCTGCCCCTGGATTGGCCGCCGCGCGAGGATGCTGCAATCCTGGAACACGGTCACGGCGTCGCCGAAGTTGAAGTCCACTGTGCCGGTGTTTGTGCACTCGCGGTAGAATTGCTTGGGTCAGGAGATGAAGTCCAAAATTTCCGAAAATACCACTAAAAATCACCATCACATAAAATAGCACCTATCGTTACCCTAAAATAGCATTTCGTCACACGTGGCACCTAACGTTGTGAATTTTGCCAATACTGCCCTGACTGCTCCTGCTCCTGCTCGCTGCTGTGAATTGCGGCTCTCACGGGCCATCCAATCTTCTGGCAAAAAAATCAAAGTCGAAAACAAGCTTCGGTGCACAGATGGAATTCAATCGATAGGAAATGAGAAAGAAATTAAGCTAAAATGGATACCCCGATCGAATCCGCACAAATCACATCTAAGACCCAAACCAAATCAAGCTAATTGGCTGCTTGCCTTGCTCTGTTCTCGCTGGTGTTTAAAATAGCGGACTTACACATTTAGCAGTTGGTGTCGTAGAGGCTAAGAAAGGCTATAGCGGGCCCGCTATAGCCTAGCTAACCATTTGACTGTTCTGTAAATATCATGCATAAATCTATAAGTAATTTTACATATAAATATGAAATTAAGAAAATTTCATGCACTGAAGTACGTCTAAGACTTTATTCCCTTTTTACATCATTGACGAAATACTAAGTTTTGTAAACGATGAAATTCAATATTAAATTAAAAATAAATAAAGATCAATTATATGATTTAGCTTGTTAGATGATCCTTAATTTAGCGGGATATAACCGGTTATTAGCGGATTTAGTCTTTTAGAGCTAAAAGGTGGATATCCTAATCTTCTTCTCTCTCAGAGGCTATAGCGGTATCGCTGTAACCGGCTATATCTTGCGCTGCTCTGTAATCTGAGAGGATGGGGCCTCACGGAGCAGCATGCTCCGGCTATGGGCGACGTAGCAGCAGCAGATCATCGCAGATGTCAGGCCGAGGGCAAAGCGGCGCAGATGGGCTGGGCAGGGGCGGACTAGCTTTGCCAGCAGGGGGCGCGGCGAGCCAGCGACGCGTCAGCATGCGCAATGGAAGGGCGCCGTGCTGCAGCACGAGCGGACGGGACAGGGATGTTGCGCAGCATCAGAGAATGGGCGGCGCATCGGCGGGCGGTGGGCACCGTCGAGCACCGTCGTACTGTGCGGGGAAGATGTGGCCTCAGGCAGTGGATACTGGATAGGATTGGATCCAGTAGTACAATACGTTGTGTTTTTTATTTGCAAAATAGCTGAATTCGTGGTTTATACTTAGCTTAATTTTATTCCTCAACTATAAAAATATTCAATTCAGTCCTCGAACTATCCGAATCGATCTAATTTAGTCCATTCGCTGACGTGGCACGCGAGGTTAGTTCACCTCGTTACCTGCCCAATGAGCTAAGGTATAAAATACCCTTGTATTTTACCCTTCATAGGGCAGCTCACCCAGACTGCTTGCGTCAATTGTAATACTTGTTTGATATCAAATGATGTTGTGAGACTTATAACCATGTATCCAGTTGAAATAATTAAAGTAGTTGTTCATTCAAAGTGAAGTGGATCGAATCTTGGTTGAGCAGTTCCTTCTGCAATATTAATGGTTGCCTTTGCAGATGTCCCATTAGCCATGCCAGCACTTGTCTCCATTATAAAAAGATGCATTTCCACCGGCAACTGTCTTTTCAGATGCTTGAGCAATGGAGTCGGCCATTGCTGGGACTAAGTTTTGAAACAAAGAGTGAGCTGCTGGTGGCGGACAGAGGACCTCTAATGACGGAAGCTGGTTGGGGTGAGCTGCTCTATGAAAACTAAAAAGAGTATTTTACACCTTAGCTGACTGGGCAAGTGATAAAGGCGAGCTAATGCGGCGTGCCACGTTAGCGAATGAACGAAATGGAACCGATTTAGATAATTCAAGGACTGAGTTGAATGTTTTTATAGTTGAGGGATGAAATTGAGTCAAGCACGATAGTTTGTGGATGAATTTGGTTATTTTACCTTTTTCATTTGTTATCCTCAACAAAGAGTACAAACGTCATTTTCTAAAAGCAGAATTGTCACAACTAACAGCGTTAGCTGCTAAAAGTGACGGAATGCTATTTTAAGGTAACGGTTTCTTCTCTCAGTGATATTTCATGTAACGGAGATCATTTAGTGGTATTTTACGGAAACATGATCTCGCCATGCTACGGAACCAATTTTCCCCTCATGTAATGGAGATCTTTCAGTAGTATTTTACGAAAACGATGATCTTTTGGTGCTACAGAACTAATTTTCCCCCTAGTTTTCTCATAGGTCTGTTACTCTGTTTGCAATCGAGGACCTCTGATCCTTTTCCTTTCTAGCTAGTTATTGTTATACTCAACCTTTTCTATTATGAAAATCGAGGTGCTTCTATCTTTGCCTAAAATGACTAGGGGATGTGCCTTGCATCTGCTATACAACAGTACATCTAGAAATGAACAGGGAAAAAGAATGGAGGAAAAGACTAGATGGGTTCCATTTGCTATGCCGTTTTGTAATGAACATTGATCAGGGACAAAATTTCCTTGCACAGAACAATGATGCATGCGTAGATAATTAACTTGGAAGGAAAGGAACTATACCCACTCAGCACTGCAGTGTCTGGTGTGTTGAAGCCGTCTGCGCAGCATCGACTGCCTGAGATCACCGTGGCTGCCTTGCCGTCGCCGATGAGGACGACGTTGCACTTCTCCTGACCCAAGACAATGAACTCCTTGTACACACCCCGCTTGATATGGATCACGTGTCTCTTGTCATTGTTGGGTGGCACGCGGCGATGGCAGCGGTGACGGTGGTGTAGTTGCCGCTGCCATCCTCGGCCACTACCACATCGGCGGTCTGGTTCGCCATCACGTACAGCTTCTCAAGCGGAAGGACTGGGGCTTCACAGGCTTTGGGATTGTTTTGAGATCTGGATTGGATTATTTGAAAACTGATCGCATGACCATGTATATAAAGGTTGATGGCAACATGGTTCAGAAGCTCATGGCAAGTAGAGCTGGAAATTGTACACATGCAGTTGTCTTGGCTAACTCAAATACTCAACCGGCCGGAACAAATCCGTGTTTTCCTTTCATAATTTCCTACCCATTACTATAAAACAACATTTTTTCCTGTTGTAGCTGCCCGCCATTAGTATTAGAGCACCCTTTTCCACTCGCGGGTAACTTCAAGGTGCAGTGTTTCTAAATGTTGATCGTCTGGTCGACTCAATCACTCAACCGGTCGAAGCTCTATGTTTACGATCGATGTATTTTTAGCAACGCGGCAACAGCTTAGGTGAAACAGGTGAAATGGCATTGGTCTAATCTCCGGTGCTCGTCTGCATTTTGGTGTTCTGATTTGACTTTTTTATCCTTATTTGGCCTTGATAAGGAATTTGTTCAGCCTTTAGCAACAATTCGATGTGCATTCTGAAATTTTAGCGGTTGATGCAGTGTCCGTGCTCACAGTTAAACAGTATAGTCAAGGAACGTCCGAACCATGTTGCTTTGTACTGAATTTTCTTTGCATGCAGGGGCGGATCCAGTGCGGGGGGCTCCACCCTCCCCCCCCCCCCCCCCCCAACCTAACATTTTTCAGCCATGGATGAAAAAGAGGAAAAAGAAGAAAATGAGAGGAAAGAAGAAATAAATATCCCCTAACGCAACTTTTAGGAGCGAAGAAAACCTTTATTTTTTTCATAGAACTTTATGGGTTGGTGTTTACCTATCCAACACTTAGATCCGGCTCTACCTAAACTTTTTTGTTCATTTACAGGTGAAAAATTATCCAAAACTTACAAATAGACTGGGAAAAAGTAGAAGAGGCTAAAACAACATTTTTTTTAATCCAAGAAAGGAGTTGGAACTATATGTAACAGGAAGCGAATAGTCCTACTACCTCCATCCCACCTATTTTTAGATTTTCTCCAAGTCAAACTTTTTAAGCTTTAACCGTAGATGGTAAAAAAATATAAAGATTGACAACGTAAAAATAATATTAGTTTATTTATATGAAATCAACTAACATAGTACGTAATTTTTCATATTTAAAAGTAATTATTTTTTAGATATTATTGATTAAAGATGAAAATATTTGACTTTGACTAAGTCAAAAGATTGTTATATTTTGGGACAGAGACGGTACATGATTGACGTAACGAACACCATGTTCATATAAATAGTTGACAAGCACACTATCATATAAATTCATAATCTGACAGTCTCCTAGATCCTATTCCTCTTCTTGCTAACACGACTGATAGTTCAGAGAAATGACACTTTGCACCAAGGTGACACTTTTATTACACTTGAAAGGAGCAGTGGGCAGGCAACATTTGTGAGTTGAGTTTTGTGACAAGTGAACGCTCTATCTCTGGGAAGCTCCCCACATCTGATCGATGAGATGGCCATGTCAAGACTCTCGGCAAAACACTGTTTTCTGTCTCCAGAAAAAAAAAGAACTCATTTCTCAGTGGAGTAAGCAGTCAGTTGCTTGATTGTGTGTCTCCAATTGCACGTTCACGGATCACTGCCACTGGGTGTCAAATGGGAGTTCAATGGGTGTAGCATTACCATAGAACTCTTCCAAATTGTAGAATGCTCGCTGCTGAGGAAGAAATATATGAACAACAACATCCCCTGTAGGAGTGCAAAATATTGTCAAATAGGCCCATGGGGAAAAAAAACAGGATAACAGCATCAGACATTCAATAGAAGAATATCCTTTCTCTGGCAAAATGGAATCTCTCTCTCTCTCTCCCTCCCTCTCTCCCTCTCTCTCTCTCCCCTCTCTCTCTCTCTCTCTCTCTCTCTCTCTCTCTCTTGTAAGGCCGTATGCCCCTTAGGCAGAGGTCGGGAGTTTCTTCAAGTATCATTGTATCACATTGATGTAACGCTACTTGAAACAATAAATTTCGCTTTTTTTAAAAAAAGGCTTTCTTAAGAACCAAAAGGTAGAAGACTAGAAGTAAGAGTTGTGTTGCGTCAAATTTACAACGGAATTGTGAAAATAACCCTAGACTATGAGTAAGAGTAAGATTCAATTTCTTCTTTTTTTCCCATGTGGCGGACAGAAACATGACATGAGCATGTTTCCTTAAATATGAGTTATGACAACATAATATACCCATTGCTAAAGCTTTGTCTGAAAACTAACAGAAAAACATGTCATGGACTTGAGTGATAAAACAGGAGCTGTTTTGCATTTCCACAGTCAGGGAGCTACTCTATATCTGATTCATAATGCAGTTAAGATCTTTTTTTTTCTTTCAAAGCAAATAATTAGATCTTGTAGTAGAAGTTGGCAATATGAAATGAGTAAAGTTAATAGAGATAAACATATCAGGAAAACAGAGACTTGCCAAAGTCCAGTAAGGTCCAAGAATTCGGTTTCGTATCACCAGATGCAACTTTGCTAAACTGCTTCTCACCAATATCTCTCATCTTGGAACTACAAGGTAAAATCACAATTCCATGTCAACCTAAGCTGTGCAAGTAATGCATTTTCAAGTTCTCATTCAGTAAAGGTTGCATGAGCAAGTTGTTAAATAATCTTGAGCCTTGACATTCAGCAAGAGAAAACTCAATTGGTACCTGATAGCATCAATCTGAGCATTTGAGAAGGCAGTGAGAATGATGAAGAACCTAGTCCAGTAAACAAGCCGCTTCACACAAAGCACACGAATGTCAGCAGCCTTTATCTCGCTTGCAACTTTAGCCAGGGAGACAGCAACTGAAAATAAAGTAAATAATGATCGGGTTTAACCTTTATAACAAAATAATGAAATATTAACAGTAGAAATGATTTTTTTAAACAATCTGTGAGTGCCTGGTAGGATAAATAACAATCTGCAACCATGCAATTCATAGTTACACTGCACTAGGCAGGGTTACAATTTAACAGGGTGCATGCTTTAGGATCAAATTTCCAATCTTTTATGTGTATGTCTTGGTTCACTAGCTGGGTGTGTACTTTAGCATCAAAATGTTTCTCTCGGTTCACGCCACTGGGCAACAATACTACTTTCTAAACATTTTTGTTTGGCTAAGATTGATTCCTTGGCCCAGTGTC